>NC_088781.1:69097405-69433239 GCF_958450345.1 Calliphora vicina | reverse complement strand
TTGACTGAAAAGTATGGCAATGCTAACAAAATTAATCCACTAGTGAGAAACACAATCATTAGTTAAATTCCGGCAAAATATGTTTCAGGATTAATATAACAGCGTGTTAAGCTGAGTTTAACTGACAAGTAAGAAACTAGCTCTAAGACATTAATATAGACAATATGGACATCTAATGATAGATATTTGCAACGACGTATATAAGACCATAGTAAGTTGGACCTACAATGGGTCAAAATCGGGAAAAAAAATTTTAACCCAAATTTTTTTTTCAAAAAAAAAAAAAATTTTTAAAATTTAAAAAAAAATAATTTTTAAATTTAAAAAAAAAAATTTTAATAATCGAATAATTTTTTTTTAAAAAAAATGAAAAAAACAACTGGAAAAAAAATTAAATTTTGTTTACCTAAAAATATTTAAAATTTTGAAGTATAATTTGGTGAAGGGTATATAAGATTCGGCACAGACGAATATAGCACTCTTACTTGTTTTCGTTTCTTGTTGTTTGTTGCCGCGTTATATAAAAAACGTGTAAAAAAAGTCGCGTATTTCAAAAAATGGTTGCTAATTTGAGTTCGCGTTATATCGAATTCGCGTAAATAAAGTACCGCGTAAATGGAGGTTTACCTGTATTCTAGCGAGTAAACCGCTAACGGTATCTTAAACTTGAGCTTGTTTATAAGCCATTATTAATTACTTCATCTATAACACGTCTACGACAAGGCACTATGTGCGTTTATATTTCTTATAACAAAAAAAATACTGCCCAATTCACAATTGATGTCGTAGTGTTGTAGCATTGTATGTCATAAATATTTTTCAAATAAATGTTTCGAAACAAAAACAAAATATTAATAAAAAATATTACGACATACAACGATACAACGCTACGACACCAATTGTGAATTGGGCATAAGTGTTTGTACCTTTTTCGAAGTAATATTTTCTTTTAAATAAAGAGATCTACGTCTCTCTAACATTTGAATTTATTTATTTTATATATTTCTGATATACGCCGAACACCTTGAATTTAATCTTCTTATCCTCCTTATTATGATTGAGTCCATATGGAAGGATATTTATTTTATTTATACACTTCCCAGCTAAAACTTTACTCTCAAATAAGCTGAAAAATAAGGGGAATTTGACTATTGGACTACTTATTATTCTACTGGAAAAGGTACTTATTTTTGTTTGCGATGTTCCAAAAGTAAGCTATTTTAATGTGTCCTACAATAAAGCGATTAATGTTCGTAAAACAAAAATTATTTTTTTTTAAATTTTATTCTAATTTAATTAGAAATAATTAATTAATTTAATTAGAAATAATTAATTAATTTAATATATAATTGTAGATCTCGGTTAGATTTATATTTGGCTTGGCTACAAAATAATACAATCAAGTAGTAGTTACATTTAAAATTGTCAGTAAAAACTTTTAGAATAAATGTCTTTTAGAGACATTGACATCTAAGATGCTTAATACACATTCAAACATTTAACATTTCGATTCTTATCAACACAATAATTTTGTGCACTCGTTCATATTAATGTATGTATCAATTGTTTATCGCACATATTTTATCATAAAAATGGGGCTAAAATCATATATACATAAAACAAATTGTACTGTATATATGTATATTAGATGCAGTTTATATTGTTGTGGATTAAGTCGAATACTGCCCATATGTTGTTTCAGAGGATTTCTACGTTCGGATACACTCATCGGAACCATAAATGTCAAATTGCAACCACTTGAGACAAAATGTGATATACACGATACATTTGATGTAAGTTGCCGAAGAAAAGTAGTCAAATTTAATTGGTATTAAGAATTGTTAAACAAAAATTAATTTTCATTGTATTTGCAGCTTGTAGAAGGACGTAAAAAAGTTGGTGGCAAATTAGAAATAAAATTACGCGTCCGTAATCCCATATTGACCAAACAAATGGAACACATTAACGAAAAATGGTTGGTAATAGACACCTGAATGGAGTTGAAAAAAAATAATCTTGTGTATTTATCTTAATTAGAATTTAAGAAATATTTTATTTATTGAACAAATTTTAGAAAAGCTCGTAATTTCTTATTTGAATTTATGTATTTAGCCATCTAAAGAAGTACTGGAATTTCAACTTATATACTAAAAATTATTTTTATAACTTTTAAAAAGTTTTTTCATAAATGTGTTACAAATAATTTAATTATTTAAAAGCAAAAAAATATATGTATATTAATTGTTTGCTTTATTTTTCACTTTATTTCAATTGAATTGTTGCATTATTTAACTTCAATGTACTGTACTTGCGTTGAAAACATGCTGGTTTTATTAAAAATATCGATGCCACGTACTTTATAAAAACCTAAAAAATAAATAATAAAAATATTAATTCAAGTAATATGTATAATATCATTACGTTGCTGCGCCACCAAAATGGGCTATGTATAAATTGTAAAAAAAAGGTTTTATGTGGCCAGCCGAAAAGCGTCTACTTATCAAACTACATTAAAAATTTACATCTAGGATCATAAGTTATTAAACATATTAAACATACAAAAAATTAACCATTTTTTGGTTTTCCAGAATATTTGTTAAAAAAAACATAGCACTTTTTGTAGGCGCAGCAACGATTACTTAGTTTAAATTTCCAAAAATATATATACTTTGGTTTTAACTTTAATATTTTGTTCCAAAAAGTCGTATTTTCCCGAAATTGGCTCACTGTCGATACCAGTTTCGCTTTATACATTATTGAAAAGTTTGCTTATAAGAACCACTTTCTTGAATCGGGAATAATATTTAAGAACTCATTGAATACTTCATTCAGAAACTATAATTCAAGTCCTAAACTGTACTTAACAATTCCAAAAGGGGGTTGTAAATCGCTACAAGGATTATACCAACACATAAAAAAATAAACTCTCAATCGAATACGTAATAAGTAGCTTATTAATTAAGATACCGTGGACAACTTTTTAGTGCAATGAGAGGTAAAGACGAATTTGAAGATCACGCAAGTCCTATATTAATTTATTTATATATTTTTTAACAGCCCAGAAGAACGAACTGAAAACTCGGAATGTGTTGAAACTAAAAAAATTTAGTTCAAAAGAGCATGTTTACAACTAAATGACAGTGATACCAGCGAAGATCTCGAAGATTCTGAAATTGAAATTGTCAAATAGGCTAATGAGTTAACATGCGCTATAGATAATGCACATAGAAAGTAATTGGTTAATTTCGAAAATGTGCCGGATTGAATGAATTATTTGCAAATATTTGGAGAGCAATAATTGTGAAAGTCTTTAATCTTAGCACGGATATATTCCTTACCACTGTACAAAGTTTAGCTAAAAATGGAAGATATCGAAACAGTGGGTGTAGGACTTCCATTACAAAGAAAACTGTAATTTCGAGAGTCTTTAAGTTTTGTCTGAATCATTTTCACATATAAAGAAAATATGTAAATTAATATCTGGAGAATTATAATAGTTAAAGTAAAGGTTGAAGTTGCACATAAAATATATAAAAATTGGTGGAATCAGAACAGTGGGGTGGTTTCTCCCATACCAAGTATATAGTTATTTTCGAATATCAAGCAAACTGTAATTCTGTGAGTATTTAAGCTTTGTGTAAATTACGTTGATGCCAGTGTCCTGTTACGCCAAAAAATAAGGGCATCGGAGAAAGCATAAAGTAATAAAAAGTAAATATTCATTATCGAATATCTAGAGAACTGTTATAGTGGGATTCTCAAAACTTTACGTTAGTTATTTTTATTTTCGAATATCTAAAGAACTATTATAGGTAGAGTCTTCTAACTTTTTATAAATTATTTTTCTATCATTGTTACCCCCATTAACACGAAGTCTGGTTATGCGTTAACTAATAGTTATACTGTCGGTTAAAATTATTTTTGTATGAAAACTGTCAGTGTAACTATTAGTTAATATATAACCAGACTTCTTGTTAATGGGGGTTAGTAGTTTAACCCTAGTTAGATAACGTTATTTTTATTTACTGAAAAGATAACGATACGTCTGAAAGACGCATGAAATCATTTATTTATTCAATTTACTTTAAAATAAAAGCATCTTTATATACAAAATAATAATACAAATAAAATTAAATTAGCCATAAAAAAATATGACAACTTAAAGACTTTTTTATAAAGGCTTCTACAATTCGGTTCCAAAAACTTTGTTTAGATAATAACATCTATATTAACTTATATAAACCAAAAAAATAAATTCGATAAGCATTATATGCAAGATTTATAAAATAAATTTTTGTGGTCGCTATATACAACTCTTCAGTAAATAATTAATTATTCTTCAATGCTACTGATAGCGTAAGTATGCATATTAGAGCAAACATTTCTTTTGAATTTGTGTTGAAGTTGTCATATCTTTTTAACGATATATGGAAATTTGCAGAAATTCGCCAAGCGCTTTGAACCTTTGGTGTAGTCCAGCAGTGCTTACTTTTACTTCTTATAGTAGGTTAAAATACCGTAATAACCCGGCTATGTAAACATATAGTAAAATTATCAGGTTCTTAAGGATTTTCCTGAATCGGTTGTATATTCGCAGGCTCAAGGATGTCAACAAGCTCATCTTTTACATCACTTTAAACATCATCCTCAATTAATACATCTTTCGATTCGCTGCACATTTTACAGTGAATCCGAGTCGTCTAAAATGCTTTGCAAAAGAATAGTAAGTCAAACCGCGCATAAAAGCCATATTTAAAGCTAATTTAAACAAAATAATACCTTAAAATTCAAACAAAACAAAAATTTATTTTTGCTACAAAGTTACACTAAAGATAACGATACGTCTATGAGACGTATGTTGTGTTTATTTTCGTTTATTTCTCAAAAACAAAATAACTCACAGCCCCAAAACAATTACCACCAATAAGCTGCTGCTATGGTCTGAGATAATTGAGCGTGAGAAAGTTGTAAGTTAACAAATGTGAGAGTTATAGTACAAAATTGAAAAGGCCTACGTCTCGCAGACGTATCTTATCTAATTAAGGTTAAATAAAAATAGGCTGGATCGAAACTTGCCCACTGTAAACCATACGAAATTATAGCGGACCGAACGTCTTAAGTAAGTATCAATATCTGTTTAAAATCGCAGGTTATTTTCCGGTACTAAATATGTATGTATATTAGGGTGGGTAAATTTTGTTGGTCAACAGGCATATAGCAAAAACGTAATCTACGAAAAATTCTAAGAAAATTTCCCCAAGAAACTATGGGTCTAAAATCAAAACCTAGCTCCCGCTGAGAGGCTTCAAAATACACAGTTAAGAAATTTTGATTTTAGTCGCTTTTCATTGTTTATTTTGATATGAAAGTTTATAAAAATGTATACCAATTTAGTTCTTAACAAAACATAGTTCTAATTATTTAAATCGGACGTAAATTGTAAAAGTTATTCAACTTTTCATTAACACCTTTTTTAGTATTTTCTAATCCAGCGCATATGAATAAAAAAAAAACAAAATATTGATACAATTTTTAATTTACAAGGTAAATTTTTTCGAACTTTTTTCGAGAAATTATATATACTGCGAAATATTGGTGGATCCTACAATTATCTCTAAAGCTAGGTACTCTGTTCAAAATTTCGTGCGAAATGCTGTCAAACTACATATAAAATATTTGGAATGAAATATATGCGAAATAATTTCGCAAAAGTTGTACTTTGTTTTTATTGTGGAAAACATGTGAAATACATCTGGCAACCTTATTTTTCCACACGAAATAACATACGCAGCACTTCTTTCGCACGAAATTAAAAGCAACAGCCAAAGTAAGAGTACTACAACAAATACAACATTTACAAAAACCACAAGCAATTTTGTTTTTGGTTTAAGGTCTGAGCTGTCAAAGTTGCCTGTTGTTGTTGTTGTTTTTGCTTTTGGGCTTGTTGTATTTTTCGCCACAACAACCACAAGTGAATTGACAGTTCAGACCAAAGTAAAAAAAATAGTCAACTGTTCTACTGAGTCTACTTTATTAATTTACTTTGGCAACAGCTAGCTGTCAAACAGCATATAAAATTTTTCGCATGAAGAAAACATGATTTTTCGCAAATATGAACAGAGTACTAGGCTTAACTCAATACAGTCCATTCCCCATTTGTCACCAAATTCGCCAGAATCCCCAAATTTCTTTCTTTTGCAAATATAAACCGATTTTAACAAGTAAAGCTTAGTACTCTGTTCATATTTGCGAAAAATTATGGTTTTTTCATGCGAAAAATTTTACATGCGAAAAATTTTACATGCTGTTTGACAGCTAGCTGTTCGTGCGAAAGAAGTGCAGCGTATGTTATTTCGTGTGGAAAAATAAGGTTGCCAGATGTATTTCGCATGTTTTCCACAATAAAAACAGAGTACAACTTTTGCGAAACTATTTCGCATATATTTCATTCCAACTATTTTATAAGTAGTTTGACAGCATTTCGCACGAAATTTTGAACAGAGTACCTAGCTTAATGTCTCATTTTTGTTTTTAATTTTAGACCCATACTTTCTTTTGGAAATTTTCTTAGGATTTTGTGTAGATTCCTATTTTGCTATACGCTTGTCACGTTTTTTCTCATCCGAACAAATTGACCCACCCTAATGTATATTAATTTATTTTTTCTTTCATATTTTCCATTTGCACAAATGGAAATTCTCTACTTTATATGGATTTTCTCAATTTAAAATGGAAATTCTCAATTTCATTTGTAATTTTCTCAATTTAAAATGGAAATTCTCAATATCATTTGGAATTTTCACAATATCATATATAATGTTCACAATTTCAATTAAAAATGGTGTAGTAAAATCGCACACCCAGTTCAAAAGTGACACAACTCAACATTTTAATTTTTTAGAAATCGAAAATAAATATATGGGGCATTTCACGTCAAGTGAACCAACTTTTGAGTGAACCAATGTTAGTTCTATTGGATAGTAATTCGGACACCATTTTTCAAAAAGATCGGTCAAGAACTCTCTGAGTTATAGGAGGTCAAAATTTGACATTTTGGCCAAACAGGTGTTTTTTTTTTATCCATATAACTTATTACCTATTGTTCTTAGCAAAATGTGTCCCAAATAGTTTAGATAGCTATTTATGTAATCTTTCGAAAAAAAAAATTAAAAAAATTTAATAAAATATTTTTGATTTTTTTTTTTTAAATCAAAAATATTTTTGACTTTTTTTTTCAAATTTTTTTAATTTTTTTTTTATTTTTTTTAAGAAAGCTTAGGTCTTTTCCTAAGCGACCTATATGGTCGCTTAGTGGGATGCGAGTGGGATATCTATCAAAAAAAATATTTTGTAACTCAAGATTTAAAATTTTTGAATTTTCGAATCAAAAACTTTGTTGACTTTTTTTAAAAAAATGGACCCATTTTTTAATTTTTTTCCTTTAACACCCTTTTTGTCGCTTAGTGGGATGCGAGTGGGATATCTATAAAAAAAATGTTTTGTAACTCAAGACATACAATTTTTTACTTTTTTTGGAAAAATCAAAAACCTTTTTGACTTTTTTTTTCCAAAATGGACTCTTTTTTTTATTAATTTTTTTTCTCAAAAGAAAGCTTAGGTCTTTTCCTTTAAAACCTTTTTGGTCGCTTAGTGGGATGCGAGTGGGATATCTATCAAAATAAATGTTTTGTAACTCAAGACAAAGGTTTTTAAATTTGCACTATTTTAATTTTTTTCATATTTGTGTGTAAACCTTAAAAATTAAACTTACGCAGAGAAACTAGACACTTTAGCCTTTCCGATGGTATGTAACATACCCAACTAAAATTTCATAGCCTCGATACTGTAATACCCATAATATGTTAACCTCAGGAATAAAAATCACTTTTTTTCTATGGAAATGTTGAATAATTTAATTTTGTTATTTATTTGTAATAATAATTAATTTAATATATAATAATAATAATAATAATAATAATAATAATAATAATAATAATAATAATAATAATAATAATAATAATAATAATAATAATAATAATAATAATAATAATAATAATAATAATAATAATAATAATAATAATAATAATAATAATAATAATAATAATAATAATAATAATAATAATAATAATAATAATAATAATAATAATAATAATAATAATAATAATAATAATAATAATAATAATAATAATAATAATAATAATAATAATAATAATAATAATAATAATAATAATAATAATAATAATAATAATAATAATAATAATAATAATAATAATAATAATAATAATAATAATAATAATAATAATAATAATAATAATAATAATAATAATAATAATAATAATAATAATAATAATAATAATAATAATAATAATAATAATAATAATAATAATAATAATAATAATAATAATAATAATAATAATAATAATAATAATAATAATAATAATAATAATAATAATAATAATAATAATAATAATAATAATAATAATAATAATAATAATAATAATAATAATAATAATAATAATAATAATAATAATAATAATAATAATAATAATAATAATAATAATAATAATAATAATAATAATAATAATAATAATAATAATAATAATAATAATAATAATAATAATAATAATAATAATAATAATAATAATAATAATAATAATAATAATAATAATAATAATAATAATAATAATAATAATAATAATAATAATAATAATAATAATAATAATAATAATAATAATAATAATAATAATAATAATAATAATAATAATAATAATAATGATAATAATAATAATAATAAAAATAATAATAATAATAATAATAATAATAATAATAATAATAATAATGATAATAATAATAATAATAATAATAAAAATAATAATAATAATAATAATAATAATAATAATAATAATAATAATAATAATAATAATAATAATAATAATAATAACAATAACAATAACAATAACAATAACAATAACAATAACAATAATAATAATAATAATAATAATAATAATAATAATAATAATAATAATAATAATAATAATAATAATAATAATAATGATAATAATAATAATAATAATAATAATAATAATAAAAAGATGAATAATTTAGTAAAATTTAATCTTAATCACAATAGATCAATTTATATAATCCCAATAAGCACACAAAAACCTAAAATTCAAGTGGTTGAATTTTTACTGGAATTCAATTTTAATTTCAGCTTTTTTTTCAAGTATTTTTCAAGTAACATATGTTTGAAAATTTTTTTCAAACTTTTTTTTTATTGTCAATACATATTTATATTTATAAATTCAATTTTAATACTATTTTAATAATAGTAAAAAGAGGACCAAAATAATAAATAATAAGTGTTCTAGATATAAAGTTAAAGTAAGTTCATAATAAAATGGTGAAAAAAGCTAAATCAGACTCCAAAAAAATTGTTGCATTGTTTACTCAACATACGGAATACAACCAATCAATACAGCAGTCAACGGTTCCAGAAAACGTGAGTAGTACATCAACAGATAAATCTTATAATCAGGAAAGCAATTATCATGAAAAGATTGACAATGAAAGTAGTCAAAGTAATGAGGAACTGAAAAATAAATTGGCTAAATGGGCAATTTCTTTCAATATACCCAATAGTGCTGTTAATTATCTTCTAAATATTTTAAAAGATCACATTGATGGGTTGCCCTTGGACTCATGCTCCTTGAAACATACTCCTAAAAGTTCAGTGGTTGAAAAAATGGGATCTGGGTAGTTAATGTATTATGGAGTAAGGGATACATTAAAAAAAATTTTAATAAAAAAAAAGACTGTACCTCAAATTCTTTATTTAAACTTTAATATTGATGGATTACCACTTGCAAAAAGTTCCAATAGTCAAATTTGGCCCATTTTGATGAATATTGATGGTTACAAGGACGTATATACTATAGCTGTTTTTTGCGGTAATCGGAAACCTCCCTCATCTGATATGTTTTTGAAAAAGTTTGTTGAAGAAATAAAATAAATTGAAGCTAATGGAGTGATGTTTCAAGGTTCTATATATAGAGTCATATGTAGAGCCTTTATTTGCGATGCTCCTGCTCGAGCTTTTGTGATTGGGATTAAAGGACATACAGGATATCACAGCTGCCCAAAATGTGTACAAAAGGGTTCTTTCATTAATCACAATATGATTTACAGACTTGAGAATCACAATCTGCGTACGAATGAAGATTTCAGGACAAGAGTGGATCCAAATCATCATAAGTGTATGGCAGGCTTGGAAATAGAGTAACTGGATATCGATATGGTAAAATGTTTTCCAAATGATTATATGCACGTGGTTTGCCTAGGAGTTACAAAGTCTATTTTGATCAATTGGATAAGAAAAAGAAAAACAACCTATTGTATGAACTTAAACAAAATAAAATTATTAGAGTCGCGTCTTCTGTTTTTGAGGGATCAAATTCCTAGAGAATTTGCAAGAAAACCTCGTCCATTTAATGAACTTGAGCGCTATAAAGCAACTGAATTCAGGCAGTTCTTATTGTATACTGGCATTTTTGTACTAAAAGATATTCTGGAGCCTTCACAATATGACCATTTTTTGTTGTTAAGTTCAGCTATAAGGATTTTATTGGACAAGAAACTTTGTTTGCTCAACAAAAATTGTGCTCATAATATGTTAAAAGAATTTTTAAATCAAATTCCCATATTTTTTGAAGATAGTCTACTTACATTCAACTTCCATTGTTTGCTGCATTTATGCGATGATGTAGAAACTTACGGAGATTTGGGTTTGTACAGTGCTTTCCCATTTGAAAACTATTTGAAACAAATAAAAAAAAAATTGAGAAAACATCATTAAATTGGCAGCCAATTATATAAAAGAATCGTAGAAGAAAGTGTATGCCATTTAAACGAAGATCTTACACACCAAAAAAAATTACAAAATCCAAAAAAAGTAAAAAATACATAAACAAAGACGGCTTGTTATTTTCCTCAGATCGACCAAACAATATATACAGCATTGGAGAAAAATTGTATAGGATACATTCCATAAGTAAGGAGTATACACATGTTGTAAAATCTCACGAGATTATTAACCTTAAAAATTACTTTAATCATCCAATAGCATCTAGCCTCTTAAATATAAAATCTAGTGACAATTTTACAGTAAACAATGCAATGGTTGAACACTGCTGGACATCAATTGAAAATAAAATTGTTATGTTCGAAAATCTTGAAAAAAACTCATTCATTTTTATTCCACTTATTAACACAATAGATGGATTTTAATAATCAATTTTCACGAATAACTGAGAATCATATTGTAGAACTTGCAACAAAGAAAGGTAAAGTACATATATACGTGTCGATTAAGAAAAATTATGATTTTATTATTGTTCTTTTGTTATAGATATTCAAGATCTTAAAGAAAAAAATAGAAACCAATAATAGACTAATGCAGAGATTGTTAGAGGAAATAAAACTTTTGCAAAATAATTCTACACCAATACATTCAAATAAAACAAAAATTTTACCGAAAACTCCATATAAAAGAAAGAAAGATTTTATTATTTTTGAAAAACAAATTGAAGAATCAAAAGAAAATTTTGTAAAACTGGTATGCCGAATTCCATGTTATTATTTGCATTTAGCATAGCATATTTGTACATTATTATTTTTACCTTTTACAGGTAAATGAGCTCAAAGAAAAAATAAATGGAAATTCCATTAGATTTATAAAAAATTGTTGGCAAGGTTCCAAGGAGAAAACCGAAATAAAGAATTTTTCAACGATGTTAGCAATTAAATGTATGCTATTAAATACATATAAACTTTAAAAATTTTTACTCGTTACTTAACTAAGTTTTAAAAATATTTCAGTTGCATATGTAGAAAAATATGCCGATCACAATGAATCTGAATTCGAAAAAGCAGTTATAATGCATTTCCAAAAGGCAAAAAATCGACACAGTAAAAAACTAATAAGCAACAATTTTAATATCTTGTAATTAGTCTTTAAGCACAGATAAATTTTCCATTACTTAAATATTTTACATTTGTTATGATAATGTTATTTTCTACGTTAATTTACAACATATTTTATCATTTTGGTTTATTTAGACTTTGTTACTATTAATAATTTGAATTATAATATTTAACTATAATGTAACTTCTTTTAATTTATTAATACATTTAGTTTTCTGTTTCTTCATAATTTAACATTAATATTTCATGTTAATCTTTTGAAAAAATAAAAAATTTAAAAAATAAAGTTTTTTTAATTTAAAATTAGTAAGAAAAGTATTAATAAGAGCTTGAATCCAATTATTTTGTTCGACTTAAATTGCATTATAATTCAAGGTTTGAAATAAACTGTAATTCAAAGTTTGAATTTAAGTACTTTTTCTACCTGAAGTACACTTGAAATCAAGGCTTGAATTAAACTGTAAAAATGCTATAATGGTTGACTTGAATTCAAGGAGCCTTTTCACTGGAGAATGGTATTGAATTAAAGTGTGATACAAGTGTATTTCAACCCTTGAAATTTGAATGTATGACTGGAATTAAATTTGCTTTACACTTGAATTCCAGCAAAAATGCTTATTGGGATAACTATTTTTACACTTAATTTATGAAGTTTTTAAATTTTCAAATATCCATACTTTTATCCTCCTTATTTGTCACCTTATTAGCTGCTTTTTTTTTGTCATTGAGTAGATGCAGAAAACTTTTTTAATTTGAGTCTTCCATCGACAAGCGGTATGAAAGCATGGTATTGAGCAGTGCCATCGATTGTTACCGCAGCATCGAATCTGCTCTTTAGTGTTTTCAATGTTTCCTCATGATCCTCTTTGCTACTAAAAACTATTTTAGTTTCTTTACAATAATTCTTTGCCCAATGGAATAAAGCAGTCGCATCTAAGATGCGATCTTGATGAGAGCACTGGAGGCTATACTTCGCTGCATTTCTTTTGAGGTTTGCTCCAATACCATCACATGCTCCTTTACCATGAGCAGTAGGATGAAAATGCCACTCAGCTGGCATTCCAAAATCTTTTTCATGAGCTGTAAGATTTGCGAAGCTACTTTTGTTTTTAAAATGTTGAAGAGCTCCGTCCGAAACGTAGTATACCTTTTCTACTGTAAATTTTGATTTTAGATAATTTAGTATTATCTTCTGGTACTCATAAACTGCAACGGTGTCATGTTTTAAATCGTCGGATATGATTGCCATACTTTTGTGTTCCAGGTTTTCTTCTTTCATGTAGTAAATAACTACTGTGAATATAGTTGCTTGGTCGTTATTGAAGTGGAATGCTTGTATGGAATCCTGAAGAACATATTTATAGTTCTCTGCGAAATCAAATGAAATAATGAATTCACCAGACTTCAAATGTGTTTTCAAGTCCTTGAAGAATGACCACTGCTCTTTGAAAAAAAAGTCATGGGTTCTCAAATTTAGCAATCCTCTACACAGTTCTTCCACAAAATCATCCACATTTAAAATTATGGTTTTCAGTGTGCATCTTTCAGTCTGAAGCCAAGATTCAAATTTTAACTCCTCAATACATTCTCGATCAAAAGAGTTGATTAAATTTTCTTTGATGGATGTGGTTTCCGGGCAATTCGAACATTCACCTAAGTGGCAAGAAGTTGTAGCATTAGGGCACATAGTCAATTTAAGGCAATGGCGGTAATGGTGTAAATCTTCTGATGAATCATCTTTTAAGTAATTTAAGTTGATTTCCTTCAACATCAATTTAACATTTTCATGGTAAATACAAACACATACTGTGTGAGTTCCGCTGCTTCCTGCCAAAACGCAATGTTTTGGCCTCAGTTGTGTAAATTTTGTGAATCCAATTTTGACATCCTCGTATTCAGATTGAAATGTTGCGAATAATTCATTCAGGTTACAGAGAACCATTCTCTTCTGCATTTGAACTTTCTTGCCATCGATTCGTACAGACATCCAGTCTTTCATCCCTGGCATCAGGCGACTCATATCATCTCGCTGATAAAACTGAGTTATTAGAGATTTAGTATCGCACTCCAAAGTTTTTCCCTTCTTTTTGTTTGACATCCTCGTATTCAGATTGAAATGTTGCGAATAATTCATTCAGGTTACAGAGAACCATTCTCTTCTGCATTTGAACTTTCTTGCCATCGATTCGTACAGACATCCAGTCTTTCATCCCTGGCATCAGGCGACTCATATCATCTCGCTGATAAAACTGAGTTATTAGAGATTTAGTATCGCACTCCAAAGTTTTTCCCTTCTTTTTGTTTGGGAGTGTGAGAATCCCATGCTCAGCAACCAATTGTTTAACAATTCTTGCTTTTCGTTGAGACGTTCCAAACTCAGTCATTGTTTTTGCAGAACTCCATGTTCTTGGAGCAAGCGTGAGAAGTTGAATTCTTTCAGCTTCACTCTGTGACGTTTTGTATTTCTCTTTTATTTGTTCAAGAACTTCTACTGCATCCTTATGGTATTGGTTTCGACACTCATTCGTTGAATTTGAAAAGTTAGAATAACCATCATCATCAACAGTTCTGTCTTCATTCTCGGAATTACTTTTGTCTTCATCTGGAATAACTTCAACGCAAGGCTCATTACTATTCAAATTCGGTAATTCGTTCAACTTTCCGAGCTCTTTCCTGCATGATCCACAAATTTTCAATCGTTTTGACAGCGTAGGGAATAAGCCGTCGGAAATATTTCGCATATCTGATGATCTGTGCTTCATTTTGTTAAAGGGATTAAAACAAAAAGACGAATAAATTTCATTTTCAACCTTAGCCTTTTTAGAAGTCGTAGACATTTTGAATTTTGTAAGTATTTATGTAAATAACACACGTCTTAACTTTAACGCATTTAAGACTTACGGAAATCAGTTTCTAAAAAACTGATTTCCGTATGTCTTCAGAATGACAATAAATAGTTTTTTAAGATCATATAGGTAGTACGTTTTAATGAATGAGTCTAAAATCTTTTATTAGGGTCAAGAAGGGCTTACATACTAAAGTACCTAGTTTAACCAAATGTTACAAATAATAATAAAAATAAACCACCATATAAATAACCTACCTGTCAACTTCTACCTCTCCACCCACTTCTTAAAGTCAAATGTCATAAAATAATAAATAAACTGGTACTTCGGAGAAGGGCCATAAAATATTTCCACTTGATTCCAAAAATTTGTTTCTGGGGCACCTGATATTTTAACAATGAAAATCACGTGCGCTGAAAACTACCTCTAGGATTGACTAAAAAAGCCGCAAGATACAAAACTCAGACAAATTTTGGGGGTGGAAAATTAATATTGCACCCCTCCAGTGGCTATTATTGGTCAGTTGTTGTGGTTTTTATTTTTAAGGTTTTAGAAACACTTACACACAAATATGAAAAAAAATCAATTTAAAAACATTTGTCTTGAGTTACAAAACATTTATTTTGATAGATATCCCACTCGCATCCCACTGAGCGACCAAAAAGGTTTTAAAGGAAAAGACCTAAGCTTTCTTTTGAGAAAAAAAAATTAATAAAAAAAGAGTTCATTTTGGAAAAAAAAGTCAAAAAGGTTTTTGATTTTTCAAAAAAAAGTAAAAAATTGTATGTCTTGAGTTACAAAACATTTTTTTTATAGATATCCCACTCGCATCCCACTAAGCGACAAAAAGGGTGTTAAAGGAAAACACATAAGCTTTCTTCTGAGCAAAAAAAAAATTAAAAAATGGGTCCATTTTTTTAAAAAAAGTCAACAAAGTTTTTGATTTTGCAAAAAAATTCAAAAATTTTAAATCTTGAGTTACAAAATATTTTTTTTGATAGATATCCCACTCGCATCCCACTAAGCGACCATATAGGTCGCTTAGGAAAAGACCTAAGCTTTCTTAAAAAAAATAAAAAAAAAATTAAAAAGGGCCCATTTTGAAAAAAAAGTCAAAAATATTTTTGATTTAAAAAAAAAAATCAAAAATATTTTATTAAATTTTTTTTTTCGAAAGATTGCATAAATATCTATCTAAACTATTTGGGACACATTTTGCTAAGAACAATAGGTAATAAGTTATATGGATAAAAAAAACACCTGTTTGGCCAAAATGTCAAATTTTGACCTCCTATAACTCAGAGAGTTCTTGACCGATCTTGTTGAAAAATGGTGTCCGAATTACTATCCAATAGAACTAACATTGGTGCAAATTCGCGATCGGAAGACATCGATTTCAAAAGTTGGTTCACTTGACGTGAAATGCCCCATATACTAATTGAAACATAATGAAAGACATTAGTGTTTTTTTAGCCACAGTTAACAACAACAGAATACAGTGCGGCCAAAGGCACCTTTGTCCGGTCAAAAGTCGAAAAAAAAAGTTTTTAGTTGGGGGTTTTTTTGTCATTGGGTTGGTTAAAGAAATGCTCTAGGAGATAAAAAATTATCATAGTAAGGACCCTTGCCTCAAATGCCATTCATAATTTCAGTTTGAATGAGGCCTTCACACGAATGGCACACTACCGTAGGAAAGATCGACTAGAAGGAGTTTTCCGTTTTTGTAATCAAGCAAATCAAACGAAACAAAATGGACTCTACAGCTGAAGGCAAGTATAATATTGTTACGAAATTGTACTTGAATTCAAATATAACGATTTTAACGGCTGATTTAGAACAGTGATGTTCACGCCATACAACAATTGTTTGAAAAATCTACACACATTTGTTATTCTCTTTTAAAGACTTTTGTTCATTCATCGCTGAGCATGCGAAGAAAACACATGTGGCGGACTATCGTAATTTTTTTCAGAAATTTGTTAAGCATTGTTGTTGGTTGTTTTTGTTCGAAGCATAGCAAACACACGCATTTCAATTACAATTGAACACAATAAACAAAGTCAAAAATAAATACAAAATTTAAGAGAATTTCGGACTTACAATGTATATTTTTCATTTCCTTGAAATTTAAATTACATTAATTTAATAAATTGGTTTTATTTGACAAAAATTCTAAATCTAAACTTTCTTCATTTTGTTATTATTTTAAGTGTTCGACATTATGTTTGCTGGGTAGCTCTCTCATCAATACATCTTCATTTTTATGTTTGAACATCACTGATTTAGAAGTATCATGGTGTTTTCAGGTAACAGTGCTGTAAAACTGTAACATATCTGTGAGCATTATTAAATAAAAGCTTTCAGTTGATTTGATCGTAAGTTGGCAACACTGTATTCGATTTCGAATATTCAGTTAAAGAACATTGTAGAAAGTACACCACAGATGGCGTATGTATTAGAAACCTCTAGACAGTTAAAGAGAAATCTAGAGTGCAGATGGCACTGTTATAAATAGTAGCAGAGGTTGCAGTCGTTAGTGAGTTTATCAGAGACGCCTTTCGAATAAACATCATCTAAGTACCTTAAAGTGTGTTGTGTTTTTCAAGTAAACTCGTGTACATTATAAATTGTGTCTGTATTTCTGAGAATTTATAAACGTGTATAAAAAACATTGAGTGGCTATTTAATTCTGTGGTTGTTGTACATTTTAAATAAATAAAGATTTGTTACAATTTTTAAACTACTAAACGGCTTTTATTTGCAATCAAAAGTATCCGGTTTATTTAAAGGAAATAAACTAGCGTTTTGAAAAGGTTAAAACGTAACAATATGTAAAAGCAAAATCTGAATATAAATTTCTAAATAGTAAATTTTAAGAAAGTGATATGTAAGGACTATTTTTTATTTTCAATTGCATTTTCCTGCTCTCTAAGCTATTGTAGGTAATAACTAGGGTATTCAATCGATTAACCTTTAATCGGTTAACCGATTAATTTTAGACGGTTAACTGTTCGAATAATTTGAAATTGCCGATTTTCAAATAACAAATAAACCGATTAATTTGTGTCGATTAACCGAAATTCCTTTTTTTACACTTTAAACATTTTTTTGTATTTATTTTTCCGTTTCAATTCAAATACAAATTTCAAATTAAAATTAGATATTTTTTGAACATCCAATAAACATGATTAGTGAGTATGTATAACAACTGACATATTTAACTTACATGTATTTCAAACTTTGTTTGTATTTACATGTATAGACGAAACTTTTTTTTGAAATGAGTCCTTTATCATAACTTCGTTTAATTATGATAAAGGACTCATTTCAAAAAAATTAATCAAAATCTAAAACAATCCAAAAAGGAATAATATTTATCATGCTTTTGATTTCTCCAACATATACAATCAGCGAGAGAGTTTTTTCCAAGAAAAGTTTTATTAAATCTAAAGAAAAAAATCATTTAAATTATATAAAAAACTCACACATCGCTCATTTGCTGCAAGAACGTTATAATTAAAAAAAGTCGTTTCGTTTTTTGAATATTTTGTGACATTTTACTATTTCTTAAATAAATTTTGAACAAATCATGCTATTTCAGAAAATAACCCAAATTTTTACTTATCAAATATACGAGAAAACATGAATTTTAATTTTGATGTTTACAACAAAAAAACACTCTCACACAAAAGAAAATTGACTTTTTTGAAAACTGAAACTATTATAGAACAGCGCATATTTTGTATTATTCAGTTCATAAAATACGGATTTTGAGTTATGACGTTGTTGCAGCAAATAGTCGATAAGTTTACAAAAATTATCTCAAATACCTTATTTGCTGTTTTTTATGTTTTTGTACACAAAATTCGTTGTTGTATTTTCAATTTAAAATGAAAATAGAAATTATTCGGTTAATCGAATAATTTTAAATTAACCGATTATTAACCGAATAAATCTAAGCCTCGATTAATTATTTGCTCGATTAACCGATTAAATCAGAAACCCGATTAATTGAATACCCTAGTAATAACCCAGTAGGATTTTGAGTTAACTTAAAAATAACTCATGGTTAACCACAAATGAGTCAGAGGTGACTCAAAAGCTAACCATTTTCTTAATACAACCCTATTCAGGTTTTCAATGTAATGTCATAGGAACGAGTTAGTAGTCACTCACTTAACATCAGTTTCAGCTAACCAGAAGTTACCTAATTATGAGTTAGCTTTTGGTGCATAAATAAAAGAGCACTATGAGTTAGCTACGAATAGACTAACTAATAAATGGATTATTTGATTAACATTATAATTTAAAAATGCATTATATTTTATAATTTTCAATTAATTTTCAATGTTTATTAATTATTGTTAAATTACGAAAAGTTTTACATTTATTTAATTCTATAAGCTATTCTAAATTATACATACTTAATTTGTTAATTGAGTCATTTAAATATTCATACATATAAAATGTACAACAGATCTGTTATAAACGTCGTTTTGAAGGCATATCTAATCCACTTTTCAGGATACTCCTCCCCTTTAGCCCGAATTGATTCTAATAAATGAAAAAGAACCAATTATGGAGTTGTCCTTTAATTAATGATGACATACAACGCATCTGAAGTTGATTATTTGGATTAAACTTGTAAAACTTGATAGCGCTATAATAACAGAATACTTACTTGTATTTTATATTCAATCAAACGTTTCTTCTGTTGCAGTTAAAATTATTATTTATTTTTGGACAAGTTTGTGTTGAATTTATTTTTTTGATGAATTTTCAAAACTTTTTATTTTATAAGGAAAAATATTGAAAAGTATTTCAAATGTTTCTGTTTATTAATATAATTTTTAATGTTTTTTAACAAAGTATAACAAGTAGTCCAACTCTTTGACAGCAGTACCTAACTCTATACATGTGTTAGTGAAAAAGTACCTAAGTCTAAATATGTGTTAGTAACAAAAATGTATATGTGTTGGAGCCTTTTGAATTTTCACCAGACACACAGAGTTCTAAAAAAATTTTTAAATTTTAATTTATTTAAATTTTGTTCTATTTTCAATACCAAAAATTGAAACTCTGTTCTATATTTTAAAACCTACCACAAACAAAATAAAACGTCAAAATTAATAAAAACAATATTGCACGTAAAGGAGTGCAATCATAAGATGGATTTTGACAATATTAAGATATTGGACAGAGAACAAAAAGAGAACAAACGATACACTCTTGAAAGCTTAAGAATACAACAAAAAATACACAATACAATGAACACGAAAGAGGACAAGGATAACACAAAACTGCAATATTCCGCTGCAATATTTAATTATTAAATCAGTTGAAGTTCTGTGATATTAGTATTAAGTTTGACTTATAGTATATGTTTGTGTTGTAATGATTATTTATTTATTTATTAATTCTGTGTCGTGAAGTCCAGTTTTTTAAATAATAAGTTAATTGACAATGTAAACAATAGAATTTCGTAAGTTGAACTGTGATATCTTAAGTTTTTCAATGATTTATAATAAAATATTTATATGTTTTTGTCGCTAGAATTCAAACAATAAAAGAAAACCCCTGAAGAAGTTTGAAACAAACAAACGAAACGTTGGGTAAATAATAATAAAAATGAAAATACTTTGATTTTTATTTACACATTTGGTAACAAATGATTGACCATAAATAGCCCGTAAGATTGGAATCTTAAAAACTAAAAAAAAATATTTTTTAGTTTGTGCGAAATGGACGTGCTTCGGAAAAGAAAAAGTGCTAAATGTGTTGAAAAAAATTATAAAATAATGTGTGTTAGTGAATTTACGCGTATCAAACTATATTTATTGGACAATTTATAGTTAAAATTTCGAGACTTTTGATGTGTATAATTCTCTCACAAGGGTGTTGAATTTACACAGTACCCGTATATGTGAGAGAGTAAAATTATAAAATAGAGAGTTGGACTACTTGGTATACTTTGTTTTTTAATTTATGCATCAGTTTTGAGTGAGCAAATAGTCAACTAGACTTTGAACTAGCTCATAAAAATCCTACAGGGAAGTCAAAGTATTATTTAACAAATAAAATAAAATTAAGCTGCAAGTATTTGAAGTTACCCTACGTTCCGCAAAAAAAATGTAATTTTTTGATAACTACCTTGCAAAAATACTTACTAGAAGGTTTACGGAGCATTTTTTTTTGCTTGTAAGGTGGCGCTTTAGTTTACATGAAATAACATAAAATAAACACCACATTTATATATAGAAATATACAGTAAACTCTCGAAAACGTGAACTAAGGTAGAGCTACACAAATACGTATGCATGTATTTGTTGAATGCACTCTAACATCGCCATATTGCATTTCACTTGCAAATTTGTTAATTTTTAATAAATTTTTAATTATATACCCTAAAAATATCAAAACAAAAACCTTTAATCAATTAGAAAATTCATTTAATTGTTTTTTCGTATGAAATGACGCCATTTTGAATTTGCAAATTCTGATAACGGATTCGTAATCAGCGACCCCAAAAACCCCCATATACAAATTTGTGGATCATTTTGTACCATTTTCGACTTTTGGCCGGACAAAGGTACCTTTGGCCGCAATGTGTGGGTGTGCGAAATATAAAAATCATCATACGATTTCAAACGAGAAATTTTCATAGATTTGTCTGTGATTTGAAGATAAACAATTTCAAGTAAAATTATTTGTACGCCGCAAATTGGACCACTGGGCATATAAACTGGGAACACACACAACAGGAAAACAATTTTTGTTCCACATGAATTATTAAATACTAGCAGACCCGGTGCGCTTCGCCACCCCAATTAGAAGAAAGAAATAGTACTATTAAGTCTCCGTTTGTGAATCTAATTGTAAATGTCTAATTTCATATTTCTGGGTCCATTATTATAGAAAATGCAAAATGTGTTCCTAATTTAAAATTTTTATGTTTATTATAAAATATTCAAAAAGTACCATTGCAATAAGGAAATAGTACCATTGATTATCACTTTTAAATTCGCATTCACTAAACCATAACCCGTCAAGTTTGAATTTTAGATTTGTATATCATTTCCTATATTATCAACTAATTTTGTTTCTATAATACTTAAGATTTAATAAATTATCAAAAAACCGCTTGAATTTTCAATCACTTAGGACCATATACGCTCAATTTCATATTTCTAGGTCCATTATGTTATAGAAAATTCAAAAAGTAACATTAGAATATAGAAAAAGTACCAAAAAGCACCCACTTGTAGTTGCTCACCCACTCGGGTCCGTATAATCTTTATTTAATGTTTCTAGGTTCATTGGTGAAGAAATTACAAAAAGTACCATTCGAATAAAGAAAAAGTACCAAAAAGTCTCCCCATAGAATTCTAACTCCCTTAAGGTAGGATCACACGATTGCCGCTATGCACCAATTTTTGGTCTATTTTATACGTCAATCGTGTGATTTCACAACTTATTGGCTCATATGTCAAACCACAACAATATTGTGCTTATTTGGGCCAATCAAATGCAACACTTGTGCGGCAATCATGTGAATGCTTGATAGGCAACATTCACCAATAAAAAAGTTAAAAATACAACAATATTTATTGTGTTCTAGTGCGGCAATCAAAGAAGACAATTAACGTCAATATTCATTTTTGTAAAAGAAATATTCTTTTTGTGAGCCACTCTTTGACCCACATACATCTTTTAACATTTCTTTATTAATTTTTTATACGATAATTAAGGCCGACGCAATTTTCTTTTTTTATTTAACAAATAATTTTTTCACAATTAGATTTTTTTACATTTATGTAAACAAAACAAAATTTAACATCTAGACAACAGCTGTTTCTCTGAGTTGCCGCAAACTAGAACAATCGTGTGACTGGAATGCGACAATTATTGCCACTATATCGCTTTGCGCCAATTAACGACAATCAAATTTATATAAAATGAGGCAATCATGTGACTGCAGAGAATTTGATTGGGACAATTTCTTTATTGGGCCCCAATTCAGCACAATAAAAATTGTATTAAATTGGTGCATTGCGGCAATCGTGTGATCCTACCTTTAGGACCATGTATGCTTAATTTCATGTTTTTAAGTCCATTGCTATAGAAAATTAAAAAAAAGTACCATTAGAATAAACAATAGGTACCATGAGGTATCCGCTTGAATTTTCAATCACTTAGGACCATATACGCTTAATTTCATATTTCTAGGTCCATTATATTATAGAAAATTCAAAAAGTACCATTAGAATATAGAAAAAGTACTAAAAAGTATACACTTGTGGTTTTCCAGTCACTCGGGTTCATATAAGCTTTATTTCATGATTCTAGGTTCATTGGTGAAGAAATTACAAAAAGTACCATTCGAATAAAGAAAAAGTACCAAAAAGTCTCCCCCTAGAATTCTCACTCACTTAGGACCATATATGCTTAATTTCATGTCTCTAAGTCCATTGTTAAAGAAAATTCAAAAAAGTACCATTAGAATATAGAAAAAGGACCAAAAAGCCCACACTTGTGGTTTCCCACTCACTCGGTTCCATTTAAGCTTTATTTCATGTTTCTAGGTTCATTGGTGAAGAAATTACAAAAAGTACCAATCGAATAAAGAAAAAGTACCAAAAAGTCTCCCCCTAGAATTATCACTTACTTAGGACCATATATGCTTAATTTCATGTTTCTAAGTCCATAGTTATAGAAAATTCAAAAAAGTACCATTAGAATATAGAAAAAGTACCAAAAAACCCACACTTGTGGTTTCCCAGTCACTCGGTTTATATATAAGCTTTATTTCATGTTTCTAGGTTCATTGGTGAAGAAATTACAAAAAGTACCATTCCAATAAAGAAAAAGTACCAAAAAGTCTCCCCCTAGAATTCTCACTCACTTAGGACCATATATGTTTAATTTCATGTTTCTAAGTCCATTATTATAGTAATTTCAAAAAGTACCATAGATGAACAAAAAAGTACCTATAGTACAGTTCACACATTTTGGTACCTAAATATTATCCCCTATTCCTAACACTAACTTCACTCAAATACATATCAGCTAACTTTAATGTCGATAACTGAAATAATTTAAATTTTAAAAAAGTACCATTAGGAGAAAAGTACCAATTTCCCTTTTCTTACTTGAACACCCCTCAAGTTTGAAATTTAAAAATATTCCATTTTGCCAAAATTGTTTATGCTACAGGCATGTATCAAAATATTAAAATCTGTGTTAATGTGCCCAAGAATAAATATGTTTTAAAAAAAGTACCAAACTGTTTACCCGGATTTGGCCCAATATACACCTTGGTACTCGAGTTCCAAATAACACCCTGTTAGTTAATTTTTGTATGAATCCAAGAACCAACGTTAAAAAAAATTATTAAAATTGGCTTAATAATTTCAAATATAATGTATTTTCCCGATTTTATCCCCTTTTTGGTACCTTTTTTATCCCCATTGAGGTGGTACAATTTCATTGAAATAAATTTCTGTAACGTGGTGGGAGCTCATAATAAAATATTCGTATGTCTATGTCAAATTATAGAAAAACATATTTTATGAAAAAGTACCAAAAATTAACACAATTTTTATCCCTTAAAGGTTCGAATTTCCAAAAACTACCAAACTTATATTTTTTATTTTTTGTTAATTAAAGAATACGATTTAAAATTTGTTTCTATGTTTATTGGTTTAAAAGATACATAGGGTGCAAAAAAAGTACCAAAATACAGTTTTTACCCGTTTTCTCCCCTAAAAGTTTCGAATTTCCAAAAAGTACGAAACACCTGTCAGCTTATTTTTTTAAATGGAGTAACATGCTATTTTAAGTTTTTTTATATCTTTATTAGTTTTGAAGATATAAGGTTACCGAATTTACCCGTTTTTACCCTTTTTTACCCCCTAAACGTTCGAATTTCCAAAAATCCCTTCTTATCGGATCGTTTTGGAGAGGGAGGAACCCACAGTTAAAATTTCGTGATTCTAGCTTCAGCCGTTTGGGCTGTGACAGTCAGTCAGTCAGTCAGTAACGTTACTCTTTTATATATATAGATTACATATCGCACACTCAGTTCAAAAGTGACATGGGCGTAAAAGTGGGTGGATCTGGTATATATTTTCAGGAGCCCATTCTACAATTATAATATTTATTTTTTGAGAAAATTGAGTTGATGCATTAAAAATCAAGGGAGTTCTGAAACTTTTTCAATACAAGTTGTATGGGAAGTGGGCGTTAAAGTGGGCGGATCAGGTATATATTTTCATTCATAAAAATGTTGTTATGTAGGCAACATGCTTTTTTATGAATTTCTATGTTAGGTAAATTTTCAGCGAGTTGTTTAGTTTTCCCTAATTTATTTGACACGTAAAAAACATAGATAGACATGTTATATATCAATAGAGGATAGAGGATTTTGTCTACTTTTCAAAATGTATATAAATTTTGACAAATTTTGAAATTTGTTATCAAGTATCCCGCAATTCCCAAAAAAATCTTGAAAAATCCCAAAAATGGGATTTTTTCGTTTTTTGGCTATAATATCCATAATAGGGGCGGGGTTATCGGAACCCTTTACAAGATAATTAAGAACTTATTGGGCCATCTAAAATAGGTTACTATATTTTGATATCGACTATGCGATTTGAGAATTTTTGCCCTAAAGTTGAATTTTATATAAAAAATAGGCATTTTTTTTAATTGATCTGATCCCGTCGGTATCAAAAATTATAAATGTTTTTTTCATTTAAAATATTTGGCGTAAAGTTAGCTTTTCAAAAAGTACAAATTCATTATACATCCTCTTAGAAATTTTTGAGATAACTTAAAAAGAAAAGTACTTTTTTCCAAAAAAAAAAATGCGAAAAATCGCCTTTTTTAATTTTTTTGTATTCAAATGCATGTAACTTTGGACTCAGTCATGATTTTTAAACACTTCTTTCTTTATTTGATATATAGATCTATTGTTAATCCTATAAAAGAAAAATATATAAAATCGGCGAATATTTGGAACCGCGGTCACCAAAAAACTGGAGTAGGGTG
The DNA here is from genome assembly GCF_958450345.1 of Calliphora vicina. Classification (NCBI taxonomy): domain Eukaryota; kingdom Metazoa; phylum Arthropoda; class Insecta; order Diptera; family Calliphoridae; genus Calliphora; species Calliphora vicina. The sequence goes on along the minus strand of NC_088781.1, from coordinate 69,407,362 downwards.
GGTAAAAATGTTGAAAATTAAATTTTCAAATGCGAATATCTCCTAAGCAATAAGAGATAATTGATAGCTACGACGAGGTTTTATGTAGTGCTCGACGAGGAGATTCTGTATGTGTACTTTTTTAAATCGGAACACAAACGAAGAAATAGGATCATTTTAAAAATTGAACATACCTGAGGTGTCCTACTTAGGGAACCCCTGGTCTGCTCCTGGTTGGGTCATGAGGTCCAAATTCTAAACTTAAACTTGACTACACTTCCTCTTTGCGCATGTTAAATTTTATTCAAATCGGTTTAGAAGTTACAGATTTATTTCCATCTTTTTTTATTCTCATACCACTGTGCGTTGTGAATTAGATGCATTCTTGATACTATTGACAAATTTCCAAGCATTCCTTGTATTGAGTTCAGAGTTTAACTCATTCAACCTATGATGAAAGGATTCAGACTTAGCCTTCTTCACAGCATCCTTCCAATTCCGGAAAGCAGATGAGGCCATGTCTAAATTATCCGAAGTGGGTTATTTTCAAGCGTTCTTCCTAGCGGCAACCAGTAAACGAAAACACAGATAATTCCGCATTCAACCAATACTTGGGAGTGTGTACACCCGAAATCATGTAAGTAGCAGACGAGATCTTAGATGAGAAGGTTTTATCGATGACATCAAAATCAGACGAAAGATCAACTAGACAGGTTCGACAATAATTTACGTATAGAAAGGAATGACGTTGGAACAGGTCCAGAGGACTCAAATTACATTATGATTGGAATGTGATAACTACCATTTAACCACATCGCAGTGGTTTTCCAAGTAATCCTAAAACCGCAATTAGAGAAGCTCAAATCAAAGGATTGTCAAAATGACGAAGAAAAGTACAAGATCCATCATTTAGACACATGAAATCTGAATCAGAAATTAAACGATAAACAAGATATTCCCTTGGAGAATCACAATAATCCACCTAATGTTTATTAGAAATGAAACATATATCATCAGAATTCTAATTAATGTAGTACTCAATAGAGCACTTGTTAGCAATTAAACTTTGAACATTGTATTGCAGTAATTTCATTATCAGCCCAATTATGAATAAAAAATTCCGCGGGAGTTTGTTCCCCGGGAGTTTTTTCTCATTGAAATTGTATAGGAAAAATGAGAAAAGGGAAAAAACTCCCACGGAATTTTTATTCATAATTGGGCTGTATGTAAATGTTTTCGGCGTTGTATCAGACCGAGCATTGAGATACCGGTCAATATCTAGAATAGCATTGTTTATCCTTACAACAAAATTTCCTTCTAGTTATAATCCTATTAACCTCACCATCCATATCCAAAATATTCGCAACCGCAGGCCTAGTCACCTGGTCATCACCGAGGGGTGGAAAATTGACATCATACTCTTTGGAAACATCAAAACCATTGACTGGAAAGGTACTCAAAACTTCATTTTTCGATAAGCGCATCAATACATCACACTCATGAGCTCACTTTGGGCATTTCGATTTCTGTAACTCCACACAAGATGCACTTGGGATCACTTCATAATCCATTGCAAGACATCTCCACTTCGAGAGACAGCCTCTCTCTGTGTAGCCTAATCTACCACACTTTCTACATTATACCCTACAACACCATAGTGGGGAGTGTGCAATGCGTTTGTGCAGATGTTTGTAACGCCCAAAAATATTAGTCTAACACCCACCTTAAAGTATACCGATCGGCTTAGAATCAGTCGATTTACTCTTTCAGCCACGCTTTTTTGTTTGTAAGTTTAAAATCAAAACAATTGCATTTTTACTATAATCAAGGTTAGTTTATTATAAAAAGTAAGAAAAAATAAATCAAAACATGAAAAAACCACCCCATTCCAAGGTTTTTTGTGGAGTGAAGTGGTTAGTTTACTAACCACCGTGGCGGTTGACATCAAAAATAACTGTGATAAAAATTTTTGTTTCGTAAAATTTTTTTGGAAATCGAATATTTTTGACTAAATTTTCATACCAAACAACCGAAATATCAAAGTAACACTGAATTTGATGAACAATAAACACTCTGTGCTTTTTTTACTGAATGCCTGAAAGTTTCTTAAAAAAACTGATTACAATATTTTCAAATTAATATATTAATTCCAGAGCACCCTGACGGCAAAGTTTTGCAAAAAATCATAAACGATGACTTAAAAAAATATAATTGTTTAGCAAAATGACAATAGATGCCAATAAACTATGTTTTAAAGACTATAGAAAATGTGGTTAGTAAATTAAACCGCAAAGAGTTAAACGATGTCCGTCCGTCCGTCAGGCTGGCTGTCTGTCCATGTAAACCTTGTGCCCAAAGTACAGGTCGCAATTTTGAAGATATTTCGATTAAATTTGGAACATATAATTGTTTCTGCGCAAGGACGAAGCCTATTGAAACTGGCTGAAATCAGTCCATAATTTCACAAATGCCCTCCGGAAATTGGACTTTATCGGTCATAAATGATTAATTTATATATGTATCTCCACAAATTTCACTCCAAATAAGTTTTATATATACGAAATTCATGTCACCAAATTTTGTTACGATCGGTCCATAATTAGTCATAGCTCCCACATATGTAGACCAGCCTCCGAAAATCACTTTAATGAGAATAAATCTCTTAAAAATGTTGGTATACACATAAAATTCAACATAAATAACTTTCATATAGACATAAATCACACGACCTAATTTCATGGTGATCGGTCCATGATTGGTCCATATAATGCCCACTTCCGAAAATCACTCACGAACAGCGTTGCCACTTTGGTCCAATTGGACCAAAATTGGTAGTTTCAAGTTAACAAATTGACTTTTGGTTGTTTGGTTGGTTTGTTCCGATATTTGTCGTATTTTGGTAGGCTACGATATTTCTGAATACATAAGTATTTTTAAGAACAAAATAATTAAAATAATAACGAAAAAACCACTTATGTTATGCCAAAATAATAAAACTAAATATTTGCAAAATATGAAGATAGCATTTTCTTAAATATTTAGTTTAGTCAGGTAAATGCGTATTTATTTAGTAGTGTTGAGTTCTAAAAATGCCAAAGGTCTCTCAAAACTTTTATTTTCTAATAATATGTGTAAAACTCTGCTTCAATATTTCAGTTTCATCGGACACTTTAAATATCCAATTATGGAAATTAGGACGCGTAATTTATTTCTATATGACACTTATTTGTGTTGAATTTTTTCGGGATACCAACACTTTTAGGATTCTTATGCTCGTTTAAGTAAGAGGGCCTTATATGGGAGATATGGTAAATTATGAATTGAATTTTTAGGTGTAATTTATTTGTAAAAATGTTATTTAATATCTATATAAATCAAGCATTTATGACGGATAATGTCTTATTTCTGGAGGACATTTATATGGGGGCTATGTGAAATACATTGACAGCCATCCAGACAAACGTACGGAAGGACATCGTTAAATCGACTCTCGAAAACTGAACGATTTTAACATATTTATGATTGTAGTGTTATTAAATAACTTTCATCCTCTGGGTAATTTTATAGAAGCAATAATATGATTTTAAGTTAACTATTAATTTTGAAACGAATCCATATAGCATTTCTAAAATGTTTTAAATTTGGTAGGTTTTGGTAGTTTTTAATTAGAAATTTGGTAGGAAAAATATTTTATGAGTGGCAACGCTGCTCACGAATATAAATTATTGATATTTTTAAAGAAAAATGTTTTTGCTCATTTACTTAGTGTAGGGTATTATATGGTCGGGATTGATCGAACATACTTTCTTGCTTGTTTTACTTTATTTAAAAAAAAATAAACTGAACAAAAAGACCTTATAATTTTGACGGTTTCAACTTACCATTAACATTTAATCCGTTTGAAGGTGCAAAGTGAAACGATGGAAACGGTAGATGCCAATCAGAAGAAATGTTTATCCACGATTGAGTATTATTCATTTTAAACCAAACGTCATATGTTTTATGACATTGTACCGCTGTGGGATTAATCTCCTGCCACGTAAGCAAAACTTCATTATGTGTCACAGGCGTAAGTAATAGATTTTGTGGAGTTGTTAGGTGAGGTTTTAAAATCGAACATATTCTCAACAACATTAACCAGGGAGCCTTAACAGTACTCAAGTCAAGCGTGAGAGTAGTATTTAGTAAAATTCCAGTTGTGAGTATTTTGGGACCTTGTTGGCGTCGCATTACTTCACGTATTGTTGCATTTGGATACGATGGTCTGTTGAAATTAAGCCAAACATTGAGCGGATTTGTATGATCTTGATCAATAGATTCTAGAATAAATGCATAAATTTCATTATCACATATATGAATTTCTGGTAAAATTATGTTTTCCCGGCCACCGTAAAACATTTTATTTGCCGAGAAGCCTGCAGCCGGCATGATTAACCAACTGTAATACAGTGGATATTTGACCGAGTCAATAGTTTTTAAAACATCCAGTCGTATGCCACTTGTCATTTCTATTGTCAACACGTCTGATGCCAAATCCGCCAGGCGTGATAAAAGTCCCAAAGCTGTATAAACGGGTTTCTGTATAAATTGTGAATGCGGGGGAATTGTGTTGTTCATCCGAAAGTGGGCCAATAGCGTCCTCTGATAAAACTCATATGGATGATAGCTTAGAAATGCATTATCATGGCTAATTGTCTCCAAATTGACAAACAAAGTATTTGTTAATTTGGCTCTCCAGTGCTCTATAATTATATTGACTAATGTTACGGCATAACGAACATCCGCCTGAAATTCCCGAGGCGTTGACCAACCAGAGATGGGATCAGATTCGCTTTAAAATAAAAATTAAAAAAATTTATAGATTAAATACGAATATTTTTTGTCTCACTCATTCGAAATTTGTAATTTTTGCAAATTCGGATACTTTTCGTAGATCTTTGCTAATAAGAGTTTTGAGTTATTTAAAATTACAGATGCATTTTCACCAAATCCCTTTCGATGGTATGTCAGGATTTCTAGTGGACAACTTTCTATATATTCGTTACAAAATTCCAAAATACTCCAACACAATAAATGATGAGATTCAGCCTTAAAAAGGCCTGCCGGTCCTCTCAAAGGAAAGTGCAAACTATCAACGGGTCTGATACCAGCGATTTCAAGCCCATTGTGTAGGGATTGAGTGTATGTAAGGTAATCTACAAAAATTTTATTTATTATTTAATAGATATTTTTTATTATGTATTTTCAAAATATAAAAATAAACATTTACAGCCTAACTACAAAAGCCTTAAAGTCAATTTAAAGTCCACAAATTTCAAATATAATTTAAAATGTTGCTTTATTATTTTAAAAAAAGCTTTTTATTTTGCACCAAAGTATAATTTTTGAACCTTTATGTACATTCAGGAAGCACTAAGTAAAGTGAAATCAACAACACAGCTGATTTTTATTTATCTATTTTGAAAGTGCTTGGGTTTTGTCAAACTGAATTTATTTTGAAAAAATAATAATTTTTATTTTCAAAGAAAAAAATGTTTAAATCAAAAAACATGATTGAAAATTTGAATAAAAAGATTTCATATAATGAAATTTTGGTAAAGCACTATTAAACCGTTGTTCTTTTTCAAATATAATTTAAATTCAACGGCCGTTTTCAGTTAATATGCAAAAATATCAAAAGCTTTGTGTTTACATTAGTAACAGTTTTGTCAAAGATTATTTACATTGTCTGTTGACATAAAAAATAATAAATTTAAAAATTCTAATTAAATTAAATTAATTAAAATTTCCTTAAATCTGAAAAGCAACATTTTGAAGCAAAATTTTGCTGAAATCAACGTTAATAAATTGACAATTAAACAAAATTTAATTTTTTTTCCAGTTGTTTTTTTCATTTTTTGGAAAAAAAATTTTTTCGATTGTTATTTAAAATTTTAAAAATTTTTTTTGTGAAAAAAAAAATTCGGGTTAACATTGTTTTCCAATTTTGACCCATTGTAGGTCCATCTTACTATGGTTTTATATACGTCGTTGCAAATGTCTTTGAAATATCTATCATTAGATATCCATATTGTCTATATTAATGTCTTAGTAATCCAGATATAGGTCAAAAATAGGTCAAAAATTGAGGTTGTCTTGGTTTTTTCCTCATATCTCAGCCATTTGTGGACCGATTTTGCTGATTTTAAATAGCAAAATTCTCGAAAGCACTTCTGATAGAATTATTGAAGATTTGAAGATATCTGGGGTCTTCAGAAAATTGATTTCAACAGACAGACAGACAGACAGACAGACAGACGGACATGGCTTAATCGACTGCGCTATCTATAAGGATCCAGAATATATATACTTTATAGGGTCGGAATATTGGCGCAGCTCAAAATATTTTCACAATTTATTTAATATAAAATATTTTATTTATTTAAAAGAAAATTATATTTAACAGATTGAAAGATTTTTCAGAAGTGAAAAAATATTTAAAAAAATGTATGAATATTTTTTCAAAGCGTTATTTATAAATTATAAAAACAAACAACATCAAGTATTTAATTTATCAAATAATATTGTTCTATCAACACCCCTTCTCAATTTAACTTGATAATAATCCGAGTAATTTTCTAAATTGCATAATTTTGATTGAATTCAAAGGCTTTGTTAAAATATCTGCTTCCATTAATTCGGTAGGACAGTACATAAGTTTAATAGCTTCTTTCTCTTTTAAATCCTTAATAAAATTATATTTTGTGTCAATATGTTTACTTCTATGACTAAATTTCTCATTTTTCACCAATTTTAAACAACTTTGGTTATCTTCATATATGATAGTTGGAGTTGTTAATTTTATTTGAAAATCGGACACTAATCTGCGTAACCACATGGCTTCTTGAGCAGCTTCACATAGAGAAATATATTCTGCTTCGGTTGATGATAATGAAACGCAATCTTGTTTCCTACAACACCAGGATATACATGATCCATTGTACTTGAATACAAATCCACAATTTGATTTTCTATCTATTTGACTTTGTGCCCAATCAGCATCAGCAAATCCATATAAACCATTTTTGTTGTCACATTTTAATGACAATTTTAGATTTTTTGAACCTTTCAAATACTTAATTAAACGTTTTAATTCATTCCAATCTCGAACAGTTGCGTTACTTACTTTTCTGCTCAAAATCGATACCGAAGTTGCTATGTCTGGTCTTGTGTTAACACAAACGTATAATAAACTTCCAATTAAATGGTGATAATTTTCGTTATTAGGCAAATGACCTTCTTCTTTAATATAACCCGTGTTCATTGGTATTTTAGAAATTTTGGCTTCTTCTACACCGGCATCTTTAATAATTTTATTTATATAATTTTCTTGATTAATGTTGAAATATCCATCATTCCCCTTCTCAATTTTTATTCCTAAGTAAAAATTGACTTCTCCAAGATCAGATATTTCAAAATTCTTGCGCAATAGATTTTCAACATAATTTTGATGTGTAGGAAATTTTGTGGCAACAAGTATATCATCTACATATACTAAAATAAAAATCCAACTGATATCTTTGTTTATTTTTAATATGCAGGAATCGGCCAAACCTTTTTGGAAACCATCATTTATAAAAATTTGAATTTATTTTTCATTCCAACATCTAGCTGCTTGTTTCAACCCATAAATACTTTTCTGTAGCTTGCAACATTTTCCTTCTTCAACAATGAACCCAATCGGTTGTTTCATATAGATTTCTTCCTTGAGATCACCATGGAGGAATGCTGTTTTAACATCATAGTGCTTGACCATTAGTTTATATTCTCCAGCAATTGTTAAAAATAAACGAAAAGTTGTTTGACGAACGACTGGCGCAAAAACCTCATCATACTCTACACCATATTTTTGATTGAACCCCTGAGCAACTAGTCTAGCTTTATACTTTGTGATAACACCATCTGCATTTTGTTTTAATTTATAAACCCACTTACAACCAATTGGTTTACGGCCGTTTAGAATGTTTTCTAAAACCCAGGTATTATTTGCTTGTAAAGATTCAAATTCTTCCTTCATTGCGTTTAACCATAGTTCCTTATCACTCCTTTTCAATAATTCATTATATGATTTAGGCTACGAAAAATCGGTTACTATATTTGCTCTATATCTTTCTGGACGTTGACCCTTTGTTACTCTTGAAGATCTTCTTAACACCTGTTGTTCTTGATTAGATATTACATCATTAATTTCAATTGCTGACTCTTGCATTTCTTCTTCATCTGTAATTGTAACTGGAGAATTTTCAAAAATTTCAGAATCACAATTATTTGTAATTTCTTCGGAGTGTATTATTTCATTATTATGACGATTCTCATTATTTTCTAATGATATATTAGAGGGTGTAAAAAGATCTATGTATACTTCATTGTTATTTTTATTTAGTATATTAGTACAATTTTTGGATTCAATTACTTTATAGTCTCTACTAATTACAATTTTATTAGTATTTTTATCTAAAAATCGTAACGCTTTAGACTGATCAGAATATCCAACAAAAGTCAATGTTTGTGCTTTTTCATCTAATTTCTTCCTTTTTTCTTTAGGAATAAAAACAAGTGTTTGACATCCAAAAATTAGAAACTCACTTAACTCCGATTTCCTGCTTTCCCAAATATCCAACGGAATGCAATTTGTAGCTCTTGTTAAAATACGATTTTGAATATAGGCTGCAGTAATAGCTGCTTCTCCCCAATAACACTTAGGCATACCTGCATCAATCAACATACTACGTATCATTTCTACCATGTATCTATTCCGCCTTTCAGCTACACCATTTTGCTCGGGATTGTAAGGTACCGTAAATTGTTGCTTTATCCCATGTTGTTTACAAAATTGATCAATTTCTATGTTAACATATTCCCCTCCATTATCCGACCGAATAACCTTAGGGTATTTATCAAATTTCGTTTTCATAGCTTGGCAGTATTCTTTTAGTTTGGTTGCAACTTCGGACTTATAGTTTAACAAATATATAGTTATATACTTACTATAGTCGTCAATAAAAGAGACAAAATATCTTTTACCATTAGGAGTCGCTGTATCCATGGGGAAACATACATCGGTATGAATCAAATCCATTACATTATTTGTTTGTTTGCTTGAATACTTCGGGAATGGATTTCTCGATAGTTTTCCTTTAATACAAATTTTGCACATTTCTTGGCAATCGCAATTTTTAGGAATTTCATTATATAATTTTAATATCTTCTTAACACAATCAATATCACGATGACCGAAACATCTATGCCATTCATGAATACATTTAGATTGTTTTACTAATAGAGCACGCTGCTTTACAGATTGAATATAAAGTTTGTAAAGTCCACTCTCTAATGAAGCTGTTGCAATAATTTCATTATTATGTTGAATTTCACAGATATTTTTATAAAATGTGACACGTAAACCTTTTTCTGTTAACTTTTTCACCGAAAGGAGATTACTCTCTATATTAGGAACATAAAGTACGTCATTTACTGGAATATTTTGAATTTTACCATCACCTTTTATCACTTTCAAAACACCAGAACCTTTACCACAAGTTTTCATTTCATATCCATTTGCAACGGTGATTGTCGATTTACATTCTTTATCCGGTGTTTGGAAAAAATCTCCTTCATTACAAATATGACTTGTAGCACCCGAGTCAACATACCAATTGGGTGAGTCACAACCAGCAACACAGAAACATAATTCATTATTATGTTCATTAACCACCATATTAGTCTTGCCCTTTTTTAACGAATCTTGATATAGAAGACAGTCCTTTTGTACATGCCCTTGTTTTTCACAATAAAAACAAACAATTTTCGTACGTGGTTTTAATTTTCTATTAGTATTACCATATACTTTCAAAACTGAGTTTTCATCATTAATATAAGTTTGCTTTTGAGTCCTTCGTCTTGATTCTTCAATAAATTTTTCTTTAACTATAGATAGAGAAGGTACACCATCACTTCTAGCTTCAAGAGTTGTAACTAACACATCATATGATTCAGGTAAACTACGAAGTATCATAGCAACCTCACACTTTTCACTAAGTTTCTCTCCCATACTGCAAAGGCATTTGATTTGTTGCATCTTGCTTAGATGTTTTTCCATATCACCATTTTCTTCTAATTGCATTTGACAAATTTTCTTCATTATAAACACACATTCGCTAAAAGAATGGCGTTCAAAATGATTCTTGATTACCAACCATGATTCTCTTGCAGTTTCAACTTCATCAATAAGAAAACAAATCATCATCAATCATTAAATAAATTGATGCCCTTGCGCTTTCATCCTTTCTTTGCCAAACTGCATCTACTTCATCTCGGATGACACACCACGTATCATCTCTAATTAATACACATTCTGCTTTCTTCTTCCAAATTTGTTAATTACTTCTGTTAAGTTTTTCAAAAGATGACTTAAAATCTTGAGCCATTGTGTGTCCTGGGCCCATAACCTATTGGCGCAGCTCAAAATATTTTCACAATTTATTTAATATAAAATATTTTATTTATTTAAAAGAAAATTATATTTAACAGATTGAATGATTTTTCAGAAGTGAAAAAATATTTAAAAAAATGTATGAATATTTTTTCAAAGCGTTATTTATAAATTATAAAAACAAACAACATCAAGTATTTAATTTATCAAGTAATATTGTTCTATCAACACGGAAAATTATATTGTGGAAATTGCAAACGGAATGACAAACTTATATATACCCTTCTCACGAAGGTGAAAGGTATAAAAAGGTTTAAATATGTATTGAAAAGTGACCATAAATTGCTAGTTTATATTATGAGTATGTCTGTACGGAGACTTAATTGATTCAGTGTATGTTGGAGAAATGTTTTGTAAGCTTTTTTTATATTCCTTATGGTACGAAAAAACAAAAGTTCTATTTTAAAATAAAGTCGACTTGAACAAAAATTAACTTTAACCCTTTCGCTTCATATTTTTCTGGGAGTGTTTTAAAAATATAATTTTTATAAGAATGACATAGTTTTGATCAAAGAAACACAATTTTTTTTTTTTGAAATGTGTTATCTTCAATGTAAAAAAGATTTTAAAAATTTTTTGTGTATAAGTTTAAATTTTTAAAGGTTTTTTGCAAGTAATATTAAAATAAATTAAATTTAAATAGTACAGAAATATTTTACCTACAATTTTTCAAAAAAGATTGGACGCTTGCTAAGCCCTACTTCTGGTGTAGTCCAGGGACATTTTTTTAATCTAAAGTCATCCAATTTTTTGACAAGATATTCCGAAGATAGATCTTCAACAACTTCTGTTTCTTCATATTTAATATTAACTTCATAGCTATCCTCCCGCAAAATTTCTTGCCTGACAAAAGAATCATTTTGGTCAAAGGTTTCTATTAAATCTAGTAAAACGTAATATTTTTCATATTTCGAAAACCTTTCGTTTTTAATCTTAACTCGTGAATTTGCAGATGTCATTACATCATTTTCTATCACAAACATTGTCATGGATCAACATTTTGATGAATTCGGTAATTTGAAAACTTTTGCTGAAAATGTATAAAAAAAGGAAAAATTTTCACTTTTTGCAAGAAATCGATGTACAGTGGTAATATCTATCCACTGTAAAAATCTTACATCATTTATTCATCAAATTTTTAAATTTTGATTTGACTCTTTATGGATATATAAAGTTACAATATTATATTTGTTTCTTTTTAAAGTACAAAATAGTTTTGTAAATTACTTTTTAAAGATATTTATCAAAGCGATCCTTTCCGTCTTCCGTTTTCAAAAAATTTTAAAATTCATTACAACTATATTCGTAATTTGTTTTTATAATTAATTTACTTTTCAAGTTTTCTATCAATAATCAATAGTTTCTCCAAAATGAAAACATCAGACCGAAAATCTAATTTTTTAATTGATGACAATAATGCAATACCTGTATGGACTCGAACATTTCTTTTAGATTTGAAGTCTTCTTTGTTGATGAGCTAAATTCATTAAAAACCTTGATTACAATATTCTCTATATCCAGTTTAAAAATGTCAATCTATTTTTAACCCATTAACGCCGAATGGATAAAAAAATACCCAAAAATAGAGCAATTTTAGAAAAATTCGAGAAAATTCCAGGAGAGCGATATCAAAAATCTGGAAAAAATTTCTGGAATAGATAAAGTAAGGCCCGAGGTACTTAAAATTATTTTTTCGGTAATATTAGGTCATTCCTTGGTGGGGAAATAGTGGGCCAAAGTTGAGCAATTTTACAAAATTCGAAAATAAACGTCTCTAAAAAATGGGGGGAGTGGAAGTCTCCCATGCCCTCCATGTGTCTAATAGTCTTAGATGTCCTCTATCAGTAAAAAAAGTGATTAGACCCACTTTCCTAAGCTACATGTACGATTTTGTGGATTGGGTATAAAAATACCCACTTCGGCTTATGTGGGTTCTAAAACATATGAAATATGAATTTAATTTTTGAAGTAAAAATTTTGTTTTTTCTTTAGAAAATCATAATAAAAACATGACTATATAAAATATTTAGATGGTGAAAGGTTGACATAACCTAACTAAAATTAGTTCGACCATGAAATAATGATGCCAAACCTGTTCTTTTATATTGATGGTGATTACCACAATTATCTTATGTTATGTGTGTAGGGGTTTTTAGAACCCTCAGTTCATGGTGGCAGTCTGAAAATAGCAATCTAATCTACTTTCAGGTTACCAATAGCCACAGAATTAGTAGACTTGTCTTAGAAGGAAGTCAATTGACTCTTTGGGGACTATAGCTACATTTTGTCGATTGCAAATGGACAATCTACTCTGCAGAGAGTTCCATTCTTCCTCAATTTCTTATTCATTTGTGAAAACTTTACCAGAACCATTATTAAGTTACCATGTTACCACCATGGTCTTAATAATAGTCATAGAAAAGTTGAATAGGAATAATAAAGTGATGCAGAAATTCCCAATAACCCCATATATTTTTTATATAATGTTTCCTAGACTTTCTCTTCATTAACAAAAATATGGTCCTCTATTATGGAGACCAATATTTCCATTATTTTCAACGTCAAGATACAACTTTAGATCTTATAAATACACTCCATCTCAGACTTTCCAGACTTTTCATTAGTTATTTGAATTTCATCAGACATTATAATATTGTTACGAAATTGTACTTGAATTCAAATATAACGATTTTAGCGGCTGATTTAAAAGTAACATAATGCTTTCAAATAGCAGTGCTGTAATAGCAAACTGTAACATATCTGTGGGCTTTATTAACATTGAATAAAAACTTACAGTTGACCATTGATCGTAAGTATGGCAACGCTGTTTGCTGCGACCGTATATTCGAATATTCAGTTAAAGAACATTGTAGAAAGTACACCACAGATGGCATATGTATTAGAAAGATCTAGAATATTGGAGCTTTGTCAGTTAAAGAGCAATCTAGAGTGCAGATGACAGTGTTATAAATAGTGGCAGAGGTTGCAGTGGTTAGTGAGTTGATCAAAGACGCTATTCGAATATTTCAAACTACTAAACGGCTTTTATTTGCAATCAAAAGTATCCGGTTTATTTAAAAGGAAATAAACAAACGTTTTGAAAAGGTTAAAACGTAACAATATTTTCTAAAAGTGTCAACCTTATCTGATGGAAAATATGTGTGGTTTGCGTCGTTATTTTCCTAATCTATTTATAATTGTTAGACAACAACTGTTAAAACCTTAAGATGATGAAGAATTTTCGATAAATTTTAGAACTTTGTCAATTTTTACCGACTTATTATTGAATTTCTTTTACTCTATCAAAAAATGTAACAATATTTTTTATCAAGCCAGACTTATGTAGATCTATTGATGGTAAATAGTTAACATAACAGTTAGATATGTGGTTTCAAATTTTCACCATCTGTATGAAAGCTAGGCAGGCTCGGATCCAGATCAACCATTTTGTGGTTGGTTTTTGGAATTTAAAATATGTTCTACATTTTTTCTTTTTTTCCTTTTTTATATGAACAATTTTCGGATTTCCTATTACCCCCCTCTGGATCCGCGCCTGTAGCTAGGTATTGAAAAATCTACAATGTAATCATCAAAACATCGAAAAAAATGCGTTAAGGGCTTCCTTTTTCTAAGTAGCTAATTAAAAAAAAACATACATTTTAGAACCCATACATGCCGAAGTGGGTAGAAAAATACCCATTCCCTGCAGGCTCAGGTATGGCAGATAAAGAAAATTAAAAATATCCACGGCAATATAAAAATTTCATCAAAATCGGACAACGGATTCTGGGGTCAGGCATTAATGGGTTAAATGCTTTATTAATGATATGCAACAATGATTAATTTTCTTCAGCTCAACAAAAACACTTTTTTTGTATCCGAAATTAACATTTAAATTAAATTTCGATCTACCAATTTAGACTTTAACGATTCAGCAATATTATTATTTGCGTACTGATTTGGGTGTTGTAAATAAAATAGTACAATTGAAAAAAATCAGTACATGTACTGTTAAAAACAGTACGTCTGGCACCCCTATCCTAGATCCACTGTTCCGATCTCGCAAATTTTTAGCTAAACTTCGTACAGTTGTAAGGAATACCTCCGTATTAAGCCTAAAGACTTTCACAATTATTTTTCCCCAAATATTCGAAAATAACTAATCCAATCTGACACATATTCAGCCAACTGCGTACATTCATACAAAGTTTAAATACTATTACAATTATAGTTCTACAGATATCCGAAATTGACTATTTACTTTGTATGGGAAGTGAATCACCCCCTGTTCCCATCCCTCCCATTTTTGGTTAAAATTCATGCAGTGAGAAGTAATGCATTCATAAAAAGTTTGAAGACTTTAACAATTATAGTACTCCATATATTCGAAAATAACTATTTAATTTGAATGATAACTAAGTGCCACGTCCACTAATCCTATCCCGCCCATTTTCAGCCAAACTCCGTATATGAAATTAATTCGTAAAAAATTTAAATACTTCTACAATTATAGTTTCAGATATTCAAAATGAACAATTTACATTTTATGGGAGGTACCACGACCACTAAGGGTGTTATCAGAGTCTGAATAACAGAGAATGAAAACAAACAAAACATTTCGCAAACGTTTGCAAAATGTACAAAACAAATCAAAATTTTTATATTGTATTGTACATGAGCAAAATCAAAATAAAAACTTTTCAAGTGACAAAGAGCGAAAACGAAACGATTAGCTTTTCACTCATCTGCATTATTTAATTTACCGTTACAATCGTACATTTGAGTACAAAACAGATAGAGAAACGTATTTTTTATTCGTTTTGTTATTTTTTGTACTGTGTTCTCTATTATAATGGGTCTGTTCATTTACTTTCCCAGTAAATACTTGCAACGAGAGAATAAAATCAAAATTTACAAAATTACTCTCTTAAATTCTCAAAAATAGTAAAAAGTAAATGAACGATTTTTCAGTAACAATTGTTTTATACACACAATTTTCTTATTTTATTCCTTTTAAAATGTATAAATACTCACATTTTCTTCAATTTTATTGAAAATTCTTTTTTTTTACATTTTTTTCACCACAAAAATAAAATTGTAAATAAATAAACAATAACACAAAACATATAAAATATAAGCTGCTAACTATTACGAGTTCAAAATAGAACTTGTAATCAGCGTTGCCGCTTTGGTCCAATTGGACCAAAACTGGTAGTTTTAAGTAAATAAATTGAATTTTGGTAGTTTGGTTGATTTGTTCCGATTTTTGTCGTATTTTGGTAGGTTTTTGAATAAAAATTTTTAAGAACAAAATAATAAAAATCATAACAAAAAAAACTATGTTACTCCAAAATAATAAAATTATTTATGAAAAATTGAATATCTGTGTTCATAAGCAATAACCACCTAAGTCGACTTAAGAAAGATTTGAGTTATATATGCTACATTATACTGTTCATAGAACTGTATGTATACGTGAAATCCCTACCTTCCTAACTTTCTTATTTAAAAAGTTATTAATTAGAAACATATTGGCTTAAGTCCTAAGGAAGACTATTGCATTTACAATAAACGCCAACATATACTTAAGAAAACATTCAATTATATTTTATTTTGTTTAAATAGCTTATAAGACTTTAGTTGTTATTGTTATTTTTCACAAAATAAATTTTCATAAATAAGAATGCTATTATAATAGCCAAACTAAAGATAATCGATTATTGCAAATTGGCTTAATTACTTGACATGTCAATATTTAAATATGTAATAACAGCTTAACTCATCATATACCAAGCAACAATCAAAACACTTGTTTTCAACAAACGCCTAATCAGACATTAGCACTTTCAATTTAGTATTTCTGAGTTGCATTAAGCGATGATATTTGTTTTTATTAAATATTTCTCTAATAAATAAAGCTTTTGTTATAATTTTTCATTTTAGCATTGTAAGGGTAAGAAGCTTTGATTCTGCATTCTACTTTTTCTAATGCATTCTTTTATTTTTCGCAGAAACGCTTTTATAACTATAAATTGCTTTTTCTCAAAAACATGTTTATTGAATTAGGCGGTTATTGCTTGTGACCACAGATTTGAAGACAGAATTATCTTAAATTTTTAGTTAAGTCAGGTAAACGTGTACGTATTTCGTAGAGTTCATGCCAAAGGGCTCGCAATACTTTTATTTTCTTATAATTTTTTGTTCTGCTGCTTCAAGATTTCTTGAAAAATTTAATTTACATATTCTAAATCTTCCAAATTATAACAAATATTATTTAAATTGTGCGTAGTCATGTTAAAAGAAGTAATAAGTAATAGCCTGTGCTGAGCAAATACATTTTTCTTTTAAAATTTCAATAATTTATATTCGTGAGTAATTTTGAGAAGAAGCTATGACCAATTATGTACCGATCGCCATGAAATTAGGACGCGTAATTTATTTCTGTATGAAACTAATTTGTGATGAATTCTGTCGGGATACCAACACTTTTAGAAGTTAAAGTAATTTTTAGGTGTGGGCCCTATATGGGAGCTATGGTGAATAATGAAACGATTCACAATCAATTTTTAGGTGTGACATATTTATGATTGTAGTGTAATTAAATAATATTCATCCTCTGGGTAATGTTATAACAGCATTAATATTATTTTAATTTAACTATTAATTTTGAAACGAATCCAAATAGAATTTCTCAAATATTTAAAATTTGGTAGGTTGTGGTAGTTTTTGGTAGTTTTTAATCAGAAATTTGGTAGGAAAAATATTTTATGAGTGGCAACGCTGCTTGTAATAGTTTGCAACGAGAGAACACTCTCCAAAATTTATACGCTCTTGATTTTTTCTCTACTTGCAAGTTTTTTGAGTTAATGAACGCTTTTCCAGTAACAATTTAGTTATTGAACAAAGCTAATGAGTAAATCAATTACCAAACGTTTGTTAAACATTTTTTATCAGAATGTTTCAATATTGTTCTTACTCTTTTCTTTTCTAGCTGCGTACGTTTATATAATGTACAGTTTGCGCTCATGAGCAAAAACAATACAAAACAAAATGGGACAATCATTCTCATTGTTTATGTTTGGAACAAAACAAAACGATAGCAAACGTTTCGATTTGTTTATTTCCGTACTCTGAATTTCAGACAAAGTTTTACAATTTTAGTTCTCCATGTATTCGAAAATTACTATTTACTACGTCACACCACCTGTTCCGATCAGGGCTGTCAGATGTGGCGATTTCTCGCCAAACGTGGCGATTTTTCATTGCCTTTGGCGACCAAAATTTTTCAATTGGCGACATGGCGATTTTTTGGCCATTTTTTTTTATTTTTTCTTGAAATATTTTTGATATTTATTAACCCAACAGTTAATAAAATTAATCATTTATAATCTGATCATATGGATGCAGGTAGCATGCATGTTCAAATAGTTTCAACAATATTAATTTTTTCTTCTAAAATGTTTAAGCCGTCATTTTTAAATAATAATGGAAATATTGATAACTTAATATGCTCATTAAAATTGGCTATTGGTTCGACGGATTCTTTGGAATCAGGAATCTATCGATTTTTTTCGGTACTTCAAAATTCATTAACTTTATTTTTCAATCCAAAAGTATATGCAGGGGAATGTGAATTGCAATGGTCAAAATTAGCATATACATATGAATTGGTCTCAGATCTTTAAAGGTGAAATTGCAACAAAATTTGTTAAATTTTTGGCCACAAGTTTACAATTATTGAGATGCAGGTGGAAACATTTTTCATTTTAAAGACTTAGCACTGGCCGTTCTTAATATGTTAATTTTAACAACCAGCAACGCTTGCGTAGAAAGGGAATTTCAATATGAACTTTTAGATTCATTAATAAGAATAGTAAGTTATATGTATGAATGTTAATAAATTTTGTTGCAATTCATTTCAGCCTACAGATAAAATGTTAAAAAAGTTTAATTCTAATACAATGTAACTTTTGATATCAATGTAATATAAATAACTAATGCGCCGAACTAAATTGACTTTATATACATAAAATTAGTATGTATGTATGTATATTACTATAAAAAAACTCCAACAAATTATTTTGGCGATATTTGGCGATTTTACGTTTAGCTTTTGGCGATGGAGTTAAAAAAATTTGACATCCCTGGTTCCGATCCATCCCATTTTCTGTTAAACATCATACCATAGAGAAAACACATAGAGCGGAAACTCTCCTGTCAAAGACCTAACTCAGTTGTCAAAAACCTAAGTGGTGAGAATGTATTAGTAAAAAAAACTATGTGAAAACAAAAACAACACTCGTATGTGTAACTTTTTTGAGTAATTTTTTTGTTTGAGTTTTTTTCGAGTTTCCGCTCTATGTTCTCTATGCATCATACAGTGAAAAGAAATGGATTTGTATAAAGTTTGAAAATTGTCACAATTATAGTTCTGCATATATTCGAAATGAACTACATACCAACTTTGTTTGGGCGGTGGCCCACAATGGTACTGAAGTAAATACCGCAGCTTTCGCAATTATAATTGACCAGATATTCCATAATAAATATTTAGTTTGTATGAGAGGTGAGGTGACATTCACAATCAAAATATAGAGGAACATACAGTAAAAATTACAAGAGGATCGGTCCAGTGGTTTAGTCTCCTATAAAGTACAAACAAATAAACAGATATACATACTAGAGTGACAGCCGATTTTTTTTTTTTAGATTTCAAAGAGTGCCGGGTGGAATATTGTGACACTAGGCCTAAATGTTAAGTGCTGAAAATTTGAGCCAAATCGGGCAACGATTTCTGGACGCGCATCGAGGTCAAAGTTCAGATATATGCAAAATTTTACTGTTAATATGGAATAAATAGGTGAAACTCGTTAACTTTCTGCATTGTTTTCTAGAAATGTGTAGATTTATTTATATTAATGAATATTACATTAAAAAAAAAATTTTGGAAATTAACCCTGTATCTCCTTTGGTTCAAAATGACCCAAAAACTGTATTATCGCCAAAATTAGAGAAAAATGCAAATTTTTCAGTTTTTGAAAAAATTTTGCTACTAAATAAATACTTTTGCAATTGAATGCAAAAGAATCGAAATATGTACGTAATTATCGTTGTAATGAGATATAAATGACAAAATTTGATTAAAAAATTTTAAAGTTATTACAAATTCGCCAGCCCATTAACGTGTTTCAGGCCACTTGAACAAAAAATTTAGGAAAAAAATTAAGATATTTCGAGAAAAATTAAAATAAAAGCTCTTTTTTACTTAAAATATGTCCATATTTACTTGTATATGAGTTTTTGTCTTCGTAGGATACCGTTAACCTATTCGAAGGTATGACCAAAAAAAATAATTTTGTTTAACGGCTGTTTCAAAACTCCATTTTCAAATTTTTAAAAATTTTGTTAAACAAATTTCAGATTTTTTCGATCATCACATTGGGGTTTATTGAGATCAAAATAGGGAATAAAAATATGAAAAAATTATGTCAATACCTCTTACAGTTTTTTCGTACCTGTGATTTAAATTTTGCGTTTTTCAAGAAAAACTAATTTTTTATCCATATTTAGGCGAATGAGTCCAATTTCCTTAATGTTATAATTTTTAAGTAAAACCTATTCACAATATTATAGTCCTTGTAATTTTAAATATGTTCTGAAAGTTTTACTAAAATCGGAAAACGATAACCTTTGAATCGTTAAGGTCAAAGGTCAAATTTTTCAATATTTGGAATTTCTAATGAAAATATACTGAAATGTTATATATTTTTGGGCCGATTTTCATGAAACTTGAGGAAAATATATATTGGTATCTAACATTTACAACAACAGTGCAAAAATGGATTTTAACCTTTAAGAAGACTTGGGGTCAAAATGGTTGTGTTTTTCGTGATTTTAAAAGTTGAGGGTAATTTGGACCCCAAGTGCTGCTAAGGGTTAATTTCCATTTTTGTGCTGTTATTTTAAATTCTGGACTTTATGTTATATTTTCCTTAAGTTTCATGAAAATCGGCCCAAAAGTATATAACATTTCAGTATATTTTCATTAGAAATTCCAAATATTGAAAAATTTGACCTTTGACCTTCACGATTCAAAGGTAATCGTTTTCCGATTTTAGTAAAACTTTCAGATCGTATTTAAAATTACAAGGACTATAATATTGTGAATAAGTTTTACTTAAAATTTATAACATTAAGGAAATTGGACTCATTCGCCTAAATATGGACAAAAAATTAGTTTTTCTTGAAAAACGCAAAATTTAAATCGCAGGTACGGAAAAACTGTAAGAGGTATTGACATAATTTTTTCATATTTTTATTCCCTATTTTGATCTAAATAAACCCCAATGTGATGATCGAAAAAATCTGAAATTTGTTTAACAAAATTTTTAAAAATTTGAAAATGGAGTTTTGAAACAGCCGTTAAACAAAATTATTTTTTTTGGTCATACCTTCGAATAGGTTAACGGTATCCTACGAAGACAAAAACTCATATACAAGTAAATATGGACATATTTTAAGTAAAAAAGAGCTTTTATTTTAATTTTTCTCGAAATATCTTAATTTTTTTCCTAAATTTTTTGTTCAAGTGGCCTGAAACACGTTAATGGGCTGGCGAATTTGTAATAACTTTAAAATTTTTTAATCAAATTTTGTCATTTATATCTCATTACAACGATAATTACGTACATATTTCGATTCTTTTGCATTCAATTGCAAAAGTATTTATTTAGTAGCAAAATTTTTTCAAAAACTGAAAAATTTGCATTTTTCTCTAATTTTGGCGATAATACAGTTTTTGGGTCATTTTGAACCAAAGGAGATACAGGGTTAATTTCCAAAATTTTTTTTTTAATGTAATATTCATTAATATAAATAAATCTACACATTTCTAGAAAACAATGCAGGAAGTTAACGAGTTTCACCTATTTATTCCATATTAACAGTAAAATTTTGCATATATCTGAACTTTGACCTCGATGCGCGTCCAGAAATCGTTGCCCGATTTGGCTCAAATTTTTAGCACTTAACATTTAGGCCTAGTGTCACAATATTCCACCCGGCACTCTTCAAAATTTTAACAAACATTTTTTTCCATACAACTGATTCTCACTCTAATACATACATTAATATTTATATGTACATATGTATGTATGTACGATTATATAAAAATTAATGTATGTCTGTTTATTAGGGTTAAGCTAGTATAGATATATGTATGTATACATATATATTAGGGTGGCCCTTATAAACGAAAGTTGGATTTTGGCCATTTTGACCATTCTAAAAAAATCATCCTGAAAAATTTTTTGGTAAATCGTGCCGCAAGCCTTCTGAAGTTTTGAGATGCATTTACAAGGGGAAAATGCATTTTTTTCAGTTTTTGTAAAAATTTTGCCATTAAAAAATTACTTTTGCAATTTAATTTAAAAGAATCTAAATGTGTACGTAATTGTCGTTCAAATGAGACATAAAATACAGAAATTGGTCAGAAAATGTTAAAGTCATTAAAAATTCGCCAGGCCATTAACGTGTCTCAGGCAACTAGAACAAGAAAGGTAGGAACAAAATTAACATATTTTGATAAATATTAAAATAAAAGCTCATTTTTACTTAAAATATGTCCATATTTACTTGTATATGAGTTTTTGTCTTCGTAGGATACCGTTAACCTATTCTTAGGTATGAACAAAAAAATAAAATTTTTTAACGGCAGTTTCAAAACTCCATTTTCAAATTTTGAAAAATTTTGTTAAACAAATTTCAGAATTTTTTCATCATCTCATTGGGATTTATTAAGAATATAATAGGGAATAAAAATGTGAAAAATGAAATATATGAAAATATCTCTTATAGTTTTTCCGTACCTGCGATTTAAATTTTGAAATTTTCGAGAAAAACCAATTATTTTATTCAGAGTATAGTCCAGATAATTCTAAATATACTCTGAAACTTTTACTAAAATCGGAAAACGTTAACCCTTAAATCGTGAAGGTCAAAGATCTAATTTTTCAATATTTGGAATTTCTCTTGGAAAGATTTCGAAATGTTATATATTTTTGGGCCGATTATGACGAAATTTAACAAAAATATAACACAAAGCCTAGTATTTACAAAATCAGCAGAAAAATTAAAATTAACCCTATAGAGCACTTGGGGTTAAAATAACCCCAAACTTCTAAAACCATAAAAAAATTATGATTTTAAAAGTTTGGGGTCATTTTAACCCCAAGTGCCATTAAGTGTTAATTTCCATTCTTGTGCTGTTATTATAAACCCTAGAGTTTATGTTATATTTCTCTTAAGTTTCATCAAAATCGGCCCAAAAGTATATAATATTTCGCTATCTCTCCATGAAAAATTCCAAATATTGAAAAATTTTACCTTTGACCTTCACGATTTACGGATTAACGTTTTCCGATTTTAGTAAAAGTTTCAGAGTATATTTAGAATTATCTGGACTATACTCTGAATAAAATAATTGGTTTTTCTCGAAAATTTCAAAATTTAAATCGCAGGTACGGAAAAACTATAAGAGATATATTCATATATTTCATTTTTCACATTTTTATTCCCTATTATATTCTTAATAAATCCCAATGAGATGATGAAAAAATTCTGAAATTTGTTTAACAAAATTTTTCAAAATTTGAAAATGGAGTTTTGAAACTGCCGTTAAAAAATTTTATTTTTTTGTTCATACCTAAGAATAGGTTAACGGTATCCTACGAAGACAAAAACTCATATACAAGTAAATATCGACATATTTTAAGTAAAAATGAGCTTTTATTTTAATATTTATCAAAATATGTTAATTTTGTTCCTACCTTTCTTGTTCTAGTTGCCTGAGACACGTTAATGGCCTGGCGATATTTTAATAACTTTAACATTTTTTGACCAATTTCTGTTTTATATGTCTCATTAGAACGACAATTGCGTTCACATTTCTATTCTTTTAAATTAAATTGCAAAAGTAATTTTTTAATGGCAAAATTTTTACAAAAACTGAAAAAAATGCATTTTTTCCATTGTAAATGCATTTCAAAACTTCAGAGGGCTTGCGGCTTGCGTGGCACGTCTTAACACCAACCGATTTACCTAAAATTTTTTCAGGATGATTTTTTTACTAATGTTCACCAAACTGGGGGGTGAGAATGGCCAAAATCCAACTTTTGTTTATTAAGGGCCACCCTAATATATATATCGTCACCTTAAATGCAAACGGTTTTTGATTGATTATGGTTAAAAAATTAATCAGCCGATATTTTTATTCCCTACTAAAAAAAACCTTAAAAATAAAAGTTGAGAAAATGTAAATTTTTTGACTTTTTCTGAAATTAGGGCAAAATATCGATTGCTAAATCGACCCACTCTGTACATATGTACATACCTTCAACTGAAAAATTCAATTTATTATACGTTAGCAGATCTGGTTCATTCCATGTTTCAAATCGCCAGTTTAAAACCTTTTTTGCTCCAAACATATCTGCAAATAAAAACAAAAATTATTTTTTAGTGTTTTACTTGTCAGTTAAACGTAGCTTAACACGCTGTTATATTAAACCTGAAACATATTTAGCCGGCATTTAACTAATGGATTAATTTTTTTAGCATTGCCATAGTTTTCAGTCAAATCACATGTGCATTTCCTCAAAATATAAATATGGTAATACTTTAAATTTTATAAAAAAAGCAACAGCGTACATAACTTTTTTGTAAATTTTAACTTTATAAAAGCAAAAGGGACATTAAAGCAGGGTTTCGATATTCAGCTCTAGCAACATATTTCTTACATTTGACTATGCAATAAATATGAAATTATCTCATTTCATCACAATCAAATAATATAAATATTCATACTGTTCGTTCGTATTACTATTAAAATTGCAATGCTAGTCTGGAACAAGGTATATTAATAAGGTAGTATTATCAGAACAGCTGATCGTTTTTTGCTACTATGTTAATTTTTCGCTGTGTTGCAGAATCAATGTCAAACTTTGTTTACATTTTGTAAATGTCAAACTTTGTTTTGCTGTTAAATTCGTTTATGTTTTAAAACCAATAATAATAACTACACGAAATTAGTTTTATTTTTAAAAACATCAAATTGAATTACAAACAGATTCAAATTTATAAACATTTTTTGTTTAACAAAAATTCGCTTTGATTTATTTGTCAGCTGTTTTTGACATTTTTCCCTGATAGCCAATTCGCCTTCAAGTGCAGGCACAATGTCAAACTACATATAAAAACAAGTTAGAAAGTATGGTTGGTCAAGCCCGACCATATAATACCCTACACTAAGTAAAAGAGCATGAATATTTTGCGTGTATACCAACATTTTTAAGCGATTTATGTGATTTTCGGAAGCGGGTCTATATAGGAGCTATGACTAATTATGGACCGATCGTAACAAAATTTTGTGACATGAATTTTGTATATGGGGCATTTCATGTCAAGTGAACCAACTTTTGAAATCGATGTCTTCCGATCGGGATGAAATTTGCACCAAGGTTAGCTCTATTGGATAGTAACTCAGACACAATTTTTCAACAACATCGGTCGAGAACTCTCTGAGTTATAGGGGGTAAAATTTTGACAATTTGGTCAAACAGGGGTTTTTTCTTATCCATGTAACTTATTACCTATTGTTCTTAGCAAAATGTGTCCCAAATAGTATAGATAGCTATTTCTTCGATATTTCTAAAAAAAATATTTAAAAAAAAAAATAAAAAATTTTTAATATTTTTTTTCCGAAATCAAAAACTTTTTTTTTTTTTTTTTAAAATTTTTTTTTTTTTTTTTTTTTTTCTTAAAATAAAGTTTAGATATTTTCCTTGAACACCTACTTGGTCGCTTAGTGGGATGCGAGTGGGATATCTATCAAAATAAATATTTTGTAACTCAAAACATAAAATTTTTGACTTTTTTTGCAAAATCAAAAACTTTGTTGACTTTTTTTTTCAAAATGGACCCTTTTTTAATCTTTTTTTTTAGGTCAAACAAAAGCTTAGATATTATCCTTGAAGACCCTTTTGGTCGCTTAGTGGGATGCGAGTGGGATATCTATCAAAATAAATATTTTTTAACTCAAGACTTACAATTTTTGACTTTTTTTTTTTGCAAATACGATTTTTTTTCCAAATGGGCCCTTTTTTTAAAATTTTTTTTGTAGTCAAAAGAAAGCTTAGGTCCATTCCTTTAAGATATTTTTAGTCCCTTAGTGGGATGCGAGTGGGATATCTATCAAAATAAATATTTTGTAACGCAAGACATACAATTTTTTAATTTTTTTTTGCAAAATCAAAATTTTTTTCCAATATGGGCCCTTTTTTAATTTTTTTTTTGCTCAAAAGAAAGCCTAGGTCCATTCCTTTAAGATATTTTTAGTCCCTTAGTGGGATGCGAGTGGGATATCTATCAAAATAAATATTTTGTAACAATTTTTTAATTTTTTTTTGCAAAATCGAAATTTTTTTCCAATAGGGACTTTTTTTTAAAAATTTTTTTTGCTCAAAAGAAAGCTTAGGTCTTTTCCTTTAAGACCTATTTTGTCACTTAGGAAGCTGTGAGTAGGATATCTATTAAAATAAAAATGTTAAAAAAAAAAAAAAAAAATTTTAAAAAAAAGTCAAAAAAGTTTTTGATTTCGGAAAAAAAATATTAAAAATTTTTTATTTTTTTTTTTAAATATTTTTTTTCGAAAGATCGAAGAAATAGCTATCTATACTATTTGGGACACATTTTGCTAAGAACAATAGGTAATAAGTTACATGGATAAGAAAAAACCCCTGTTTGACCAAATTGTCAAAATTTTACCCCCTATAACTCAGAGAGTTCTCGACCGATGTTGTTGAAAAATTGTGTCTGAGTTACTATCCAATAGAGCTAACCTTGGTGCAAATTTCATCCCGATCGGAAGACATACATATATAAATTAAACATTTATGACCGATAAAGTCCAATTTCGAGAGGACATTTGTATGGGGGCTAGGTGAAATAATGGACCGATTTCAGCCAGTTTCAATAGGCTTTGTCCTTGGGCAGAAAAAGAAATATGTACCAAATTTTATCAAAATATCTTCAAAATTGCGACCTGTACTCTGCAATTTTTAGTAGCCTGCAATTTTTAGTAGCAAACACAATCCATTGCACATCCACCAAAATATATGTTCGTGCTTTAGTAGCACACACAGTTTTTTTGTCGAGCTAATATTGCACTCCATTCGTTTTATTTTAGTTGTGTTCGAGTACTTGATAATTTGTAATAATTTGTACAAATTATCACTGGATGCTACGGTATTCCGTTCGTTTACTTTTAAAAACTTGTAACGAGAGAGCAAGAGAGTGTTAAAAGTGACAGTTCGTAGATAGAGAACATGATATTTTTTACTGGACATTTTTTGTCCAATAAAAAATATCAACATAAAAAATATGTTTAAAACATAATTGCCCAATTCACAATTGATGTCGTAGTGTTGTATCATTGTATGTCATAAATATTTTTCAAACAAATTTTTCGAAACAAAAAAAAATATTAATAAAAAAAATTACGACATACAACGCTACGACACCAATTGTGAATTGGGCAATTGTTGCAAATGTAAACAAAAAAAAAAGTTGAAAATTATCACAATTTATATATAAGTCTTGCAAAGAAAAGAATTAAAATAACACAAAACAAACGTTTAAAATTGATTTATAATAAAATACAACTTATTTTTACAAATTCTTGTTCGCGTACTTTTTTGGATATTTTTTTAGATTGAGAGTAAATGTATTTTTACGCTCTAAATCAGTGATGTTCACGCCATACAACAATTGTTTGAAAAATTTACACACATTTGTTATGCTCTTTTAAAGACTTTTGTTCATCATCGCTGAGCATGCGAAGAAAACACATATGGCGGACTATCGTCATTTTTAGAGTCTAAATTAAAGTTACTGAATAATTTTTACTGGAAAGTACGCGGACACACCTAATATTTCAATTAGAGTCAAAAATATTTACTTTAATGGATAATAGTTATTTCGTATTACATACTTGACAAAAAAATAACTAGCAGCATCCAAATAGGCAAAAACAAGAAATATCAATGCAACCATAGCAAAGCAACCAAAGAAATGTAAATTGCTGCCAGAGAAAATTGCTAGCACAACAAAACAAAAACGAATGCTGACGCTCAATATTAGTTCGTCAAAAAAGTGTATATGCTACTATAGCACGAACATATATTTTGGTTGTTGTGCTACAATAACGAGTTGACAACTGGTTGTATCTGCTACTAGAAATTGCAAACTAACATTGCAATTTGTATAGTAATATATGAATAGTAACAGCAATTTATATTAGCAGAGTTATACAAAATTAGAATAGTTACTATATTTTTAGAATGCAGATTGATAAAAATGTATATTAACTACAATTGACGGCTAATACATTAGCAATTGTAAACCCTGCATTAAAGTATATAAAAAAATATTAAGAATTATATTGATGTTAATAAAGGAAATCAAAACAAAGAGCTCTTGTGCTGAATTGTTTATTTTATTTGTCGTCTGTTTGTGCTTTGGCATTTTATACTTAGTTTTAACCAAAGTAAATTAATAAAGTAGACTCAGTAGAACAGCTGACTATTTTTTTTACTTTGGTCTGAACTGTCAATTCACTTGTGGTTGTTGTGGCGAAAAATACAACAAGCCCAAAAGCAAAAACAACAACAGGCAACTTTGACAGCTCAGACCTTAAACCAAAAACAAAATTGCTTGTGGTTTTTGTAAATGTTGTATTTGTTGTAGTACTGTCGCTACTTTATTAATTTACTTTGGTTTTAACTCACCAATGATGCTCAGTTAAACCTGAAATGAACATCATTGTTCTAAAGTTTAGAACAGTCATGCCCAAGCCCTATACTCTTGGTACTCTTTTGTTTTTGTAATTGCTCTTAGCTATAGGCTGTGTGTTTTGTATACTCACTAGAGCACTCAGCACTAGCAATACAAAATACACAAACAACTTTGTCTTATTATTTTTTTGTCGTTCTTCACTCGTATGCTTTGCTGGTAAACATTGACGACTGCGATCATCCATGTAGATTTTGTTTTTGTTTATCGTATGATATTTTAAAAATGTGTGTGTTGAAAGTGTGTTTTTTTTATACCCTCCACCACCATAAGTGGTGAATGAGGGTATATATAAGTTTGTCATTCCGTGTGTAACATTGAGAAATATTCATCTGAGACCCAACAAAGTATATATATTATTGATCCTTATGAAATTTTAAGTCGATTGAGCCATGTCCGTCTGTCTGTCCGTCTGTCTGTCTGTGTAAAACACGCTCACGTCCAAAATAGACAAACAAAATGGTTAAACTTGCAAGAAAAATGTTTACTGTTCTCCTAAGCAGTTTGGTATTGAAAATCAGCGAAATCGGTACAGTGGAACCAAAGTTATGAATGAAAATGTGGGACAACCTCAAAAAAAAATTGATAATTTTCATATATTTTTGGACATTTTTTGTAAATATATTGTAGCTAATATCATAAAATTTTGCACTCGTTACTTTTATGATAAAAGGAGTAACTCTGGTTAAAATTATAAGAATCGGTCCAAGATTTCTCCTAGCCCCCATACAAATTTCTTCCCGACATATGGTTATATGGTCTATAAATGCCTACAGAATAGGAATATCCACATGAAATTCAGCGAAAATAAGTTTCGTGGTAAAAGAAATTATATTACAAACTTTTTCGTGGATCGGCCTATATTTGACCATAGCCCCCATATAAAGTACACTTCCAAAAATCTCTTAAATAAGCATAAATGTCTTATAAATATCGCTATCAAGTTGAAATTCGACATGAATAATCCCAATATATACCAAAATTGCTGTACCTAATTCTATGAAAATCGGCCGATAATTGGTTATAGCTCCCATATAAGGACCACTTCCGAAAAACACAATAACCTACATAAATATCAAAAAATATCAATATCAAAAGAAAATTTCACACACATCCATAGTTTATATTTAGATTTCATACTACTGGATTTTGTGAATATCGGTCCATATTTGACCATAGCTCCCATATAAGGTCCACTTCCAAAAATCAGTTAAGTACTCATAAATCTCTTATAAATACATTTATCATGCTAAAATTCGACAAAAATTATACTCATATATATAGATATCACTGTACCAAATTTTATGCAGATTGGCCGATAATTGGTCATAGCTCCCCTATAAGGCCCATTTCCGAAAAAAGATATTAACCTTAAAAATTATTAAAAACATATCGATATCAAAATTAAATTACGCACAGATCCAGTAATTTGAATCCAGTAATCATACTTCTGGATTTTGTGAATATCGGTCCATATTTAACCATAGCTCCCATATAAGGTCCACTCCCGAAAATCACTAATATCCTCATAAATTTCTTACAAATATAGTTATCAGGTTGAAATTCAAAACAAATTTATTCAATATATACAAAAATCGATGTACCAAATTTTATGATGATAGGCCCATAATTGGTCATAACCTCCATATAAGAACTACTTCTGAATGTAAGACAACCTAAAAAAAAAACATGATAATTTTAAAATTGTTTTTGTTATATGTGCAAATATATTGCAGATAATACCATCAAATTTTGCACAAATTATTTTTATAGTAAAAGGACTAACTCTGGTAAAAATTATAGGAATCGGTCCATGATTTCTCCTAGCCCCCATACAAATTTCTTCCCGAAATATAGTTCTATGGTCTGTAAATGCCTACCAAATTGTAGTATCGACACAAAATTCAGGAAAAATAAGTTTCGTGCTTAAAAAAATCACAACGCCAAATTTTTTGTAGATCGGCCCATATTTGACCATAGCCCCCATATAAAGTTCAATTCCGAAAATCAGTTAAATAAGCATAAATGTCTTATTAATATCGCTATTAAGTTTAAATTCGTCATAAATAGTCCCAATATATACCAAAATCGCTGTACCTAATTCTATGAAGATCGGCCGATAATTGGTTATAGCTCCCATATAAGGACCACTTCCGAAAAACACATTAACCTATATAAATATCTGAAAAATATCAATATCAAAACAAAATTTTATACAAATCTCTAATTTATATTTAGAAATCATAAATTTCATAAATTCAACAAAAATAATAAGTATATACATAGAAATTTCTGTACCAAATTTTACGCAGATTGGCCGATAATTGGTCATAGCTCCCCTATAAGGCCCATTTCCGAAAAAAGATATTAACCTTAATAAATATTTAAAACAAATCGATATCAAAATGAAGTTACGCACAGACCATAGCTCCCATATAAGGTCCACTCTCGAAAATCACTAAACTCGTCATAAATTTCATACAAATATATTTATCAGGTTGAAATTCGAAACAAATTTTTTCAATATATACAAAAATCAATGTACCAAATGTTACGATGATAGGCCCATAATTGGTCATATAAGAACTAATTTCGGAAAACATATTAACCTTCACAAATATCCAAAAAAATCTATAATGAACTAAAATTTTACACCGATCAGTAATTTGTATCCAAGAATCGTACTACAAGATTTTTAAATATTGGTCCATAATTCGTCATAGCTCCCATATAAGGTGCACTCTTGTTAATGGCGTTGTTTATATGAAATTGTACAAAAATAGCACTCAAATACTTAGGCCCATAATAGGTCATAGGTTCCATATATTGAATCAAAATAGTTCACAGATCAGTAATTTTTAAAATCATACTACTGAGTTTTGTGAATATCGATCCATAATACATAAAAATCACGTTAAAATATTTTATGACAATCGACTCATAATAGGTCATATCTCCCATATAAGTCCCAAAAGCCAATATCTTGAAATTTGTCTAAATACATATACCCTTTTTTATACCCTCCACCACCATAAGTGGTGAATGAGGGTATATATAAGTTTGTCATTCCGTGTGTAACATTGAGAAATATTCATCTGAGACCCAACAAAGTATATATATTATTGATCCTTATGAAATTCTAAGTCGATTGAGCCATGTCCGTCTGTCTGTCTGTCCGTCTGTGTAAAACACGCTCACGTCCAAAATACGCAAACAAACTTAGTAGAGTTGCAAGAAAAATGTTTATTATTGTCCTAAGCAGGAAATTCAAAACAAATTTATTCAATATAGACAAAAATCGTTGTACAAAATTTTATGATGATAGGCCCATAATTGGTCATAACCTCCATGTAAGAACCACTTCAGGAAAACACATTAACCTGCACAAATATCCATAAAAATCTATACTGAAGCAAAATTGTACACCGATCAGTAATTTGTATTCAAGAATCGTACTACAAGATTCTTTAAATATTAGTCCATAATTCGGCATAGCTCCCATATAAGGTCCACTCTTGTTAATAGCGTTGTTTATATGAAATTCTAAATAAATAGCCCTTAAATACTTAGGACCATAATAGGTCATAGCATCCATATATTAAAATAAAATAGTACACAGATCAGTAATTTGTATTCAAAAATCATAATACTGAATATTGGTCCATAATTGGCCACAGCTCTCACACAAAAACATAAAAATCACGTAAAAATATTTTATGACAATCGAATCATAATAGGTCATAGTTCCCACATAAGTCCCACAACCAAATATTTTGAAATTTGTCTAAATATATTTGCATACCCTTTTTTATACTCTGTTTCTTCACTTGATGTTAAAAGGGAAAAATGTTGATCCAAACGTATTAACTAATTATTAAGTATATAAATTGTTAAATTTCATACGTTCTAATAGGAATTTCAGTTATAAATTGCTGAATTAGATACAATATGTTGTACATTTGAAATAAAATATCTTCTGCGTAAACTAGTCTTTCTAACAATTGTTATATTATTTCAGTTTGTATACCTTCATATTTAGGTGGAGGGTATTTAAGATTCGGCACGGCCGAATATAGTACTCTTACTTGTTTCTTTTTTCTTTGTATGAATTGGTTTTAGCAACAACAAATATTGAATAAAAAGTAGCTTTTCTTTAAATGTATTGGTGTTTACTCTTCCATAAGGAACTTGTGGGCACCCCTGGTTTAGAACAATGATGTCCATTCCTGTTTTGTAGTGAAGATGAGAGTACAACTATTTCTCATTTCTTGTTTTTTCGCTCATACACTTATACAAGTGCAAAATGTAGTAGTATATGTCTGCCGATCGCGGTTCTAAACTATGGCAGCAATAACTAGGCAGTTTTTCTTAACAACTCAAGTATTATACATATCAGGGCACACTAAGAAAGGTGACTGCATCACTACAACAATACAAAAACAACAGGTACTTTGTTTTTGTTAAAAAGTAGGTGAACTGTCAAAGTTGCCTGTTGTTGTTTTTGCTTTTGGGTTTGTTGTATTTTTCGCCACAACAACCACAAGTGAATTGACAATTCAAACTGAATAAAAAAAATAATCAGCTGTTTCATCGCAGTCACCTTTCTAAGTGTGCCCTGATACATATGTATAATAGTTCTCAAGGCGAATTTATACAAGGTGGAGTTAGTCAATCAGCTGATTACTCTTTTTTCGTTTGTTTGGTTCTAACATCTGTCAAAGCTTGTTTTTTTACTTCAATATCTATATATTTAAAGCTAATTAACAAAATATCTATATTTTGCATAAAGAAGTAATGCCCTCACTATTCAATTATCTACACTAAGGGTCCTCATGTAAACGCTTAAAAGCCTCGCAAACTGTGCAATCTGTGCATTTTTACACTCTCGCAAATGAAATGTCACAAAATGTATGGAAATTCGTTTGCACAACTCCGATAAGTTTGCGCAACAATTTAGACTCGCAAACTTGAATTTATTGTGCATTTGATGAATCAGCTGCTTTTGTTTACTTTTATTTATAAGAAATAAAAATCAAATAAAATATAAAAATTTTGTGCATGTGAAAATTGTGTAACTTTGGAACAGAATGATTGTATTAAATGACATTGTGTATGAAAACATTAACCAACAGCTAGAACATAAACAAAGTCCTCCAAACTATGTATACCACCGTTTGTTCCAAAGATTTAACTTTCATTCAACATTTTAAAATTAAAATTTATACAATTTGAAAAAAAAATTATTAAAGCTTTTGTTGAATTTATGTATTTTTATTTGACAAATATAAATTTTCTGTATAAACTTGCACAAAATTGAAAAGGTGGGTTCATGAAACATGTCGCGCAAATTTGCCCATTTGCACAAATGGGAAACTTAAGCGTTTAAATGAGTACCCTTACTATATTTAGTTTTAATACATATTTGTTTAATTTTTAATTTCTGTTTTTTGACATTTGTTAAGACCATTTGTTGTTTTTGTAGAACTACCACCACCTTGTATAAATTCGCCTTGATAGTTCTGTTGCGGGACTGTAACCAAAAAAATGTATTGTTGACTTAGAGCTAGTTTCTGGGATAAAGATAATCTACATTCTTAGTTTAAACCTAGATAAAACTGAAAATTGATTTTCTCACATAACTGAGAAAAACAAACACATTCAAGACAACAGGCTACACGAACACAAATTCTTCTGGCTGCAGTTGTAGTGGTGTGGCAGCTACTGAATTATTTTAAAGATGACAGCTACAACGTAAACAGCTGATTTATAATTCAGTGGTGCCACTTTCATAAAAAATAACCGTACAAAATTCCAAAGTAATTAAGATTGAAACAATTATTTTGAGTAAAAATATATATATATGGTTATAATTAATTATGTACCTGTTATTAATTTAGTTGACAAAAATAGAAATTAGCCTAATGCATGAGAGTTAGTGCCATTACGGTTAGCCGAGCGTTACACGCAAATGGTCTATATGGTGGAGTTCCGAGTCGAGTATCGAAAAACGGTTTTTGTAAGACGGTTAACCGCTTTTAATGAAATATATTTTCTAAAGCTCATTCAAACATATTTATGAAAAACGTTGATAAAGTTTTTAAAAATATTGATTTATTTTATAGAATACTAGCTTTTAACCCGCTACTTCGTTAGCGGAGCAATTCAACCAAATTTTAAAGCAAGTGAGAAAATTCAAATTTAATTTACTATCCCGAATTGTCCCAGCAATTTTATGATTTGTGTGACATAAATTGAATTAAGTTAAATTTATTGTAAAAAAAACCTTTTTTACAGTCTGATATACAAAGTAAGGGAAAAAGTGGTGTGACCATATGTACCGTTATTCTAAAGACATTTGTTATATATATATATATAGGTATTTGATATACCTCACACATTAACAAAACAGCCACGTTTATATTTGCTTTAAAATTCAAAATACTTTAAAATTTGTGGACTAATGAGTACTGCAAACGCAGAATTCAATCATTGCAAAAAAAACGTTCACATTTCTTTTGATGTCATCAGTAATACAGACACATCTGAAAGTCAGTTGAAATCTCAATATACTCAAGAAATAAATTAAAAATGTTATAAATATTATAAAGTCCTGTGGTTTATTACTTAACTCAAGTAGATATATATCTGCGTCTAATATTATTTGCATATGTTCATTAATTTATTTAATTGTCCTATTAAACCCATCGCCTTTTATTGCCACATCCTGAAACCTATGATATAAATGTCATACCGCAGGATCATTAATCTAGCTAAACATTTGATATCACTATTATAACTATCAGGTTTCTAGAATAATCTATGATCAAAGTACCATTAAGAGTCACCTTGTAAGTTCTTACTTTACTCAGGATCATGGTTCTCAAATTATATGTGTCTATGTCAGAAGTAGTAGGTAGGTGGGCATTCATATTGCTCAGGCAATGAAGGAACACAACAAAATTAGCAAAATTAAAAAATTAATTAACATCGTTACCTCTTCACTTCTGATACATATGGAAAATTAACGTTTTTTTTTTTGTTTTCATTGTTTTAAAAACTCAAAAAGTATCTAAATAAAAACGAACCAAAGAAAATATATACGACCTATTGCTTGAAATGATCCAAGAACCCATTTTCGATGGGAAAACCTGAAAAATTCCTTTAACTGCATGATTTGTAAATGGATTTCGCTGATTTTAAATACCATAATTTGCATGCTTCGTACATACATATATACTTTATAGGGTCGTAAAATTTTATTGGGGAAATTACAAACGGAATGACAAACTTATATATACTCTTCTCACGAAGGTGAAGGGTATAAAAACGAGTACAACGATATACATATGTATTTCCGAATTTCGTTTTTTTAGTTTATTCAATAAGCTAAACAGTTTTCGAAATAACGGTATATCTCGAAAACAAGAGCTAACATAAAACAAGTAAGAAAGTATGGTCGGTCAAGCCCGACCATATAATACCCTACACTAAGTAAAAGAGCAAAAAAAAATTTTCTTTTAAAATTTCAATAATTTATATTTTTGAGTGATTTTCGGAAGTGGGGTTATATGGGGGCTATGACCAATTATGGACCGATCACCATGAAATTAGGTCGTGTGATTTATGTCTATATTAAAGTTAACTATGTTGAATTTTGTGAGTTTACCAAAATTTTTAAGCGATTTATGCACGTTAAAGTGATTTTCGGAAGCGGGTCTATATGGAAGCTATGACTAATTATGGACCGATCGTAACAAAATTTGGTGACATGAATTTTGTGTATATAAAACTTATTTGGAGCGGAATTTGTGGAGATACATATATAAATTAAACATTTATGACCGATAAAGTCCAATTTCGGGAGGACATTTGTATGGGGGCTAGGTGAAATAGTGAACCGATTTCAGCCAGTTTCAATAGGCTTGGTCCTTGAGCCGAAAAAATAATATGTACCAAATTTGATCGAAATATCTTCAAAATTGCGACCTGTACTCTGCGCACAAGGTTTACATGGACAGCCAGCCGACCAGACGGACGGACGGACATCGCTTAATCGACTCAGAAAGTGATTCTAAGTCGATCGGTATACTTTAAGGTGGGTGTTAGACTAATATTTTTGGGCGTTACAAACATCTGCACAAACGCATAATACCCTCCCCACTATGGTGGTGTAGGGTATAAAAACGGTTAGCACCACTGGATTGAGCGTACCCGAATTAGGTAAACCCGCCGGGTGCCCCGTTTGACAGAAAAAGTGTCAAATTCGTGGACAGTGTTTTTAGTTCTTACAACTTAAAGTAAACAAAAACAGCTGATTCATCAAATGCACAATAATTCTGTTCAAGTTTACGAGTCTAAATTGACGCGAAAAGCACAAAGTATACAGAGGTGTCAAATTTGACAGTTCAAAAACACTAAAATCACCTTTTTTGAAATTGTTTCGATAGAAATAGAAAACAAATTTGCGGTTTAATACAGACAGTGCGTTAAAACAAACAACTATATAAATAAGCACAAAACCAAACCAGTTGAAATTGTTTCGAGCGAAAGAGATAAATATACTTTTTTTTTCCGTGTCGCCTCTGTATACTTTGTGGCGAAAACTTTCACAGTTCTATAATATTCCTTTTTACATACTTACTTAAATAATGTCTGGCGACTTGGTAGCTTAAGTTGTCCCAATATAAACCATTCTGAGTTGGGTTTTTAATAAAGACATCCGATAAATTTGCCATAAACTCAATAACTGGTTTTATATTCATTTCATCCAAATCCATTAGGAATTTATCCAAAACACTAAAATCGTAAATAGGTACTCCGGACTGTGAGAACTGTTCAAACTGTAGCAGTTCCAATAACCAATGTATGCGTATATGTGTTATGGCACCTCTAGGAAGTGCTGCTATATACAACAGATTCATTTGCATGGCGTCTGAGAGAAGTGAGTCTCTAATATCGTCATGTATGATTCTACCGGCGGGACATAAACCAGTATTTGTCCAAAACTTCGGAAATTTGTAATACGTAGTATCACAGGTGTAATTAAATCGATGCAGAGATGAGAGAGTTAGTGCTCCCATTAGAATCATCAAAGAACCGGCCATTGTTTTTAATTTACTTAACAACTGCGACTATTGAATACTGACTAAATTTACTTTGTTACTAAATCATTTAAGAGTATGTGTGTGTGTGTATGTTTGTGTGATTAACAACATTAAGTAGTGATAAGAAACAGCTGTTGGCATACTGTAGAATAATAAAAATATGTATATTAGGGACATAACTATTAAAATTTTTTCCAAATACATAAGCAAATTGGCATAGCATAGTCAAATTCAGCATTAAAAAATATGTAAAATCACGGTATTATTTTTCGCCGTTGTTAAAAAAGTTTACGCACCAAACGCAACAAAGTTTTTCTTTCAATATTTTCAATTATTTTGAAATATAATATATTTTAAGGTTCAATTAGACGTGCCATAACCATATAAAACAGCTGTTCGAACCAAACTTATGGGCCACACTGTATTTGATTATTGGCGACATACCATAACGCCATAGCCATAACCACAGATTATTACAGATAAGAATCAGCTATTTTTATGAATATGGCAACCAAAATACAACCTATAAATAAATGTCAAAATGGTGGTGATTTGAAAAGAGGGACAAATATATAATAATGTTTGTTTGTCCCTCTTTTCAAAATACGTAACTATTTATTTATGTTCAATATTTCAAATTCTTTTGTCAAAAAATAAAAAATATTAATTTTTGAAAAACAAAATTTATGTTTAAAGCTTAAAAGTTGAAATGCAAAATATTTTTGAAGAAACAGACAAAAATTCAATTAGCAATTTCTGCTGGGAAGAACTTTCTGCAGCATGAAGCCAATAACAGATAATATCATTAGGAAAGAACTGCCGGCAATAGCAACTTCAGACAAATTTCATGTGTATTTTGAAGTCGGCTCTAGAGCAGATGGATTTACCGCAAATGTATATGTATGTATATATGTATGTACAGAATGTTTTATTATTTGAAGTGAAGGAGAGAAATTTGCAAAAACCTATTTAAAACGTATATAGATTCTTCTTCCTCCTGCAGATTTCAGCAAATATCCCCTAAAAGCGAATCAATTTTTTTGCCACTATACCAGTGTTCGAGTCTGGCTGTTACTTGGTGAAACCTATCGCTATGTTCATCAGACTCGGCTGGTGATTGTTCATTAAATTTTTCTGCATGACAATGCAAAAAATGTATTTTCAATGACATTCTGACCAAGGCGAATTTATACAAGGTGGAGTCAGTCAAACAGCTGATAACTTTTTTTTTCGCTTTTTGGTTCTAACAGTTGTCAAAGCTTGTTTTTATATTTAAATATCTACATCATAGACTAACATAGACCCGAATCAGCTGTTTTTAGCAACATGGCGGAGGCAAACAAAAAAAATTTACGAAAAATTAACAAAAGAAAATGTATAATAAACCACGGTAGATTTAAAAGAGGGACAAACATATAAAATTATCTTTCTATATCTCGTCTCACACACTCATCGATTTTTTACTACATTTTATTTTTTCTCTCGCTCTAAAAAAAATTAAAAAAAATGTAAACAAAACCATACGGTTCGAAATTACTTATTTGACAGCTGTCAATGCTCTCTTATCTGTAATAATCTGTGATCTACATATTCTAATCGTATTAACAAAATATTTATTTTTTACATAAATAAGTAAAGCCCTCACTATTTAATTATCTACACTACATTAAGTTTTAATACATACAGGTAAGCCCCCATTTACGCGGTACTTTATTTACGCGAATTCGATATAACGCGAACTCAAATTAGGAACCATTTTTTCAAATACGCGACTTTTTTTACACGATTTTTATATAACACCGACTTCTTTTTTGAAAACTTCGTTAATTTTTATGAATTTTTTGTTATGTTTTGATCTCTTTTATTAGAATATTTTGTTTTTTTTAATTGACATTTTTTCCATAATTTTCGATAAGAAATTATTTTATTAGTTGAGTTTTTTTTTTCTTCGATTTTGAATTTTTGTGTAGTTACATCAGCTTTAATTACGCGATTTTTAGGTCCCAATTTCTATTTTGTTATTGGCCCCACAAAAGCATTTCGTTCCAAATTAGAACCTCGTTTTACGCGAATTTGATTTACACGCTATTTTTTTGGGCCCAACAAACCGCGTAAATGGAGGCCTACCTGTATTTGTTTAATTTTTCATTTTTGTTTTTTGACATTTGTTAAGACCAATTGTTGTATTTGTAGAACTGATAGCACCTTGTATGAATTCGCATTGATTCTGACGTTTAAGTTTTTAAATGCGGTTAGCATATTTTCAATTAAAATTCGCCAATTTTCAGACCGAAGATTTCCTAAAATATTTTCTATTACCGATTTCACACAATTCCAGGCCAATAGCAGGATTTCATTCAATGCAACTTCAAATTGTTGGTTCTTCATTAGACGACGGATGTCCGGTCCATTAAGAATTCCTGTAAAATAGAAACATTATGATATTAAATTTAAATCTAATTTAATAAAGTAGTTAGAGTTCATACATTCTTTTATTTTCATACCGCTTTATCGTGGAAAAATTCGGCGCAATTCGGTAAAAGCAATCCCATCTGGGTTCAATGCTTTTATAAAATTTTTTACAATACCCAGTTTGATGTGAGGGAAGCAAAATTTTTTCCATCGGCACAAGTGGTAATTCAATCCAATCCAGTGGTAAATAAAGCCCAATCCCGTGTATTGTACTGGTCGATATTAAAACGCGTATTCCATAAGCACATGAAGCACATATTTTTAGTATGTCCCAATTGCATGCCTCTAAAAGAGCCGCCACTTTTAAATCTGCGCATATTTTCCACTTGTGGTCTTCATATTTAATTAACTGTATTATTTTTTTCATTGATGAGTATGTCTCTTTAGTATTTGTGCTTAGAGCATTGGTAGGAAAAAAGAGGCATTTAATTCGTGTGCTCTTTTGGGTAAAAAATAAAATATCCACAACAACATCAAGAAACTGAATGAATTGTGTGTATTTTTACGCTCTATTACGCTCTTTTGTTCACATTCAGGTTGTTTGACGAAAATCATCGTAACCTGAACAATATGAACGCCTACCATGGGCTTAGAGCAGTGATGTTCAAAAATATAAATGAAGATGTATTGGTGAGAGAGCTACCCAGCAAACATAATGTCAAACACTTAAAATAAGAACAAAATAAAGAATGTTTAGATTTAGAATTTTTGCCAGATATAACCGATTTATTAAATGAATGTAATTTAAATTTTAAGGAAATAAAAGAATACACATTATACGACCGAAATTCTCTAAAATTTTTTATTTATTTCTGACTTTGTTGTTTTGTGTTCATTTGTAATTGAAACGCGTGTGTTTGCTTTGCTTCGTCCAAAAACCAACCAACAACAATGTTTAATGAATTTCTGAAAAAATGAGACATTTGTTACGCTCTTTTAAAGAGAACAAGAATATGTGTGTTGTTACTCAGCGCGAAAGCACAATGAAATGAACATCATTGGCTTAGAGCTATCGGAATAGGGTTTTTAAATTAGTGACATGTAACAAAACAGCTTTTAAGCTACTTTTGGACGAATCAATGAATAAGCGCCAATCTCCAGGATTATATTCATTTTGCATTGTTAAAACCAAGCCGCGGATGTCAGTACAATACGCGAGAGAATTATTTTCAATAGATCTAAAAAAAGTAGTAAATCGACGATGGCGATTGATTGCCCCGAATATTTGTACATCTTGTGCTAAAATATTAGCTTGTTTTAACTCTTTTGTCATGATAATGCTCTGTCTTTGAGACAATTTTAGGCGCCGTACCATTATATCCAGACGGTTTTGCGTGATTTCATTATGACTGCATGGAATCGTGATGTTTGACGGTTGATACATTGATGCAACTGCTCCAAAGGTTTGAACGGATTGAAGTATTGATGTAATATCATCTGTTGGTATTTGGTTATCCGGAACAAGAATTTCATTAGAATGTGGCAGCGGAAATTGAGCATAGTTGTTTCAGTGTAAGATATAGAATATGGAGTATGGGATCTCTCCAAATCAGTGGAACACAAAATGGCATAGCGTCTCCCTTTTTATCCACTTATTTAAATGGCTAATACACGATGTATACACTATTGATGGTGTCCAACTTTTACCACATATAACACTTAAAGAAAAATATGTTTCATACAAGTTAATTGTTTCAACAGTGATTTTACGGCGACTTGGCATAATTGTATATTTCCCACACACATAACAAAAGCAATTAAACTTATTACACGCCTCCATCTTAGATATTTTAATATAACTGATTATATTGTAATTTTTTTAATCAACGTACCTGTCAAGACCTTTATGACCATATTTTGTAAAAAAAACATGTTTCTATGATTCTAAGTGTTCAAGGTATAAAAACAGAATACTTTACAAGACCGATTTGTCCGCACAATAAAATACATATCTTATCTTATATATAAATAGGCCACACATTTTTTTGTGGTACACTTTTAAGTATGTTATTGTCCACCAATATTGATGAAACATATATGATTTAATTGGTTATTTTTTCTAGATATGCACAATATAACATTTTTTTTAAAAATTCTTTCAATAATATTGTTAAGAAGCGTTTTAAAAGTGGTCGAATTTCGGCCACGGGACGATACTAGTATATATAATTTCACCAAGTAACAACCAGACTCGAACACTGGTATAGTGGCAAAAAATAAAATAAACTAGCTGAACCCGGTCCGCGTTGCTGGCCCTTACAATAATTCTGTTTTATATTGCCTCTCGATTTGACAAAAAAAAAACACGGACTTCCCCGACCTGACATCGCACCCGAAACACTGAGGTGGTCATTTGACAAAGTTGTAGCAGATATCTATAAGTACAGTGGCATGATATGGCCTTAAAAAAAAGAAACGGATGTATTTAAGGCAAATGGAATATAATATTTATACGTTTCTTTTTTTTATTTACTCGGGAGCAAACCTCATACAAAACATAAATTTTCCAAATGTAAACCAGCAATAGTCAACGATTGGCCTTATGCTTTGTCGTTGGAATTCTTTGGTATGCGTGAAATCATTACGTCTTCGCATTTTAATCTGCCACCGATGATTATTGCCTCAATTAAATTTGGTGAACAATTTTTGATGGTCAGTCGTGTTCCGTTGCATAATTTTGGCGCGTTTATGTTGCGGAGAAACATTATCTGTGATCCAACCTTCAATGTTTCAGTAGCATAATTGAGGCTTGTTCTTCGTTCATTACTGTGTCAATCGATTTGTATTGC
Organism: Calliphora vicina; assembly: GCF_958450345.1. Classification (NCBI taxonomy): domain Eukaryota; kingdom Metazoa; phylum Arthropoda; class Insecta; order Diptera; family Calliphoridae; genus Calliphora; species Calliphora vicina. The sequence continues at coordinate 69,364,583 of NC_088781.1, read as the reverse complement.
ATTGTTTCGCCAGTCAGTTTCAATTAATTCGCTCATTGAGCTTGTTGACATCATCATTTTTTGGTACCAAAATTACACGTTCCCACAGCCAATCCGAATTTTTGTAGTTGGTTGTAAGACTTGGTCGACAACGGATTGAATATTCATTTGCATTTGGCAGAAGTTCGGCGGGAACGAAATCTGATTTGTCGACGTTGTTTACTATATTAGTTGTACTTTCGGAAATTTTGTTTATCATCGGTTGATAATATAAAAGTATATAGTACAATGTTAACAGCGGCCTACTTGTTTTATCGAACGATATGAAAATTTGGTATGTACCGGACATGTTACACCAAATCATTCGCTTCAGAGTACACCACTGTGAATTAAAATTTTTAGAATGATGTTAAGCAATGAAATTGTTTGATCGTTGGGAATGAAAAAAAGCATTTAAAAAATAAAAATCATTTTTTGGCAATTTTTTTTTTTGGATTATTTTTTGTTGTCAGAGTAAAACGCGTGTGTCTATGTTGAGTGTTACAAAAGAACTGAAAAATCTTATTTATTCTCTCATCTTACTTGCTACTACATTATACTGAAACAACCGTTACTTTAATAGTGATGCTAAAACCAAATGGTTATTCTATTTACAACACCCTTCCTGAATAAACATTTCACTTAACCAATATTAAAATAAATCAATTCAAAAATATAGAAATCAATCAAAATTATACATAAATCAAAAGTTGCAAAAACATAAAATAAAAATTATTATATAAGTCCAAATTGGATTGTAAAATTTCCATATACATCAGCTGGAACGCCTTTTGTAAAGATGTCAGCTAGCATTCTCCTAGTATCCAAATAATCGAGTCTGACTTCTCCATTGTCCAATTTCTCGCGTATAAACTTTATTCGGATGTCAACATGCTTTGTTCTTGATGAATATGAGTTGTTCTGTGCAATTTGAATAGCACTTTTGTTGTCACTATATAAATTCATTGATTCTGAAGGATTTTTAACTAAATCCCGTTCAAGTCGTCGAAGCCATATACATTCCTGAATCGCTGATACTATCGCCATAAACTCAGCCTCAGTTGAAGAGAGTGCCACCGTACGTTGTCTTTTAGAACCCCAGGATACTGCTGCGCCATGCATAGTGAAGATATAACCAGTAGTAGAGCGTCTATCATCAATGCTTCCAGCCCAATCGGCATCACAGTAACCAGTAAGTCCTTCGGATTTGTTGTTGTAGACTAGGCCTTTATCAATGGTGCCCTTTAGGTACCTCATTACACGCTTTACTGCCGACCAATGTGCCCTCCCTGGATTGTTGTTAAAACGACTGAGCATGTTCACGATATAGCAAATATCTGGTCTTGTATTTTGAGCTGCGTATAGTAAGCAACCAACAGCTTCCATATAAGGAACATTTCTCATTTCCTCTTTCTCCTTCTCAGATTTCGGACACATTTCAACAGACAGCTTTTGGTTTACATCCACTGGTGAACATACTGGATTACAGTCATACATTGAAAATCTTCTTAACACGTCTTCAATATATTTGGATTGATCTATTTTCATCGTACCACCGGACTTCGTAATTCTCATTCCCAGGACTGAAGAAGCTTCTCCTAAATCTTTCATCCGAAAATGTTTGGACAGCTTATCCTTAAGTTTGTTCGTCATGTTGATATTGTTGGAAAATACTAACACGTCATCCACATAAATGGCCACATATAAAATATTATCATTATCAGTATTGAAGTATACACACTGATCGGTTTCGCTTCTTTTTAGGCCAAATTCAAGTAGTATACTATTTAGAGTTGTGTTCCAAACACGGCTGGATTGTTTCAATCCATATAGGGCCTTCTTCAAATGACAAACACGGTTACTTCCATCCTTGTAACCATCAGGTTGTTCCATACAAATATCCTGATCAAGATCCCCATTCAGAAATGCAGTTACTGCGTCAAGTTGATGGACGTGTAAACCAAATTTAACAGACAATGCAATTAGAAATCTTATTGATGAATAGCGAACTACTGGAGCAAAAGTCTCATAATAATCAATGCCCTTTTGTTGACTACAGCCTTGTACAACAAGTCTCGCTTTATGACGGATTTTGTTACCACTGGCATCATACTTTGTCTTGAATATCCACTTGCATTTTATTGGCCTCCTTTCAGAAGAAGGATTAGCTAATGTCCACGTCTTATTTAAGGCTAGTGAATTCATTTCATCATCCATTGCTGCACGCCACTGTTTAGCTTCTTTAGATTTCAAGGCTTCTTCGACTGTAACAGGATCACCTGACACAAAACTAGTTGCACAAAAATTGTATTCTTCACCAGATTTTGCTGCTATTCGTTCAGAGCGGCGGACTCTAACATTTTCGGAAGACAGGTTCTCAACACAATGCTCTTCAATCGCATCCTCAAAATTTAGGCTATCTTCCGAGTTAACATCATATTCCACTTTAAGACTGTCAGTTGATACATTGCCCATCTCATCAACTGCTTGAACATCTTTGATCTCAGTCGGCAATTCATTCTCAATACTGGATGGCAATTCATTTACGTTACTGGATGGCAATTCAACAATCAATTCCTCCGCTGAATTGGCATTATCCTTTACGCTTTCGACTACAATATTCGGAACATTATTAGTAAAGTCTACATCATTACTACATACCTGATCTTCCATGAAAACAACATCACGGCTGACCATTATCTTTCTCGTAGCTGGATCGTACAATCTGTATGCCTTGGCCTCCATACCATAACCAACGAAAATACATGGTATGGACTTCGGCTCTAATTTGGAACGCTTCACCTTAGGAGTATGTACAAATGCCTTGCATCCAAAAACACGAATATGGTTAAGGCTTGGCTTCCTACCAGACCATAGCTCCTCTGGACAAACTGAGTGTTTTCTGCATGGTATTCTATTCAACAAATATGCTGCAGTCACAGATGCTTCAGCCCAAAATTTCACGTCAAGACCAGAATCTATTAACATACATCTAACTCGGTCGATGATAGTACGGTTAAGGCGTTCTGAAACGCCATTCTGTTCTGGGGTATATGGTGCCGTCTTTTGATGAATAATCCCGCAATCATTAAATAACTTCTGGAATGAGTTGTTTATATACTCAGTGCCATTGTCTGATCGAAAAATTTTAATTTTATTTGAGCACTGGTTTTCAGCCATAGTTTTAAATTTCTTAAATTCATCGAAAACTTCAGATTTTCTTTTTATCGGCGATAAAAACACTTTACGAGAGTAATCGTCCACAAATATCACAATAAATCGTGCACCAGAAAACGATTTGGTTTTAAATGGTCCAATTACATCTGAATGTACAATTTCCAAAACCTCCTTTGCACGATGACCATCTTCCTTAAATGAATTTCTCACTTGTTTGCCTAGAATACAAACTTCACACTGATCTAAATTCGTTTGAAAATTAAATTCATGATCATTTTTTATCTTCCTTAGAATTTCATCGCAAATATGACCAAAACGACGATGCCATAGCTGAGCATCATTTTTAACGATTAAAGCTTGCTGTGTTTTTTTCTGGGAAACGTAATTTAATTTGTACAAGTTGTTACACAAACTTGCTGTTGCCATGAGTACATTGTCACCATCGAAAATTTCACAATGATTCTGCTCAAAAATTACTCGTTTTCCGTTTGCTGTTAATTGCCTGACTGACAACAAATTTGCACAAAGCTGCGGAACATACTCAACGTCTTTTATAACGGTTCTTATTTCCCCTCCATCAGTAGACAAAAATACGCTTGCATCACCAACACATTCAACCGACAGTTTGTTGTTGTTAGCCACAATTACTTCTTTACCATGAGATGCTCTCTCGTTGTCAAGTATTGTCTTTGTTCTCGACATATGTGTTGTTGCGCCTGAATCGATGTACCATTCATCTGCGTCGACGTCACTTGACGTAAACAGTGACGCTAACAGAATTCTCTCGCTCGACTTTTTTTTCTGCTGCTTTGATCCGTTACTATTTGAGTTTGCATTTTGAACGTTTGGACAATTTTTTATAAAGTGACCTTCCTTTTTACAACCATGACACTTGAACTTTTTTGGCTTTTGATATTTTCTATATGAAACTAATGCATTCTCCTCCCTTTTTATAGGGTTATCGAATTTTGCATCTTGTAAAAGCAAATTCTTCACCATGTCCACAGTTAATTTCGTTTTAGAATTCTCAACAGCCAAAACAAGTGAACGGAAATCCTCCGGCAGACCTGCCAACATCAAGGATGCAACCAGCTCATCATCAATATTCAGTCCGGTATTTTTAACCTTTAAGGAAGTCATAACCATTATGTTGACGTACTCTTCCATTGAGTCAAAATCAGCCAATTTAAGTTGTACCAACTGCTTCAATAGTTCAACTTTTCTAGACAGACCAGTATCCTCAAATGCACACATCAAAGCTTGCCAAGCTTCCTTTGCCGTTGTCGAATTTGCTATATGTGCAAAATTATTCGGCTCTATCATCAACGTTAATTCTGCGAATGCACGTTCATTCATATCAACGTCAACCACACTGGAACCTTCATTTAAACCCGCTTCAACAATTTTCCAACAATTTTTCAATACTAAGTACGATTTAGCATGACGCTTCCAAATATCAAAATTTTCGCGACCACGCAATTTCTCAAATGGAAATGATAAACTCGTTGCCATTTTTTAATCGTTTCACACTTTTTATTAAAAATATTTCAATTGTTCATTTATTTAAATGTTCTATAAAAAAAATTCCTTTTCTTCTTTACTTTCACTGTGTACAAAGGCCCATAACCTGTTGTCAGAGTAAAACGCGTGTGTCTATGTTGAGTGTTACAAAAGAACTGAAAAATCTTATTTATTCTCTCATCTTACTTGCTACTACATTATACTGAAACAACCGTTACTTTAATAGTGATGCTAAAACCAAATGGTTATTCTATTTACAACATTTTTTAACTTTTTTTTATTTGCAAAAGTTTGGCCACAATTACTGACCTTGAAATCCTTAGGTATAGTGTCATTACCGGTATAGTGTATAACCGGTTTTTTCAATTTATGAATACAGGTATAAATTAAGCTTAAATACCTTTATTTATTAAAACTAATTAAAAAATCGTTCATTCAGTCTTTTAAAAATTAATTTAACATAACCTTAATTTATTTAACATAACTTTAAATTTATTTTTGATTAAAAAATAAACAGAAATAACACGTTCAGTTTAAGTGGGATTAACTGTTAAAATTGTATTGTATAAAGATTTAATTTATTTTAACTTTTTGAAAATTTTTCCAAATAATCAAAATCTTTTTTTAAGTAGCTAGTTGTTACAATATTATTAAACTTCTTTTATGTGGATTTTAAACATCTTAATGTTAAACTGAGCTTCTAAATTTTGCGAGTCACTTTCAACATATTCCAAATCAGATGAACTTTCATTTAGTTCTGACTGTTTAAAATTTTCAAAAACTCTATTAAAAAGTTTTTCTGCATACTGTATAACAAGGCGAATAATTCGAAAACCGGGTTGACCACTCTACTCATATGAGAACTCATAAACAACTCTCTCTATTTTGTTATAGAATAAGATTTACAAAGAGACAAAATAGAATTGGTGAATATACACAATGTGTATTACACATCTACATTAGAGTGACAATCAGTTGTATGGAAAAAAAATTTTGAAGAGTGCCGGGTGGAATATTGTGACTCTAGGCCTTAAAGTTAAGTGCTGAAAATTTGAGCCAAATCGGACAACGATTTCTGGACGCGCATCGAGGTCAAAGTTCAGATATATGCAAAATTTTACTATTTATATGGAATAAATAGGTGAAAATCGTTTACTTTCTGCATTGTTTTTTAGAAATATATAGATTTATTTATATTAATGAATATTACATTAAATTTTTTTTTTTCAAATTGACCCTGTATCCAAAAACTCTATTATTGCCAAAATTCGGGAAAAATAAAAATTTTTCAGTTTTTGTAAAAATTTTGCTACTAAATAAATACTTTTACAATTGAATGCAAAAGAATCGAATTGTGTACGTAATTATCGTTGTAATGAGATATAAATGACAAAATTTGGTTAAAAAATTTTAATGTTATTACAAATTCGCCAGACCATTAACGTGTCTCAGGCCACTTGAACAAGAAATTTAGGGAAAAAAATTAACATATTTCGAGAAAAATTAAAATAAAAGCTAATTTTTATTTAAAATATATCCGTATTTACTTGTGTATGAGTTTTTGTTTTCGTCGGATACCGTTGACCTATTCGCAGGTATGGCCAAAAAAAAATTATTATTATTGTTGATTGTAGTTTGTTACATCCAGTCTATTTTTCATTTAATTTTGATGTCTATTTATTACTCCTTGTAAGTGTTTATTTACTGACAAATTTCTTACGTATACTTTTTGACCAATATTAAATTTTGAACTTTTATTAATATTATTATGTATGTTTAACTGGAGTCGGATTTGGAGAATCTTTACATATTGTTACGAAATTGTACTTGAATTCAAATATAACGATTTTAAGGGCTGATTTAAAAGTAGCATAATGCTTTCAAATAACAGTGCTGTAATGGCAGACTGTAACATATCTGTGGGGATTGTTAAATAAAAGCTTTCAGTTGATTTGATCGTAAGTTGGCAACGCTGTATTCGAATATTCAGTTAAAGAACATTGTAGAAAGTACACCACAGATGGCGTATGATCTAGAATATTCGAACTTTGACAGTTAAAGAGCTTTCTAGATGGTAATGCAGTGTTATAAATAGTGGCAGAGGTTGCAGTCGTGAGTGAGTTTATCAGAGACGCTTTTCGAATAAACATCATCTAAGTGCCTTAAAGTGTGTTGTGTTTTTCAAGTAAATTAGTGTACATTATAAATTGTGTCTGTAATTCTGAGAATTTATAAACGTGTATAAAAAACATTGAGTGGCTATTTAATTCTGTTGTTGTTGTACATTGTAAAGAAATAAAGAGTTGTTACAATTTTCAAACTACTAAACGGCTTTTATTTGCAATCAAAAGTATCCGGTTTATTTAAAGGAAATAAACCAGCGTTTTGAAAAGGTTAAAACGTAACAATTGGTGTCAGTGGGATTGCAAAATAATAAGCATGAAGTTTGAAGAACTAAAAGTTGAACAACTCAAGGAAGAACTGAGTAAGTTGGAGCTACCAACAGCAGGTAACAAGGCAGAATTGCAAAAAAGGCTAATAGATGAATTCAAGCGGCGTGATATTGACATCGGTACTTACGAATTCGAGTAAACAACGAGAAGATGTTAGCTGAAGTTAAAGATACTTTCAGAGTAAACAACGATAAACTTCTAACAGAACTTCAAGAATCTTCAAGAGCCACAGATAAGAAAATTCAGAAAGTGTCTGATGTTATTAACAACAGAGTGGATGGCATTGATAAAAAGGTGTCGGACTTGAATAACGTTCAATGTCAAGAAGTGGCAGTTGTAGAGGCTTTAAATGAGAAACAATGTTATAACTGTGGTAAAATTGGTCATATTCAGCGAAACTGTAGAGCACCAAGAGAGCGAACCAGATATGTTTCACCGCTAAGAAACAACCAGCAGTCGTATCAAGAAGCATTACAAGAACCATCTTTAAAAAGAGCTAGCACTGAGGCAGAGGATTTGGTATGGTCCCGTGAGGAAGTAGAGGATTGTATAGACAATGGTTTCTTGGTGTTGGAACCAGCGGATGTGAGAAATGGCCATGTAACAATGGAGGCCCTCGTTGAACAGTGCAACGACAGAATGGTTCCTGTTGGAGTGCTAGGTCTGTCCCGCAGAGAAAAGATCATCAGGCCGGGTTCCAAGATGGGTGAAGGTGCTTCAGCAGAAAAAGAAATGCATGAACTCGTTCGGAGACGAATTAAAATGACAAATGACCAAATGAAAACCAGATATAGCTCACAACGTAATAAGGGTTTGTCATCCAAATTAAGGAATCACTGCAAAGGACTACATAGGGTAGTTAAGAAATTGGACGACATGGTTTATAGAATACGGAAATGCGGAAGATCGATTAAAATTGAACATCTGAAACGACTAGCTGCCTATGGAAGAAGTGAATCTATGCCTATTCGGGACGAACAGGCTTAAGCGGGGGGCAGTGTTACGAAATTGTACTTGAATTCAAATATAACGATTTTAAGGGCTGATTTAAAAGTAGCATAATGCTTTCAAATAACAGTGCAGAGGTTGCAGTGTATGAGGTTTAGTATTCGTAGGATACCGTTAACCTATTCGCAGTTACGACCAAAAAAAAATATTTTTTTTAATGGCAGTTTCAAAACTATTTTAAAATTTTTAAAAATTTTGTTAAACAAATTTTAGAATTTTTTGATCATCACATTGGGATTTATTAAGATAATAATAGGGAATAAAAATATGAAAAAATCATGTCAATACCTCTTACAGTTTTTCTGTAGCTGCGATTTAAATTTTGCGATTTTCAAGAAAAACAAAGCTTTTGTCCATATGTTGGCGAATGAGCCCAATTTCCTTACTGTTATTAATTTGAAGTAAAATCTGTTCAGAATATTATAGTCCAGGTAATTTTAAATATAGTCTGAAAATTTTCCTAAAATCGGAAAATATTAACCCTTAAATCGTTAAGGTCAAAGGTAAAATTTTTCAATATTTGGAATTTCTAATGGAAAGATAGCGTAATGTCATATATTTTTGGGCCGATTTTGACGAAACTTGAGGAAAATATACATACATTGGGGTCTAACATTTACAACAACAGTGCCAAAATGGATTTTAACCTTTAAGAGCACTTGGAGTCAAAATGACTGTGTTTTCTTGATTTTAAAAGTTGAGGGTCATTTTGACCCCAAGTGCTATTAATGGTTAATTTCCATTTTTATGCTGTTATTTTAAATTCTGGACTTTATGTTATATTTTCCTCAAGTTTCATTAAAATCGGCACAAAAATTTATAACATTATCTTTTCATTAGAAATTCAAAATATTGAAAAAGTTGACCTTTGACCTTCACGAGTTAAAGGTTCCGATTTTAGTAAAACTTTCAGACCATATTTAGAATTACCAGGACTATAATATTATGAATAGGTTTTACTTAAAATGTATAATAGTAACGAAATTGGGCTCATTCGCCAAAATATGGACAAAAAATTTGTTTTTCTTGAAAGTCGCAAAATTTATATCGCAGGTACGGAAAAACTAGAGATATTGACATAATTTCTTCATATTTTTATTTCCTATTATGATCTTAATAAATCCCAATGTGACGATCAAAAAATTCTGAAATTTGTTTAACAAAATGTTTAAAAATGGAGTTTTGAAACTGCCATTAAAAAAAATTATTTTTTTTGGTCGTAACTGGGAATAGGTTAAAGGTATCCTTCGAAGACAAAAACTCATACACAAGTAAATACGAATATATTTTAAATAAAAATTAGCTTTTATTTTAATTTTTCTCGAAATATGTTAATTTTGTTTCCAAAATTTCTTGTTCAAGTGGCCACACGTTAATGGTCAGGCAAATTTGTAATAACATTAAAATTTTTTAACCAAATTTTGTCATTTATATCTCATTACAACGATAATTACGTACACATTTCGATTCTTTTGCATTCAATTGCAAAAGTATTTATTTAGTATCAAAATTTTTACAAAAACTGAAAAATTTGAATTTTTTCCGAATTTTGGCGATAATACAGTTTTTGGGTCATTTTGACCCAAAGGAGATACAGGGTTAATTTCCAAAAACAAAATTTTAATGTAATATTCAATAATATAAATAAATCTACATATTTCTAGAAAACAATGCAGAAAGTTAACGAGTTTCACCTATTTATTTCATATAAATAGTAAAATTTTGCATATATCTGAACTTTAACCTCGATGCGCATCCAGAAATCGTTGTCCGATTTGGCTCAAATTTTCAGCACTTAACTTTTAGGCCTAGTGTCACAATATTCCACCCGGCACTCTTCAAAAAATTTAACAAACATTTTTTCCATACAGCCACTCTAATTACATAGGCCCTAATTTTATAAATCACGTCACCAAAGTGATATTTATGTGCAAAGCAAAAACAACATTTCACACATTTTAAAAATTTGTTTTTGTTTTGTGTACAAATTCTGAACCAAACAAACGCACAAAAATTAAAGACGTGATTTACAAAATTAGGGCCATAGTGTTACGTTTTAACCTTTTCGAAACGCTAGTTTATTTCCTTTAAATAAACCGGATACTTTTGATTGCAAATATAAGCCGTTCAGTAGTTTGAAAATTGTAACAACTCTTTATTTATTTTAAAATGTACAACAACAGAATTAAATAGTCACTCAATGTTTTTTTTTATACACGTTTATAAATTCTCAGAAATACAGACACAATTTATAATGTACACGAATTTACTTGAAAAACACAACACACTTTAAGGCACTCAGTTGATGTTTATTCGAAAAGTGTCTCTGATAAACTCACTCACGACTGCAACCTCTGCCACTATTTATAACACTGCCATCTGCATTCTAGATTGCTCTTTAACTGTCAAAATTCGAATATTCTAGATCTTACTAATACATACGCTATCTGTGGTGTACTTTCTACAATGTTCTTTAACTGAATATTCAAATACAGCGTTGCCAGCTTACGATCAATGGTCAACTGAAAGCTTTTATTTAATAATGCCCACAGATATGTTACAGTTTGCTATTACAGCACTGTTATTTGAAAGCATTATGCTACTTTTAAATCAGCCCTTAAAATCGTTATATTTGAATTCAAGTACAATTTCGTAACAATAGTATATATTTTTTATAATTTCACGTTCCGTCGATTTTTATAATATAAACGCACATTACTGAATAATTAAGTAAATTGTCTTTGTCTTGTATGTTCCTTCTTTGGCCTGTTTAAAGTCGTCTGCGCTGACTATAGTGGCTGAATATCGGAATTAATGAAATGGATCTTTCTCTCTGAGAGTAATTAAACAGCCTAGTAGTAAGTAAAAGAAGACAAATGTAAATTCCACAATCTGCTAAAAATGTAAAGCAACTGCCACAGAGATATTCCTGCCTATTTTAGATACTTACAATTATTTTTCTCACTCAAGTTAATTTCCCTTTTAATTAAAATCCTAGAAACCGACTCAACATTGCAGAACACATATCCCAATGATCCATTTTTATTTATTTCCAATTTCATCACAAACTTCCTTCAGGAATAAACACGTTCAAGTTGAGAGATAAAATATGCAATGTAAATTTAAATTCCTGCTGTTTAGCACATACATATTGTTACGAAATTGTACTTGAATTCAAATATAACGATTTTAAGGGCTGATTTAAAAGTAGCATAATGCTTTCAAATAACAGTGCTGTAATAGCAAACTGTAACATATCTGTGGGCATTATTAAATAAAAGTTTTCAGTTGATCGTATGTTGGCAACGCTGTATTCGAATATTCAGTTAAAGAACATTGTAGAAGGTACACCACAGATGGCGTATGTATTAGTAAGATCTAGAATATACGAATTTTGACAGTTAAAGAGCAATCTAGAATGCAGATGGCAGTGTTATAAATAGTGGCAGAGGTTGCAGTCGTGAGTGAGTTTATCAGAGACGCTTTTCGAATAAACATCAACTTAGTGCCTTAAAGTGTGTTGTGTTTTCCAAGTAAATTCGTGTACATTATAAATTGTGTCTGTATTTCTGAGAATTTATAAATGTATATAAAAAAACATTGAGTGGCTATTTAATTCTGTGGTTGTTGTACATTTTGAATAAATAAAGAGTTGTTACAATTTTTAAACTACTAAACGGCTTTTATTTGCAATCAAAAGTATCCGGTTTATTTAAAGGAAATAAACCAGCGTTTTAAAAAGGTTAAAACGTAACAATATGTAGGAATGTTGATGGAGTAATAACATCAAAATCTATGAATAATTAAAGATGAATATGACATAAATCTATTTGAATATGGATTCTTTAAATACATTACCGTATGTAATCCTTCAAGGGCTTGTAGTAGATCTTTAGTCTTCAAAAGAACAAATAGGAAAGAAAGTGGTGTTTCCTTTTATGAGGTGACACGAGGTTATGAAAATCATGTCTATAAGGTTTCGTGAATTATACCCTACACCACCATAGTGGGGAGTGAATAATGCGTTTGTGCAGATGTTTGTAACGCCCAAATATTGGTCTAACACCCACCTTAAAGTATACCGATCGACTTAGAATCACTTTCTGAGTTGATTAAACGATGTCCGTCTGGCTGGTTGGCTGGCTGCCCATGTAAGCCTTGTGCGCAGAGTACAGGTCGCAATTTTGAAGATATTGAAACTGGCTAAAATCGGTCCATTATTTCACCTAGCCCCCATACAAATGTCCTCTCGAAATTGGACTTTATCGGTCATAAATGTTTAATTAATATATGTATCTACACAAATTTCGCTCCAAATAAGTTTTATATATACAAAATTCATGTCACCAAATTTTGTTACGATCACACAAAATTCAACATAGTTAACTTTCATATAGACTTAAATCACATGACTTAATTTCATGGTGATCGGTCCATAATTGGTCATAGCTCCCATATAAAGCCTACTTCCGAAAATCACTCAAAAATAAAAATTATTGAAATTTTAAAAGAAAAATATTTTTGCTCTTTTACTTATGTGCTGTTTTTCTATAGCGAGTGAGCGCTTTGAGTAGACGTTTTACATGTATTTTGTTTTTGTTACAATAACAAAACACATGTTAAATTTCCACTCAAAGTACTCGTTCGCTATAGAAAAACAGCACATTAGTGTAGGTTATTATATGGTATATTATTTCTTACTTGTTTTATTGTCAAAATTAGCATTATCAGCTGAAAGATACAAAACTTTACCACACGCCGAACAGAACCTCAGTTAACATTGAACTATAGTTACATTTATAAAAGTCAAATTGCTACGTTATGTAAATGAGAATATAATTTAGGAAACATGCATGATACAACAACATTAGGTACACCCCATAGTAGAAAAATAGAAGGTAGTTTCATTCTCTCTTTATTTTTTAAAATTCTACGTCTGACATGCTTAAGGATTTTGACGTTTTCGTTAAAATAGTAATACCATATTAATTAAAAATTTTCCCATATATTCTTTGGAGTTTGTGAAAAAATTAATACATAATTTTCATTAATTTGAAAAATATTAAAAAAATATAAAAAATATTTACTATCAAATTGGGATCAAAGGTAAGATTTTCATTTTCAAATATTTCAAAGCTAATTTGTGAACATTATTTTAAGATTTAACAAACATGAGTTGCATTTTCCCCAACTGCGAAAATACCAAATATTTTTGCAAAAATATTTAAAGTCTCTACATTACCTAACAAACGACAACAGTGGCTGGATGTATGTAAAACTTGCGAAGAAGATTTGCCAAAAGAGCCAATGGTGTGCTCCGACCATTTCCTTAAAAGCAATATTTCAGTTAATACATTAACTTCCAACACAACATACTTAATACATTTTTATTTAAATACTAAATTATAAATTACACATTTTTTGTAAAAAATTTCTCTAAAATAAAAATAATTTTTAGGAATGTGGCAACGCTTTTTATAATGCTCACAAAATAAGGAAACTTCAAAAAACCTTATTTGAGAAAAAAAATGTTGATTGAAACTACCTTCTATATTTTTATCATGGGTACACCCAGTAGAAAATAAATTCTCAATTATACAATTCTTGTAACGTCAAACAAAAGAAAATATAAAAAAATATGAAAAAAATCAAAATCAAAGTTTGACGTTATAGGGCTAAATATTGAAAACTCTCCCTAGTGATTCTACCTTCTACAATTATTGTATCATGGGAAACATGTATCTATATAAATGTTCCTTGTAAGATACTGGAAATATGTTATTAAAAAAAAGGTAAGTATTAACTCAGAGCTGTTCATTACAATTTTTAGTTTATTAAATAAGTTAAACAGTTTTTCAACAAGGATATCCGCGATAAATCGTTAAAACGAACACAAGTTTTATCATTTATTCCGCGAATCCTTTATTTATTTTTACTTTTCCTAAAACTATTAATGTACTATAGACTACTTATTAATTACTGAACCAAAATATAAGTTTTACATGGATTTATATATTGGTATCAATCTTGCCGGTAAGTAATTCTGATGAATTTTTTACCGCTTTTTCGTTTGGGGCAAAATTACTGGTAATTTCGTCTGTACGATTGGAAATGCAAAATATAAAATAGTTTATAGAACTTGTACGTGGTCATCACAATAAAGTGCAGTTGCAAAGAATTAAATTAAAAATATTTCAATAGTTTTGGTAAACAATTTCGTCAGTTTTGGTAAACCGTCATTTTTGGAAATTCGAATTTTTAGATTTTAATTTAAATTTGGTAAGGAGTGTAAATTGTATGGAATTATTGATTTATTTTCGATAAAATTAGAAACATTGGTTTCTCAAGACCCACAAACATTAACTAACTTGGTGTTACTTGGAACTAAATAACACTACATTCCAAATTCCGGAAAACGGTTTGTTAATTATTTAAAACACAATATCTGTGTCACAGAAAGTTTTGCAAATTGGAATATTTTAAAAATTCAAGATATGATTCTGACTAAAAGGTGAATTTGCGATACTTTTTGTTTATTCTAAATATTTGTTTAAGTTAATAAATCTATTTATGAAATATCGAGCCCTTAGCGTCAAATTATCGTAAGCGACAAAACACAAATTTTACAGCAGAAGTTTTTTTTTATTATTTTGAAATTTATACATATATGTAATCAGCGATGAAACAGCTGATTATTTTTTTTATTCAGTTTGAATTGTCAATTCACTTGTGGTTGTTGTGGTGAAAAATACAACAAACCCAAAAGCAAAAACAACAACAGGCAACTTTGACAGTTCACCTAATTTTTAACAAAAACTAAGTACCTGTTGTTTTTGTATTGTTGTAGTGATGCAGTCACCTTTCTAAGTGTGTCCTGGGTCCATTCCAAAAAAAAACTATTTTTTATGTAAAATTAACTTTAAGGAAAAAATTCTCAAATCGTATATTCGAAATCAAAATATAGTAACCGATTTTAGGTGGCCCAATATGTTTCTAAATTGAATTTGAATGTGCTGTCGAGCGGAGAACCAACATACTGGCCTACTGACCCAAGCAAAATATCCGATGTCATTGATTTTGCAGTTACAAAAAATTTACCAATGGAACTAATGCAGGTTAAATCTTCATTAGAATTATCCTCGGATCACTCACCCACCTTCGTTACTCTATTGAACCCCCTAGAAATAGTATCCCCGACTGGTTACTCTGCAATATCAAGCACGAAAATAAATTGGTTGAAATATAGAAAACATATTAGCACACACAGTACAGAAAATATATCTCTAAGAACACCAGAACATATCGATATCTCACTCAAAAATTTTGAACAAAACTTAAAACTTGCTGTTGAACACGCCACTCAAATAACCCAACAAATAAGATACAATAGACTCTATTCTGCAGACATTGAACAGTTATTAGCTGAAAAAAGAAGAGTTCGTCGAGAGTGGCAACTCTATAGATCCCCTCAACTTAAAACGGAGCTTAGAAAATGTCGCAAACGCCTCAGTATGCTTCTTCACAAACGCAAAACTGAATCGATTAATAAATATCTGGAGAACTTAGATGCCACCCAGTACTCAAACTACTCTCTATGGCGAGCTACAAAAAAAATAAAAAGACCTGTTATGAGCAGACCTCCTCTACGTAATTCTAGTGGAGGCTGGGCGAGAAACGATACTGAAAAAGGAAACCTGTTTGTTAGTCATCTAAAGAATGTATTTTCCCCAAACGAGTCAAACGACATAATAGAGTTACCACCTACTTTACCCCATAGTACTGCAGCTGAACCACTTCGTTTTGAGATTTCAGAGATTGTCAAGGCTATTGTTGATTTAAACTCCAAAAAATCACCTGGTATTGATAAAATGCTCCTCGAGCTACCCCAAATTGCATTAAGAATAATCCTATTTATTTTTAATGCTATATTACGCCTTGAATATTATCCACCAGAATGGAAGGTTTCTTTAGTTACAATGATACCTAAGCCGGGAAAAGATCACAGTAAAGTAGAATCATATAGACCCATTAGCCTATTGTCAAATATATCAAAGCTATTCGAAATACTGTTAATGCACAAGTTAAAGCCGATAGTGAATCATTTTGATTGTATTCCAACTCATCAATTCGGATTTCGAGAAAAACATAACACCATAGAACAAACTCACAGGTTGGTAGAAATCATATCCAAGACATATCGTCGTTTCGCAAGCCTTCGACAAAGTATGGCATGAAGGATTATCGATAAAAATAAAACAATATTTACCAGTGAACACACACAGCTTCTAGAAAGTTATTTAAGTCATCGAAAGTTCGTTCTTAAAGAGGGAGACTTCATAAGTTCACCACAGCCTATTGAAGCAGGCGTACCCCAAGGAAGTATACTGGGTCCCTTCCTATATTTGCTATATACTTGTGATATGCCTACAAACAGTCGAACCCACATATCTACTTTTGCTGATGACACAGCTATACTAGCCATTCATGAAAACCCCCAAGAAGCATCTGTACTGTTACAAGACCATATACTCGACATAGAAAGGTGGTTAAAACAATGGAGAATAAAAGTAAACGAGCAAAAATGTATACATCTTACATTCACATTGCGTAGAGAATCGTGCCCTCCAATCCTAATAAATAATCATAAAATACCTCAACAAACTGAAGTTAAATATCTAGGTCTGCATCTAGACCGACATCTTACCTGGAAAAAGCATATAGATACGAAATTGACTCAAATGAAGTTAAAATTACTATAAATTTACTGGTTAATTGGTAAAAACTCGAGATTGAGTTTAGATTGCAAACTTTTGCTGTACAGCTCAATAATAAAACCCATATGGTGCTATGGAATTCAATTATGGGGCACGGCCTCAGCTTCTAATATTGAAAAAATTCAAAGATTCCAAAATAAAATATTACGAATGATAACAGCAGCGCCTTGGTATGTGAGAAATATTAACATTCATAAGGACCTAGGTGTCTCCCTGGTGAAAAATGAAATAAAAAAACAAGCGGAGTCATATTTTAAAAAGTTAGAAGTTCACCCAAACCCACTTGCACGAACATTAATGAGAAGTAATGGCTACATCCGAATAAGAAGAAGGAATCCAACAGACCTGCGCTAATGATAGGATCTATAAATTAAACAAAATTTTTCGTCCAACTGTGGTGGGACGTAAATAAAAAATAATATTTAGATTTAAGATTTGAACAAATTATTGATAGTTCACATTATTTTGTGAAGATACAAAAAATAAAATATGAAATAAAAAAAAAAAAAAATATATATGTTTCTAATTATCTTGTAAAGGGTTCCGATAACCCCGATCCTAGTATGTATATTATAGCCAAAAAACTACAAATTCCCATTTCACACTTTTTTTGGCAATTGCGGGATTGCTGATAATAAATTTATTTTTTATATTTTAAATAGAAAAATGTACATAAAAGTGAAATTTCATTAAAAACTATTCATAAATAAAAAATTAATTTCAATTCGAAAAATTTTTATTCGAATTAAAAATGTTATGATGCGATATAATATAATTTCGTTCAAGCTATTTTTCTATTTTTCAAAAATATTTATATTCATGGAATACTTTATTGAAAATATGGCCAAAAAATTTTTTTATTGAATTTTTGCATAGATAAAAATTTTTCGAATTGAAATTAATTATTTATTTATGAATAGTTTTTAATGAAATTTCACTTTTATGTAGATTTTTCTATTTAAAATGGAAAAATAAAAACCAAGTTTGAAATTTATTATCAGCAATCCCGCAATTGCCAAAAAAAGTGTGAAATGGGAATTTGTAGTTTTTTGGCTATAATATACATACTAGGATCGGGATTATCGGAACCCTTTACAAGATAATTAGAAACATATTGGCCACCTAAAATCGGTTACTATATTTTGATATCGAATATACGATTTGAGAATTTTTTCCTTAAAGTTTAATTTTACATAAAAAATAGTTTTTTTTTTTGAATGGACCCAGGGCACACTTAGAAAGGTGAATGCATCACTACAACAGTACAAAAACAACAGGTACTTTTTAAAAAAAAAAAAAATAGTTGCCTGTTGTTGTTTTTGCTCAAGGTGTATTTAATAAGGTGCCATCGGCAGCACAGCTGATTACAGAAATAGCACGCACAAATGTCAAACTCCACATATAAAAAATATTCGCCCGTACGCCCGTAGTCAAACTCTATATATAAAAAATAAGTGAATTCGCCTGTATTTATTTCAATTCGCCACTGCTGTCACCTTGTTAAATACGCCTTGTTTTTGCTTTTGGGTTTGTTGTATTTTTTGCCACAACAACCACAAGTGAACTGACAATTCAAACTGAATAAAAAAAATAATCAGCTGTTTCATCGCAGTCACCTTTCTAAGTGTGCCCTGAATGGACCTAGTCCCATCGGTAACAACAATTTTTTATTTGTTTTTCATTTAAAATATTTTACAAAAACTTAGCTTTCAGAAAGTATAATTTCCTTATACATCCTCTTAGAAATTTTTTGCGATAACTTAAAAAGAAAAAAAGTAATTTTTTCCCAAAAAATTAGCATTTTTAAAATTTTTTAAATTCAAATACATTTAACTTTGGACTTTTCATTATTTTTAACAATTCTTTTTCTATTTGAAACATACATACATATGCTGTTAGTCCAATAAAGGAAAACTGGAGAAAATCGGGAATATCTGGATACGCTGGATACGCAAAAAACTGGAGTAGGGTGGGTAAAAATGTTGAAAATTTTATTTTCAAATGCGAATATCTCCTAAGCTATTTTGTAGTGCTCGATGAGAAGATTCTATATGGGTAATTTTTGAAATCGGAACACAAACGAAGAAATGTGATCATTTTAAAAATGTAACATACCCGAGGTGTCCTACTTTAAAGATCCTTGATCGCGCCCATGGTGGGCCCATGAGGTACACGGTCAAAACTTAAACTCGACAACAATTCTTCTTTGCGAATGTGAAATTTCATTCAAACCAATCTAATTTTAAGTTATTAACAATTTTGATATTCTGAGAACGCTAAAACATCATCAGTCGGTCCATAAAATTTTAATTACTGTAATAAAAAAAATTAGAAAATGTCGCTTACGATAATTTTTCGCTAAGGGCTTGGAATTTCAACAATGTGAACGTAATTTAAGGACTGGCAATAATAATATGCAGATTTTGGATAAAGTCATCCAAGAAATGCGAAAAAAAAATTTTAAGTCAATTATTAATTGTACTTATTGTCATTGGAATATTGCTGTACTTTTGAAGTGTGAATTGTAAAAAAAAGTACAATTGTACAATCATCCCTGATAAAACTCGGTGGACTTTTATGAAAAAAGTGTTAACAATTATTTTTTTTTGTTGTATATACTCGTATAGTTCATAATTGGCAATCGTCGTTATTATTATTATTTTTTTTTAATTATTAGCCGGACATGCATATTTTTCATACGTTAAGTGCTGTATCATCGTTGTTTAAGGCGTTGTTGGTAAGTCTGTATGTATGTATATCATAACATTATTATTTATGCGATAAGATTTAAAGATAAAAAATTAATTTACCGTAAAAGCAATTACATTTATGTGTAGTACATGTACTCAGTCACCGAGTCATATACATAGTTTACAATACACGTAGTTACTTGTTTCAATAACAAGGAGTCACTGGAACAAATACGTATTCCGTTGACAAAGTAATAATCAAACATTTGAAGAGCTGGTAAAAAAGAACAAATTACTAAATTTAATAAACTTATTGAGAACTATATAAAATGTGTCCTGGACCTTGGATGGTGAATATGAGTGGAGAAAAAGTGAAATCTTCGCCCGTGCGTCAAAGACCTAGAAATCCTGCATTTATGAACGATCCAAATAATAACGAGTCAAATACGTTTTTAAATGATATACCAAGCATTCTATTCATACTGAAGGCAACAGGGCTCTTACCCATCTATCGAATGATATCTAACTATGAACTGGGTCCGCCAAATGGTATTCGACGTGTCTATTCCATGATTGCTCATGCTCTAGTTCATTCGATGACCATTTACAATCTGTACAATCTATTTTCGGATGGTTCCACACAATTATTCTATTCGTATCGCGAAACTGACAACATAAACTACTGGATTGACATTCTATTGTGCATTGTGACTTATACAACGACCGTGTTTATATGTTCGAAAAACTCGAAATCGTTTTTGAAAATTTTGAATGATATTCTCAAGGTGGATGAGGAAATAAGTCGAAAATCGTCAGTCAATATTGTTAACAATTGTGGATTTGCCGTCAAGTTCATTATACTAATAGTAATTTTTCAATGTTACATAATTATTTTAAAAATTTTGGGCATTAATGAACCCTTAACAGTGCCTTCATACATTCTGATCGGGTTTTATTCATTGCAAAATGGTTTGTCGTCAATATTCATTGTGTTTGCTTCGATTCTGTTGCGCATTGTAACGGTACGTTTCGAATACTTGAACTCCGTTATTAATGGCTATACCTACCGGGAACAGAAGGGCAAAGTGAGGCAACGTATTAGACGTTTAGACAATATTCGTTCACCCGGTAGTATTCCCTCGCAACCACCACCCATGGAAAACTTTCCAGATGATTCACTATTTGCCTTTCGCATGTACAATAAATTGTTGCGCCTTTACAAAGCCATCAATGAAAGTTGCAGTCTAATATTGGTCGTTTATATGGGCTATGCCTTCTATTCGATTACCACAACTACATATAATTTATTCGTTCAAATAACAACACAACGCGACATGTCAATAAATGTCCTGCAAATCTGTTTTGTTCTGCTGTTTCTGCATACCACTATGCTGGCCCTATTATCACGATGTTCTGGACAAGCTACGGATCAGGTATGAATATATTTGAGTGTGATTAATGTAAATAATACAAAAGTTATAAAAAAAATTACGGATTGAATTAGGATCCCAAATATTTTAATATATCTGTGGTCATAAGCAATAACCAAAGTGGACTAAAGAAAGATTTGAGTTATACATATATTGAGTTATATTATTCTGTTCATAGAACTGTATGTATACGTGAAATCCCTACCTTCTTAACTTTCTTATTTAAAAAGTTATTAATTAGAAACATATTGGCTTAAGTCATAAGAAAGACTATTGCATTTACAAAATCGCCAAAATATATTTAAGAAAACAGTCAATTATATTTTATTTTGTTTAAATAGCTTATAATGACTTTAGTTGTTATTGTTATTTTTCACGAAATAAATTTTCATAAATAAGATTGCTGTTATTACTAACGATAAGCGATTATTGCAAATTTGCTTAATTACTTGACATGTCAATTTATAAATATGTAATAACAGCTTAACTCAACATATCGAGCCCTTAGCGCCAAACACACCAATTTTACAGGAGAAGATTTTTTCGATTATTTTGAAATTTATACATAGAATTAAAAATGTTATGATGCGATATAATATAATTTCGTTCAAGCTATTTTTCAAAAATATTTATAACTTTTGACAATTAAAAATTCATGGAATACTTAATGGAAAAATATGAAAAAAATGTTTTTTATTGAATTTTTGCATAGATACAAATTTTTTGAATAGAAATAAAATTGTTATTTATGAATAGTTTTTAATGAAATTTCACAGTTATGTAAAATTTTCTATTCAAAATGGAGAAATAAAAACGAATTTTGAAATTTATTATCAGCAATCCCACAATTCCCAAAAAAAGTGTTGAAAAATCCCAAAAATTTTTAATTTTTTTTTCATTTAAAATATTTTATGAAAACTTAGCTTTCAGAAAGTATAAATTCCTTATACATTCTCTTAGAAATTTTTTGTGATAAATTAAAAAGAAAAACAGTTCTTTTTTCCCAAAAAATTAGCGAAAAATCGGCATTTTAAAATTTTTTAAATTCAAATGCATATAACTTTGGACTTAGTCATTATTTTTAAACAGTTCAACATACATATGTTGTTAATTCAATTAAGAAAAACTGGAGAAAATCGGAAAATATTTGGATACGCTGTTATCAAAAAATTGGAGTAGGTTGGGTCAAAATATTGAAAATTTAATTTTCAAATGCGAATATCTCCTAAGCTATAAGAGGTAATTGATAGCTATGACCAGGTCTTTTGTAGCGCTCGAAAGATTTTATATGTGAAATTTTTTTTGAAATCGGAACACAAACGAAGATATAGCATCGTTTTAAAAATGAAATATACCCGAGGTGTCCTACTTTGAGGACCCTTGGTCGCGCCCCTGGTTGGCCCATGAGGTTCACATTCAGAACTTAAACTCGACAGCAATTCTTCTTTGCGTATGTGAAATTTCATTCAAACCAATCTAACCATTTAGAAGTTACAGATTTATTTCCTTCTTTTTTTTCTATACGATACGATAAAATTCGTTTACTATAAATTGCAAACATTGACTTAAGATAAAATTTTACCCCCTATAATTTTGAAGTTATTAACAATTTTGATATTCTTAGAACGCTAAAACATCAGTCGCTCCATAAAATTTTAATTTTTGCAATAAAAAAAAAATTTAGAAAATGTCACTTACGATAATTTGGCGCAAGGGCTCGATATGCCAAGCAACAATCAACACTTAATTTCAAGACATTAGCACTTTCAATTTAGTATTTCTGAGTTGCATTAAGCGTTGATATTTGTTTTTATTAAATAATTCTCTAATAGATAAAGCTTTTGTTATAATTTTTCATTTTAGCATTGTGGGGCTAAAAATCTTTGATTCTGCATTCTACTTTATCTAATGCACTCTTTTATTTTTTTCAGAAACGATTTTATAACTATAAATAGCTTTTTCTCAAAAACATGTTTTTTGAATTAGGCGGTTATTGCTTGTGACCACAGACATTGTTTAATGAAAGTTATAGTCCTCCAAATATATCCAGAATTAAAAACCTAATCTGAATACTGTGTTTCATTTTCTGTTTCAAAATTAAATTACACAGTGTTACAACTGATTTTAATATCACTTCCTAGATATTTTTTGTCACACAGTGTTATTTAAAACTACTTAGTAAAGTTGCCTATAACCCTTAATTGCATTATTTTTACTTTTTTTTCTATAAAGTATCAAATATTTATTTGATTTTTATTTAGAATTCGTACAAAATTTTATTTTGCTGAAGAAGAATCTGAATTAGTATCAAGTAGGGTTCTATAGGTTTTGCTGAAAAAAGTCGAAAAGTCGAAATCGACTTTTTGGTCGGAAAAAAGTCGAACAATCGTTAATGTCATCTCAAAAGTCGAATAGTCGATAAAAGTTGAAAATAGTCGATAAAAGTCGAATAGTCGATAAAAGTCGACTTTTTAGATTGTTAAAAAAATATTTAATTGCAACATTATACTAAAACTATTACAATTTGGTACACTTGCATTTTTTGTAGTGTATGCTAATATAAATAATAAATAAATGTTTATAAATTAAAGCTTTTTTCTACACAACATTCTTCTAACTATTATCGCCTTGATAAATTTCATTTTTATTGCTAAACATTACAAAAGGTGCATCAATAAATGTAGAAACTATGTATTTGTTACAAGAAATGGTAAAAAGTTGAAAAAAGTCGGAAAGTCGAAAATAGTCTAAAAAAGTCGAAAATAGCCTAAAAAAGTCGATTTAACTAAAAAGTCGAAAGTTCGAAAAGTCGACTTTTATAAATTACCAAAAGTCGAAAAGTCGACCTTTTAAAAAACGAAAAAAGTCGAAAGTTCAAAAGTCGACTTTTGAAAAAACGGAAAAGTCGAAAAGTCGACTTTTTGTTTCAGCTATAGAACCCTAGTATCAAGCTTATTTTCGTCTAAATTTAAGTGGAATGTTGACAATTGGCAACAAAATGTTTTTAAGGGTTAAATTCATTAAAGTAAGTAATATACATACATACAGATGTACATTAGGGCGGGTCGATTTTTTTCACGAAAACTCGTATAGCAGAAACGCAAATTTCCCCAATGAAATTTCAATACATATATTTTTTTTAATAGTTTTTTTATTGGATAAAAGTAGAAATGCGCAAGATAGGATTTGATTTTAGACCTATGGTTTCTTGAGGAAACTTTCTTAGAATTTTCCGTTGATTGCGTTTCTGCTATACGATTTTTTACTTTTTGATCGTCCATACAAATCTACCCTGCCTAATGTACATACATTGTACAATTAGTAGGGATACAATTCAATCACTTACTTTTATATTTTGTTGTCGCTCTATATAATTTATTTTTAGCGTTTATATTGAAATCAACACACATTTATATATTTAATAAAATATGTATATTTTTGTCTTAAATTGTTTCCGTCTGTGTAAAATGACAAACGGGAATTACATAATACGATTTACCGAAAATAATATTTTCTATGAGTATTGTCTAGGGGTTGTTATTGGCTGTGCCGAATCTTATACCCTTCACAAAGGATTCTTTAAACCTTTATATTTAAAATTTAAATTAATATAATATTTGAATAAAAACGTATTCATGCAGCTTGAAAATGAATTTCAAAACATTGTTGAATTTTGAGCAGTTTGGAAATTGGCTGCGCAGTAGTATAAACAAAATATAGAGGGAAATAAATCTGTAACTTCTAAACGCTTGTAAGAATTCCTCTTTGCGCATGTCAAATTTCATTCAAATTGGACTAAGCTAAGAGGAAGTCTTGACGAGTTCAAGTATTGAGTTTGAACGTTATGGACCCACCAGGGGCACGGCCAGGGGATCCCAAAGTAGGTCACTTTGGGTAAAAGCTCAGACTGCAACAACGCTTTGTGTTACAAGTGTTTTGGAACATTCCACAAATTAAATCCCTAATAACACTTATAAAATGCTATAAATAAGCAAATAAATGTGTATTTTCATCTAAATTTAATAATATTCTGATGTTTTATTAATTTTTTAATTTCGAATCACCCATCAAGATCACTGATTGGGATTATATGTCCCACTAAAAAGGCTTATTGGGATTATATGTCCCAGGATAAAAGGACGATTTCTGGTTTTCTAAGTATGCATAATAATTTTTCCTCATCTTTTAGAATATACAAAAATGTCTACAATATACTATATTTTCGTTCTCAAAATAAAACTCTGTCCCGAAAGGGTTAAGATAAAGATTAAAAATACTTTTTGGTGAAAAAAATGTAGTTTAAAAAATGTTATGGTAAAAAACATTTTTTGGTTATGATTAAATAATATTTTTCCCAATTTGTGCCCATTCGAATTGGCTCAGAAATTAATTTCATTGGCCAAAAGTCCAATTTTATGTTGACACCGTTTTCCAAAATTTTAATGACTTTCAATAGTAAACATAGTCTGCTTTTACACACAGCAAGTTTACTTGAAGCAAGTCTCTTCGATTCCTTTTTAAACTTGCTCGACTGTTTACTCACAGCGAGTCTGTGTTCAATTTTGTATGTCAAAACCTCTCTCTCCTATAAACTCAAGACTTGCGCAAGAAAACTTGCCCTGTGTAAAAGCAGACATATTGAAAATAGACAATTAAATAAAAATATTCGTAATTGTTGGCGTGGATGCTGTTAAAGACAAATATTTTATGTTATTTTATAAAAAAAAATTGATTTTTGTAAATTTGATCAGAAGTAAATTATTATTACTCTCAAACTATTTTCGACAATTTTTGTTATGTTGGTAGGATAATAGTCTTTATGAAATGGTATGATCGTTTATACCTGCTGTGTTATTCAATGTTTTAGTAAAATTTGAATTTTAGCAAGGGTCCTCATGTAAACGCTTAACTGCCTCGTAAACTATGCAATCTGTGCATTTTTACACTCTCGCAAATGAACTGTCAAAAAATTTATGGAAAATTGTTTGCACAACTCCAATAAGTTTCCGCGACAATTTAGACTGAATCAGCTGCTTTTGTTTACTTTTATTTATAAGAAATAAAAATCAAATATTTTGTGCATGTGAAAATTGTGTAATTTTAGAACACAATTATTGGATTGAATGACATTGTGTATGAAAACATTAACCAATAGCTAGAACATAAACAAAATCTTCCAAAATATTGTGTACCATCGTTTGTTCCAAAGACCTAACTTTCATTCAACAATTTTAGAATTAAAATTTATAAAATTTAAAAAAAAAAATTGTTAAAGCTTGTGTTGAATTTATTTTTATTTGACATTTTATCAAATATAAATTTTCTGTATAAACTTGCACAAATTGAAAAGGTGTGTTCATGAAACACGTCGCGCAAATTTCCACATTTGCACAAATGGGAAACTTAAGCGATTAAATGAGTACCCTTAGTAGTGTAATAGAACTTTTAATGGTCAAAAGGGGTTAAACAAATTTTACTACCGAAAAGGCGAAAGATTCCTCTTTAACCCAAAATATATACTTTTGTACATGTCTGAACACTCTTTCCATTTGAATGAAAATACTTATATTCATGCAGCATCAAAATACAATTGGGCTTGAAAAATAAAAACTGGATAAAGGGCGGACTTACTGTCCAGATATCTAAAAAAATTATCAGGCAATACGAATGATGAGAACACAGCAAGAATTATCAATGTACTTGTGTGCAATAAACAAATTGATGCTAGAAAATTTGGTAATTATGCGAAGGAATATATTGTTACGAAATTGCACTACCAATTTGATTTTAACGTGTTTTTCAACATCTACCATCTTTTGAATACATTGTCATAAGTGGATACTTCTACTTATCAGCTCACTGCTGCCAACATTAACTGTTAATTCTTTGGAATATTTTATAAATTTTTTATTTTTTTTAATTTTAGTTAATGCAACTGTATAGAGTAAGTTCGGGTAATGTGGAATACCTATTTTTATTTGACTGTAATTTTTAAAATCTTAATTCGATTGGAACAGTTCTCAGCTGGTGTTCTACTAAAAGAAAAAAATGTTTTAGTTTAACTAATATACATTCAAAAAAAATATATTGTGATTGCAATGAGCATAGAGAATTATACATAGAGACGAGACACTCCGATTTGTCAAACACAAATAAAACAAATCATATGTCTGATACAACAACAAAATACATTGACTAGCATGTATGTATTTTGTTGTTGCAAGAGTTAGGTTTTTGACAACAGACTTAGGTTTTTGACAAACTCAAAAACTCTCATTGCCATAGGGTAACATAGAGACTATGCGAATTCTATGTTAACCTATGGCAATGAGAGTTTTTGAGTTATGACAAAAACAATGTTGGTCTTATAAATTAGCATGAATGAAATAAACAAGATTACACCATCGACAATTCCGTTATTTTAGTGTACTCTTTTACTCTTTTTTCGTGACGTCAACAGTGACCCTTTTCTTATGTTTTAAATGTAAAATACTTACTTTTTGTATCAAATTTCAAAACAAATAGTGAAAAATAAATAAAAAAAATTAATTAAAAATTGTGCAGTCAAAAATTGCAATAATAATAATAATAATAATAATAATAATAATAATAATAATAATAATAATAATAATAATAATAATAATAATAATAATAATAATAATAATAATAATAATAATAATAATAATAATAATAATAATAATAATAATAATAATAATAATAATAATAATAATAATAATAATAATAATAATAATAATAATAATAATAATAATAATAATAATAATAATAATAATAATAATAATAATAATAATAATAATAATAATAATAATAATAATAATAATAATAATAATAATAATAATAATAATAATAATAATAATAATAATAATAATAATAATAATAATAATAATAATAATAATAATAACTTGGATCGCCCGGTGGTCGAATTTCGACCACTTTATAACGCTTTTTAATTTTAATTATATTCTGCAAATCTAGAGAAAATAACCTTTTAAACCATATACAGTGCCGGTCAAAATAATATCACCACAGAACCTTAAAGCAATTAACATGGGAAATATTTTTATTTCCATAGTAATTTTAATTAAATATATTATAAGATGGTTAATTAATCTCTATTTCTTCTATGAGTAAAGTTTTCTTTAAGAAAAGGTGTGTTCATGAAACACGTCGCGCAAATTTCCACATTTGCACAAATGGGAAACTTAAGCGATTAAATGAGTACCCTTAGTAGTGTAATAGAACTTTTAATGGTCAAAAGGGGTTAAACAAATTTTACTACCGAAAAGGCGAAAGATTCCTCTTTAACCCAAAATATATACTTTTGTACATGTCTGAACACTCTTTCCATTTGAATGAAAATACTTATATTCATGCAGCATCAAAATACAATTGGGCTTGAAAAATAAAAACTGGATAAAGGGCGGACTTACTGTCCAGATATCTAAAAAAATTATCAGGCAATACGAATGATGAGAACACAGCAAGAATTATCAATGTACTTGTGTGCAATAAACAAATTGATGCTAGAAAATTTGGTAATTATGCGAAGGAATATATTGTTACGAAATTGCACTACCAATTTGATTTTAACGTGTTTTTCAACATCTACCATCTTTTGAATACATTGTCATAAGTGGATACTTCTACTTATCAGCTCACTGCTGCCAACATTAACTGTTAATTCTTTGGAATATTTTATAAATTTTTTATTTTTTTTAATTTTAGTTAATGCAACTGTATAGAGTAAGTTCGGGTAATGTGGAATACCTATTTTTATTTGACTGTAATTTTTAAAATCTTAATTCGATTGGAACAGTTCTCAGCTGGTGTTCTACTAAAAGAAAAAAATGTTTTAGTTTAACTAATATACATTCAAAAAAAATATATTGTGATTGCAATGAGCATAGAGAATTATACATAGAGACGAGACACTCCGATTTGTCAAACACAAATAAAACAAATCATATGTCTGATACAACAACAAAATACATTGACTAGCATGTATGTATTTTGTTGTTGCAAGAGTTAGGTTTTTGACAACAGACTTAGGTTTTTGACAAACTCAAAAACTCTCATTGCCATAGGGTAACATAGAGACTATGCGAATTCTATGTTAACCTATGGCAATGAGAGTTTTTGAGTTATGACAAAAACAATGTTGGTCTTATAAATTAGCATGAATGAAATAAACAAGATTACACCATCGACAATTCCGTTATTTTAGTGTACTCTTTTACTCTTTTTTCGTGACGTCAACAGTGACCCTTTTCTTATGTTTTAAATGTAAAATACTTACTTTTTGTATCAAATTTCAAAACAAATAGTGAAAAATAAATAAAAAAAATTAATTAAAAATTGTGCAGTCAAAAATTGCAATAATAATAATAATAATAATAATAATAATAATAATAATAATAATAATAATAATAATAATAATAATAATAATAATAATAATAATAATAATAATAATAATAATAATAATAATAATAATAATAATAATAATAATAATAATAATAATAATAATAATAATAATAATAATAATAATAATAATAATAATAATAATAATAATAATAATAATAATAATAATAATAATAATAATAATAATAATAATAATAATAATAATAATAATAATAATAATAATAATAATAATAATAATAATAATAATAATAATAATAATAATAATAATAATAATAATAATAATAATAATAATAATAATAATAATAATAATAATAATAATAATAATAATAATAATAATAATAATAATAATAATAATAATAATAATAATAATAATAATAATAATAATAATAATAATAATAATAATAATAATAATAATAACTTGGATCGCCCGGTGGTCGAATTTCGACCACTTTATAACGCTTTTTAATTTTAATTATATTCTGCAAATCTAGAGAAAATAACCTTTTAAACCATATACAGTGCCGGTCAAAATAATATCACCACAGAACCTTAAAGCAATTAACATGGGAAATATTTTTATTTCCATAGTAATTTTAATTAAATATATTATAAGATGGTTAATTAATCTCTATTTCTTCTATGAGTAAAGTTTTCTTTAAGAAAACTTATTTTTATGGTATTTTTTAAAAATACCCAGATTTTGTGTAGTCAAAATAATAGCACCATCGTAAGAAATTGACGAAAAAATATAGAATATTCATGTTTTTGTTTTAAAAAATCGCCATTAAATTATAATTTGAATCTATTTATATCGAAATGAATAAAATTAAAAACAAAAAAATTAATTTTACTTTTCTAATTTTTTTAGTAACAAAAAGAAATCAAAAGTTTAAAAAATTTTGATTTCTGAACATACAAATTAGCTTAATTCAGAATAAAACTATTTATAGATATTTAGAAATGGTTTTAAAAAAACATTGCGTTGAAATAAAAATATAAATTTTAGGTTGCGCAACCGCCCACCGTTTCGAAAATCAGGCATTTATGTTCTGCACGGTGGTCAAAAGTGACGACTAGTGTTGCAGTTATTCGCTGACCATTACAATAACAAAATTTAAATTATTTAAATTCTAGAAAAGTTTCACCAATAACAATATAACATCCTCTATTAAAGGTAAAATTTCCGAAGTCGCATTACCATTTTTCAACATTCAAGTTCCAAAACACTCTTGGTCAAATAATTAAACAAATTATATTGTTTGATATCAGACTTCTATAGAAAGTCCTCCGAATCCAATTTCAACCAAAATTTAAGATAATATATTCATCTTATCTTACAAACACACAGATTTTAAAATTATAGTTTGATTGTGGTTTTTCTATTATAACATTCGAAGAATATATTGAATATGTGGAATAAATAATTCAATCTTATATGATCAAATGCTTGATAAAGTCATACTCAGATATAAATCAAAGAAATTATGACCATAGGAATGGTCTATGGAATGATAAACTGATATAAATTTGGGTTTCAAGCTAAAATGTCAATGTCGTGGGACAGCATGCGATATCTCCAAACACAATTTTATTAAAAATAGATGGCCAAAAGTCACAAAAAGGGTAAAAGGAAACCAAAAATATTTAAGAATTTATTTTGGGGAATGAAAAAATATATTTGGCATACAAGTTCGATACAAAATTTTTAAAATTTTAGAATCTTTATGGGTAGGAGGTGGACGGTCTCTTTTTTGCCAAAAAATACGAAAACAAAAGACAACAATATTTTACTCTTAATAATAATGTGTTAAGAACGTTACAAACCATAATAATTGTTACTAAATTAAATTTTGTCCTGGTTAATTTTTGTTTATTTTAATCGATTTCTATCTTGGTGCTATTTTTTTGACTGATGAATTTCTTAGGTATTTATATATTATGAAGTTTATCTTTAAAATTTGCATCTAATTTTTAAAACTATTTTTAAGGTTTGAAAGTTCATTGAATTAAGCATAAATTTATACAAAAACAACAAAAGTTGTCTAATAACATAAAACATACCCAGTAAGCACCAAAGCCCCAAAAATTCAAGCACTTGAACATTTTGTTGGAATTTGACTTGAATGCAAATGTAATTATACTTTAAACATGAAAAATATTTGAAAATTTATTTATTTTTCAAACAAAAAACATATGGCTTGAATTTATGTTTCCTTTTTACTGGAGAAAGCTATTGAAATAAAGTGTAATACAACTGTAATTCAATTGCTTGACTATAATTCAAGGCTTGAATTACACTTGCTTTCAACTTGAATTCCAGTAAAAATGCTTATTGGGTAAAATACATTTGATTTTATTAAACATAAATAAGTTTTAAACATAATTATTGACTTTTCCATTATAAATCACATACAATTTTCATATAATACAATCCGTTTGGGTCACTGTTGACGTCACTGAGCTTAAGTGAATTTTTTTAAGAGAGCCATGCCTTCCATCTGTGTTTATTTCTTTATGATAAAATGGTATACTTACTAGGGTATTCGAATTATTCGATTTTTCTCTTGTTCAAATAAGAGATTTAACTTGTTCGAATAATTCGATCACACGTTTAAAATTAACGAATTATTCGAATAATTAAAATTTTTTTAAAAAAAGTAAAGAATGAAGTTTTGATGTCGGTTTTTTAATATTTTTTAACGTTAAAGTTAACAATTCAAGTATTGATACAATCTACAAAACAATTGACTAGCAAATCCTTTAGTTTCCGTTTTGGAGCTATACTTTAAAAAATTTTAAGCTAGTTGGACATGATCCTGAATTCAAATACAATATAAACGTATTAAGAACTTTTTTATGTCGTTCATTAATT
Organism: Calliphora vicina; assembly: GCF_958450345.1. Taxonomy (NCBI): domain Eukaryota; kingdom Metazoa; phylum Arthropoda; class Insecta; order Diptera; family Calliphoridae; genus Calliphora; species Calliphora vicina. The sequence goes on along the minus strand of NC_088781.1, from coordinate 69,332,204 downwards.
CGGGTTTTAAATTGAGTAACTAATTCTTTAGTAAATTAATTATTCACTATTTCTAAATTATTTATAACAAATTGTATTATACCCGCAAGCTCTATCAACGTTGCCGAATCTTTTAATTTGAAGTCAGGCAGAGCATGATTGACGCATTTACAAATACGCAAAAAGTTTATTACCATGTTAGACAAAGATGTTCAACGATGTTCAAAATCATGTATAAGACGAACTCCATGCTTTTCTTGCAACAAAACGTTAGTTTGCAATATTTGAGTTTATCATTCGATTTATTAAATATTTTGCAACACTTACGTACGCTGTTAATAACATCACTAATATACATATATTTTAAGATCATGGCCTTCATCTATTTCAATGTAATCATTATAAATGACATCTTCAATATCACTTTCGACGACCGTTTCAAAATCACATTCTCCATCACATTCAACTCCACTTTAATCTAAGTTAAAATTTTGATTATTAATTGCATTTCTTCTAATATTTCGCCAGCTAAATAACAAATATATTATTCCGTACCTTTTATTTTCATTGGTTCAAGTCCTAAGTTACAAATTTTGAAAGATTTGTTTTTAGAATTGTAACTTCTTGCAGTAATATTTATATATTTATAGAAGGAGCTATCAGAACACTCATCTACAGTGATCGAAAGCCCTTTTGTCTTTAGTTATTTGTCGAATTTCAGAAACAATACAATTTTTGTGAGTCATTATTACTTATTTAAATTTGAAATTATGAAAAATTCGTTTTATTCGATTATGCTACATAAAATTTGTTCGAATTATTCGTTATTCGAAAATGGGCATTTTTAAGTTGTTCGAATAATTATTCGTTAGAAATTATTCGATTAATAGAACGATCATTAGTCGAATGAATACCCTAATACTTACTCATCCCGCCCCCATTAACACGAAGTCTGGTTTTGTGTTAACTTAGTCGGTTAAAATTAGTTAACATATAACCAGAAATGGTGTTAATGAGTGACATTAATTTATTTGTAAAATCTCTAATTCTCGAACTAGCACAGTTAGAATTATCTCTGAATATTTAAGAATATCATTTTAACAAGAAGAACCACTTTTACCACATATGTATGTGATGAAACGGGAGATATTCGACCGAATATTTGGTTTTAAATCGGGGTTTCAAATAGCTCCTAATAACTGTAAAAACCTTATTTTTATTTGATCTGTAGCACTTTCTTAATGCTAGGAGATTATTTCAAACAACAATCATTGCTTTAAAAACTATTTCTAGAATTATTCCAAAGAATAGTGACAATTTCAAAATAATTATTGTCAGCAACGCCAGCTACATCGTGTATGCGCTCGGTTATAAGAATCACAAATGTTATTAAAATCTGTTACAAAATAAGATTCAAATGATTAAAAATGTGGTGAATGAGATGATCAAAGTTTTAAGTTTTTATATTTTCTTCAAAATTATCAAAAATATACATACAGTGGTTGACAAAACAATGGAAACTTTTCCAAATATTCCATATGTAGCCCAAAATTTAAAATATTTTTTTAAAATTTTTTTTTTTTTTTAGTATTTTACTTGTATAGTTTTATTCATAGGGTAACATAGAGACGAGACGTAATTGTCAAAAACCTAAGTCTGTTGTCAAAAACCTATCTCTCGCAACAACAAAATACATACTAGTCAATGTATTTTGTTGTTGTATCAAACATATTTTTTGTTGTATTTTTGTTTGAAAAATCGTAGTGTCTCGTCTCTATGTATAATTCTCTATGGTTTTATTTATATAAATTAACTGAAAAACAAACAACATAATTAATTATATTCTGAAAAAAGGGAACAAAATTAAAAATATTCACTATTTCGCTACTGACAAAACATGGAAACTTTTAAACTTCTGCAAGAAAGAAGTGTAAAACGAAAATAATATTTAAAAGAACCATGTAAAAAGCATCCTGTTTACAATTATTTTATTTTATTTTTAAATTCTGGTAATTTTTCACAATTTCTTTTTCTAAGTTTTTCGCATAATTGCTTTTTTTCAAAGTTAACGAAAATGGCTAAAGTTAAGATTTGTGAAGCGGGTTTAAAACAAAAAAGTATCTGTGACAAATATTCAATAAATAAATCAGCAGTTTCAAAAGTTATAAAGAAATTTCGTGAGACCGGTTCTGTAAAAACTCAACATTTAGGTGGAAGACCTCGTAAGACTACTCCTAGACAAGATAATTTAATAGCGAGAGAGTTCAAGAAATTCCCAAAAATAACTCCTCGAGAGGTTGTTAATAGCCTAAAATTAGAAATAAGTACCCGAACAGTCGCAGGGCAAATGAGGCTGGTCTTGGTTGCTATCGTCCTGTAAAAAAACACTCATTTCTAAAAAGAACCGTTCTGCTCGTCTATAATTTGCCAGGGATCATTTAAACTGATCGATACAGAAATGGAATACTGTCCTCTTATCCGACGAATCCAAATACAATTTAAGAGGCAGTTTGCAAGGCGACCAAAGAGAAAAAGATTACATCCAAAGTACACAAATAAGACTGTAAAGTTTGGCGGTGGCAATATTATGGTATGGGGAGGTTTTTCAGGGCAAATATGGGCCCAATATAGGATACAGAACCATATTAAACGATGTTATGTATCCATACGCGGAGGAAAATATGCCCCTAGTTTGGAGATTCCAACACGACAAGGACCCGAAACACACATCTAGGGTTGTAACCGAGTGGTTACAATCCAACGAGGTAAGTGTTTTGAAGTGGCTTGCCCAATCGCCAGATCTCAATCCCATAGAAAATCTATGGGAAATTGTAGATCGTAAAATAAGGACCTAAAATTACACCAGGAAGGAAGATTTATCGGAGGCGGTTATAAGGGAATGGCAAAATATTTCAAAGGAGACCATTGACTCTTTAATTGGTTCAATGCATCGTCGATGTGTAGCAGTTATAAAAAATAAGGGATACCCAACAAAATATTGTGTTATTGCAAAGTTTAGACCATATTTGTTAAAATAATACCTAAGTTTCCATTGTTTTGTCAATGCCGTAATAAAGAAGTCTTTTAATTTTGTTTTCTCATTTTTAGAATTTAATTAATTATGTCCTTTGTTTTTTGTTAAATTAAGTTAATAAAAGTATACAAATAAAATACTACAAAAATGTTAAAATTTTTTAAAAAATTATTTCAGATTTTAGGCCACTAATGAAATATTTGGAAAAGTTTCCATTGTTTTGTCAACTACTGTCTTAAACATCAAAAAGCGATATAAACAAATTTAGGCGGGTTTGGGCCTTCATAATGCGGTTAATATTCATAATGTATGGCCAGTTATTCGTGGTTAATATTATCATGGTTATATTATAATATAATCGGTAAAAATTTAGAAAAAATTATGATATACATATCGCACTGGTTCCTCTAAAGAGCATCAACTGAAAATTTTAAAATGTTCAGTAGAAGCAAAAAAACATTTTTTTCAATACATTACAATGAAACAACTGTTCGGATACAACTGTATTTTTTGGCGAAAGAGTAGAGAAAATCATAGCAAATTTTTACAGTGAAATTTGAAATATTTTGAGTTGACGCTCTTTAGAGGAACCAGTGCGATATATCCTCTAAAGTAACTCTTAACTATTTCTATTTACATTACAGGCAAATGAAACATCACAGATACTAGCACGTGTGTATGGCAAAAGCAAGGAGTATCAGAATATCGTATGTACATTAAATAAAATTATATTTACTACAATAAGGCCCATTATCTCCATGTCTGATAATAATTTTAAGTATTTTTACACATATTTCATAGTTCGTTTAATGCTAACCGTTCTGACAATCACGAGTTCGGTTCAGTTAGTTAATTAGAACTTTGGTCAGATATTAAGATGATGGCCCTAATACATAGCTACGAAAAATTTAATTTACTACAATTTAATTTCTATTGCAGGTTGATAAATTCTTAACAAAAAGTATTAAACAAGAAGTACAGTTCACTGCTTATGGATTCTTTGTTATTGACAATTCAACACTTTTTAAGGTAAAATAAGAATTTTATCTTAAGGTAGGGTCACACATGACAAATATTTGACGAAAAAGACGTAACCACTAAATAAAATACATTTGAATTCTCTTATTTATTTCTAAAACTTATTTTACTTAGGATGATTCAAAACAAAAAATTTAGTCTTATTTTATTTAATGATATTTGATCTTACAAAACACTTGTAAGAGCAAACACGTCAAAAAAATTTGTGCCTAAAAAAGTGGTTACTATTTTTTGATCAAATATTTGCCATGTGTTTCCTATTAAATCAAAAAATATGCACCTTGCTTTTTTTGTAAATCAGGAATGAATAATTTTTCATACGTTCTAAACATTGTGGGTAGACACAAAATATTACTTCATATTGACTATGTATTTGTTAACAAGTAAGAGAGCTATATTCGGCTGTGCCGAATCTTATATACCCTTCACCAAATTATACTTTAAAATAAAATTTTTAAATATTTTTAGGTGAACAAAATTTAATTTTTTTTTTCTAAATTGTTTTTAATTTTTGAAATTGTTTTTTAATTTATTTTAAAAAAGTTTTTTAAATTTTTTTTTAATTTTTTGAAAAAAAAAATATTTATGAAAAAAAATAGTTTTGGTGAAAAAATATTTTTTTTATACATCGTTGCAATGGACTTTGAAATATCTATCATTGGATATCTATATTGATGACTTAGTAATCCAGATATAGATAAAAAATAGGCCAAAAATTGAGGATATCCCGGTTTTTTCCTTATAACTCAGCCATTTATGGACCTATTTTGTCAATTTTAAATAGCAACCGAGCCGGTATATTGATGTATGAATCGTGTATGTAATGATTTCAACGGAAATGGCTATATCGACTTCGCTATCTATAACGATCCAGAATATATATACTTTATGGGATCTCAAATGAAAAATGTAGAAATAACAAACCGACTAATTAATTTATTATCCGAATGTCAAGAAATTTTTATTTAGATAGTACTTAGAAATACGCTTACATGTTTGGTAATCTCTTTCAGTTCAAGAGTTATTTAGGTTCAACATTTTTTATTTATTTTATGGCCGACTTTTTTCTTTGTTTTTTGACCTATCTCAGGTACGAAAATATTTTAAAAATAACTGTTATATTTCTAATAAAATTTTAATAAAATAGAGGAAAGTTTTTTCCACACAGTTATCTAGTCCTTATAGAAAAGTTACAGAAAAATTTTACTTCATGTCCCCAATCTGATAATAGATGTCCCCAAAAAATCCCCATTTCATAATTGAAATCCCAAATTTTGTCCCCAACATTTTATTATTATAGAAAAAATGTTTCTAACTTTTTGTATTCGCAATGCATTTGTAAAAATATATTTGCAATTCTATTTTTTCTAGTAAAAATAAAGAAAAACTGAAATAATGCTGCATATAATGAAAAACCGATTAACCGTTTTTCAGCTAAAACCGTATTCGAACCCGGTTTATTATTTCTATTATACAAAATTCAGTTTCTGTATATTTTTAAAAAATTTTAAGTTTTCTTTTTCTGGAAAACTTGATTTAATGAAAACAATACTGTATTCTGTAAAATACTGTTTTCGTTGCTATAAATAGGTCAAAGTGCGGAAAATTATATGATAATTTTAACAGAAGTCATTGAAAAACTAAGAAAAAAGTAACACAGGCCCATATTTTTGTACTTTCCATTGATCCTTTCTTTTTGTCCTAATAACTTCCATCTGTAATAATAGTTTAATAGGGATACATTTAAAATTAAATCAATGACGAAAACCAATTTCATATTGGCCTAAAAATGCGTGATTTTTTTTAATTTTGAATCCCGGTCCGCGTTGCTGTCCTTTAGAAAACATATGTTTTATATTGCATCTCGATCTCAATTTTAATATACAGTGTCGGAAAAAGTCGGTAATCCATCCTTCAATGTTAACACATGTGGTGGCATTTCGGCTGGTTCCAATGAATTAAAAAATTCAGTAGGACAATTGACGACTTGTTCTTCGTTCATTACTGTATCAATCGATTTGTATTTTATTGTTTCGCCAGACACTTTCAATTGTATTTGGTCATCGAGCTTGTAAACATCATAATTTTTTGATTAAAAGTAGATTTCATATGGAAATTTCTTATTCATACACTTAATATGCAAGAGTAAACAAAATTGTTTATCACAGACCGAAAATCAAAAATCTGACTATACTGTTACCCAAAAGGCTTTTCTGAAGATTCCGTGAAAATTTTATCAAAATCGGTCCAGCCATTTTTGAGTCCATACCGAACATACATACACACATCCATTTTTATGAAATACTAGCTGTCCCGGCAAACGTTGTTCTGCCATAGCACACACAAAGTTTGAAGACTCCCTCTATAATAGTACTCCAGATATGCAATAATAATTTTTTACTTTATATGGGAGGTGCCATGCACATTGTACTTATATAGGTCAATTGTTAATCTAAACCATTCAGGGACCCACTCAAACACACACAACAAATTTCATCGAAATCGGCCCAGCCGTTAAGGAGGAGTTCAGTTACTAACACACGTACAGAAGAATTATATACATATGTATACTAGCTGAACCCGGTCCGCGTTGCTGGCCCTTACAATAATTCTGTTTTATATTGCATCTCGATTTGAATATATAGTGTCGGACAAAAAAAGCACGGACTCCCCCGACCTGACATCGCACCCGAAACACTGTGGTGGTCATTTGACAAAGTTGTTATTTCTCGAATGAAAAAATAAAAATAATTTTTTGACAATTTTTTTTTTTTTTTGATTTTTTTAACTTTTTTTTTATTTGCAAAAGTTTGGCCACAATTACTGACCTTGAAATCATTAGGTATAGTGTCATTAGCGGTATAGTGTAAAAATTTGATTTTACCACGCCCCTCCGCCCACAGACCGAAAATCAAAAATCTGAAGATTTACTGAAAATACAGACCATCCCCAACGTACCCTGAAATTTTGGTTGAAATCGGTCGACCCGTTTTCGCAGTTAGTGGTGACATCAAAATGTACATTTCTTTTTATATATAAGATATGGCATTAGCGGTATAATGTAAAATTTGGATTTTTACACGCCCATCCGCCCACAGACCGAATATTAAAAATCTGACTATATAGTGTTACCCGCTGGGCTATTCTGAAGATTCCCCGAAAATTTCATCAAAATCGGTCCAGCGGTTTTTTTGTATATATATAGATGGCATGTGGTATAAATAATAAATTTGATTTTGCCGCACCCCTCCGCCCACAGACCGAAAATCAAAAATCTGACTTTAGAGTGTTACCCGCTAGGCTATTTTGAAGATTCTCTGAAAATTTCATTAAAATCGGTCCAGCCTTTTTTGAGTTCATTTGGAACATACATCCATTTTTATATACACTGAATCAATTAAGTCTCCATACAGACATACTCATAATATAAACTAGCTATTTATGGTCACTTTTCAATACATATTTAAACCTTTTTTTAATTCATTTTATAAAAAATCTTATAAACTAGAAATCAACATAAAAAAATTACAAACATTTTCATTAAAAACATAAAAATTTACATAAATTCAATAATTGTACGAAATGTATCACCAAAAAAGTCTCCGTACAGTTAACCGTTTTAAGGCAAGGAATCCCAATATTAATTTTAATTGAATTTAATATGTGGTAGGTCCTCCTTTCTGAGCAATTGCAGCATTTTAATGGTTGTGCATGGAATGGACTAGCTTTGTTGTTGTCAGGGAATCTAAATAAAATACCACTCTTCCTTTATAACGGCTTTTAGCTGATCTTTACTCGTTATATTGTGCTGCCGAATCTTTCTTTCCAAGTGAACCCATGGATGCTCAATCGGGTTGAGATCAGCTGACTGAGCTGAGCGATTTAAGTGCTTAGGAACATTATAAATAAGACATTCCTTTACTAATCTAGAGGTGTGTTTGGGACCGTTGTCTTGTTGGAAGCAATACAAACGTCCCAAGTCTAATTTTTCAGAACTTTATTTTAAGTTTTCTTATAATATATTGAGGTATGCATATTTATCCATCGTGTTTTCAACAAAAATAGGATTTCCCACCCCAGATGAAGCCATGCTACCCCAAACAATAATGTTACCTCCTCCATGCTTTACGGTTAGCGTCAAATGCTTCGGATTCATTTCAGTATTTGGCTTTCTCCATAACATTTCTCTTCCATCAGAACCAAAAACATTCAATTTACTTTCATCGCTAAAAATAACTTGATCCCAAAATAAAAAATCTTTATCAATATGCTCGATAGCATAATCCAATCTCTTTTTCATGTTCACTTTTCGAACAAGGGGCTTCTTACGGCTTACTCGACCATTGTATCCATTTAGTTTAAGAGCGTTTGGGGGTTTATCGTTAATTCATTACTAGTTTTCATGTTTCCCGCAATTACACATGCGCTAATTTTTGGATTACCTTCTGCAAATCGTGCAATTCTTCTCTAAATGGTGGTTTATTTTTCTTGGACGGTCAGTTCTTGGTTTATTTGTCATTGTTCCGGTTTTTTTGAACTGTTGAATAACATACTGAATGGAATATCGTGGTCTTTTACAATATCCTTGATTTCGGTTAGATTTTTTCCTTCATTTTGCAAGTTAATAATAATTTTCTTTCTATCCTTTAAAGTCCATTCCATGCACAACCATTAAAATGCTGAAATTGCTCAGAAAGGAGGACCTACCACATATTAAATTAGTTTAATATTTGGATTCCTTGCCTTAAAATAGTTAACTGTACGAATTTATTTTAGTGTATTGAATTTATGTAAATTTGTATGATTTTAAGGAAAATGTTTTTATTTTTTTTATGTTGATCTCTAGTTTATAAGATTTTTTATAAAATGAATTAAAAAAGTTTTAAATATGTATTGAAAAGTGACCATAAATTGCTAGTTTATATTATGAGTATGTCTGTACGGAGACTTAATTGATTCAGTGTATATGAACGAAAAATGTTTTTATGAGAAAATTGGAAAATCTTCTTTACGAAAGCACCGAATGGACCTAATGTAGTATTTTTGGTGTCTAAAACCATATTCAGAAAATTTCCTTTCCAATGATACCAGTTTGGAGCTAATCGGTTGGATGGTCAAATCAAATATTAGTCGGACGATTCACGGTATGGACTATAAAGCGGGTGAGGTTAAACATCCCAACCACTTCATTCTGAATACAGGTATTGCAACATGTGGCCTAGCGTTGTTATGATGGAATATTACGGTTTTATTCTGGGAGTTTTTCAGCCAATTCATGCTTTAAACGAATCAGTTGCGTTCGGTACAGGTTCGCTGTGATGGTCTGATCAGATTGAATTAACCATTGCCAATATTAGCGTCAATCATGTGAGGCTTTAAAAAATCAAAGCCAAGGTACCAAGGTAGAAAGGCAATTGTAAAGCATCAAATAAATACTGGCGAAGCCACGCCAATAAAACAGGCGCGCAGAAGAATTCCTCGAACAAAACGAAGTGAAGAGTGAGCTCCTTGGAGCTCGCCTGTTGTTTTAGTTAAGACCACAGCACTAGATTTTGCGTCGATTATAGAAAGCTGAACGATGTCACCAAAAAAGATAGCTAGCTACCCGCTACCAAGAATTGGCGACACCCTGGACATACTAGCTGGAACAAAATGGTTCTCCACATTGGACTTGCAAAGTGGTTATTGGCAGGTAGAGATTTCAGACAAGGAGAAAACCGCCTTTATCGCGAGTGATGGGTTGTGGCAGTTTAATGTGATGCCATTTGTTTCAGAAAGATGTTAAGTATTTAGGGCCTCGCGTAACAACAAACGACATGTCAATAGTTGAAAATAAAATATGAGCTGTCAAGGACTGGCCTCGTCCGAAAAATCTTCACGAATTGCGCAGAAGAGAATGGGCCTTTTCGTATTTGATGCGCATCTGTGATTAGTTTGCGATGCTGATGCAAGTCAGCTGATGCTGTTGCGCAGACAATGCATCAGCCATTTTAGTGATGCTTGTTTGATGGTTTTTTGCGCATCATCTGTTTTTCTGTTGCTTTTTAGAACTCAACATTGGCGGTGTTGCCAACTTTGGCATGTTAGAACGTACTGCGCATCAGATGCAGCGCAGTGATGCATTTCCGAAAAGGCCCAATGGCAACATAATAGATCACCTATTGCAAAGCAGAGGCTGTCCGCAGCAGTACGAAAACTTAAAAGAGCCCTTCATTTAGAAGAGGATCGCATAAACGAAAATTATATTAAAAGTTTCACGAGTACAAAATACACAAATTCCTCTCTTTGGAAGGCAACGAGGAACATTAAGCCACCGGTAGAGGTAGAGGCACAAAACGCTTTAAGAAAAGCTGACGGAACTTGGACTCGAAGTGCTATAGAAAAAGCCTCAGCATATGCTGAACATTTAAGTGAAGTATTTCAACCCAATTCCACGGCAAATGAGTTTGATCTAGAAGAATTGCCAGCTTCAACAATGGCTAATGCAGCGATATTAGTCCTGAGAATGTTAATAGAGTAATTAAAAATAATTTAAACTTGAAAAAATCACTGGGATATGATTTAATAACGCCATCAATGATTAAAAACCTACCAAATGTGTTTAACTGGACAGATTATGAAATCTTTTCAATTAAAGAAATATTGTTCTGCTGTCTTTTTAGACGTTGCTCAGGCTTTTGACAAGGTATGGCATAAAGGTCTAGTACATAAAATCAAATGTTTACTATCACTATGTACTCATAAATTGCTGGAGTCTTATTTATCGCATAGACTTCAGAGTTAAGTACAAAGATTATGAGACGAGAGAATACAAGATTAGAGCTGGCGTTCCACATTGAAGTGTACTAGGACCTACGCTATATTTGATTTACACCTCCGACCTGCCTACGTGCGATAAACTAACTAAACATTTGCTGATGATACCGCCATTATTAGCTCACACGAAACCCCACTCATAGCATCTAGTCAACTACAAAATTATCTCGTACGCGTGGAGTCATGGTTGAAAAACTGGCGAATAAAGGTAAATGAGCTGAAAAGTAAACATGTTACGTTCGCTCTAAGGAGAGGAAATTGCCCACCTGTCACACTCAACAACGTTAATATACCGCAGTCTGATTATGTCACCTACCTTGGTATTCATCTAGATAGACGGCTTACTTGGCGCCGACGCATAGAAACCAAGAGACTTCACATGAAGTTAAAAGCCACTAGCTTTCATTGGTTAATCAGTGACCAATCAAAATTAAGCCTTGCATATAAAGTCATCCTGTATAAGACCGTTTTAAAACCAATTTGGACATATGGAATACAATTATGGGGAATGGCTAGCAACACCAGTATTGATCTCATACAAAGGGCCCAATCTAAAATTCTTAGGACCATGACGGGAGCACCATGGTATATAAGAAATGAAAACATCCACAGGGACTTAAAGTGACATTGGTAAAGGAAGAGTTCAAGAAAGTCCGTGAGAAATATTTTGTAAAGCTGCGAACCCATCCCAATACGCTTGCAAGACAACTTGAGCAGATCCAAACCTGATCCAGGCTCCGTAGAGCAGATCTACCACCCCGCTAAGATGAGTGCCAGTTAACCATGAAGGCTCTCTTGTTGAAGAGCAAATAGTTTTAATTTTAGTTATAAGATTTAAATTCTTATTGTAAAATCATTCTGCCCTCAGGTGGTTGCTTTAATTTAAACAACCTGAAGGGCAACTGGATCGTTGGATAGAGCGGCTTCAAAGTTATGAGTTTAGCGTCGAGCACTGGAAAGATTTGAAACATGGCAATGCGGACGCACTCTCAAGACATCACTGCAAGGTGGGATGCAAGCATTGTAAAAAAATCCGAGGAAAAGGAACTTGTTGAGAGTCCTGTGAAGATTGGTCTGAAGTGATCCCATACTGACTCTGGAAGAATATTTAAGAAAAGTGGTCAGTACACATCAAAAGGACTGTGATGAACACATACCAAAAATTCTGTTAACTTACAGATCAGCTTTTCATAACTCCACCTCTCGAACAACTGCAAAAATTGTCTTTGGAACTGAGCAGAAATTGTCTGGCGATTTAGAATGGACTGTCACCCAAACGACGTGGTGTACAGAATACAGAAAGAAAAAGAGTTATTAGCATTGTTTGTAAGTAAGATAATTCATGAAGCTACTGGAAGATGGCGGTGTGTATAAATAGTGGCAGCGGTTGCAGTCAGTAGTTAGTTTATCATAGGCGCTGTTAGAATAAACATAAACTGCATTACCAGTGTATTCTTGTACATTATAAAGTGTGTAAATTAAGATTGTGTATTCCTGTGAATTATAAACGTGCATTTGTTTATAAACACGGAATGACTATTTAAACTGCTGTGTATATTTGAATAAAGAGTTGTTTCTATTTTAAACTTCTAAACTGTTTTTATTTGCAATCAAAATAATTAGGTTTATTTAAAGGAAACATAAATATATTATATAGAGTAACGGTAACGATATTTTATATTATTTTAGCGGATTGAAAGGATATTTTTAAAAAAAAAAAAATTGTTCGATTTTTATAACCATTTTATGTGATGAAAATCTGTCGATGTTAAAATGTGTTATTTATTTGAAATAATTTGTCTGCTTTTACACAGGGCAATTTTTCTTGCGCAAGTCTAGAGTTTATAGGAGAGAAATGCAAGAAGAAAGAAGAGGGGTACACACTTGCTTGTACTGGCAAGTCTCTTCAAATTTATTTTGTTTTCTCATTTTCAATATGGCGTCTATTAGGTTTTGCCATACAAAATTGCTAACAGACTTGCTGTGTGTAAACAGACGAGCAAGTTTAAAAGGGAATCGACGAGACTTGCTTCAAGTAAACTTGCCCTGTGTAAAAGCAGACTTTCAAAGAATTTAGCAAAAAATATTACACAACTTAAGATTTTAAACAACTGACAAACAGTAAATCCGTATTTGTTATTGAAATCGATTTTCATCACATTCCTGACTGACTCTAATTTGCTTGCAAGTAAAGTACGTTGCAAATGTATACCACTAATTCTTATTTTTCTATTTTCAAGATATTTTCGGCTGTTACAACGTATCTGGTTATTTTAATACAATTTAAACAATTGGAGGATTCGAAAATGGTAGAACCTACGGCAATTACATTTATTGCAACAACAGCAAAATCAAATGAAACAATTTAAGAATTTAGCACGACAAAAGAATATATTTTTAATCTTTTTTCTTTTCAAATTATTATTTTTTTTATTCTACCAGTTTAAAGAGAGAAATAATATAAATTGATCTATTTATGTACACTTACATATATGTATGTATTTATTAATGTATACTATATATAATTAATAATAAAACACTGATTTTATTTAATCTTTACATAAATTTTCTGGTTTTAAATGTATTGAATATCTACCTACATATGATGTATGTAATGTATCCATACATATGTAAATATGTATGTTTGTTTTACAACAAATGCATCATATAGTATAAATACATAATATCTATATGTATGTATGAATGTATACAATCGGGTATGTATGTTTAAATGTGTGTTTTGTAAGTAAGCTGTGTGTCCTCTTATAATTTTAAATATTTTTTTTTTTCATTTCAGTTTTTATTTTAAAAAATTAAAAATCATATACATTTGGTATAAAAAGGAAAACACTCGTAAAATAACAAAAATAGTTAAATATTTTTAAATAAATTAACTCGAGTTTTTACGACATTACAGTAAATTAGTAATGTAAATTAGATACGATGATGAGCCAAAGCTCTAAATTATAACAAAAAAATGGAAAAAACAATACACCATTTACTAAAAGACAATTATTTATAAACTGATTGAAATTCCAAACAAGGGGAAAAAAGAAAAGAACATATTTTGATAGCTTTACAAAAGCATAAGCGAAATAATTATACTAAAAATCTTAAAGAGTAAGAAATTCCATAATTTAAATAAATATGTAATTCAAAAACCGATGAATTGATAGAGATAAAGAAAATTAATACGATAGAATGATTTTAAGAATTCAGTGCTTTAGATTTTCGTCTGGTTTCACCGAAAAGGAATGAACATACTCTATCAACCACAAAGGCTGCAATGGTATCGGCCAACAAAACGTAGATCAGTATTTGGCGGAACTAAAAAGAATTAAAATGAAATGAGAAATGTATCAATTAACATATTTGCCATCAGCAGTAAGCTGAACACTTACATCACTAGGAAAATCGACAATTTCAAAGGTGTTTGTCAAATCTGACGATAGACCTAAAGCCAACATAACCACCAAACCAGTAGACACAAGAATTGAATACAAAAGTAAACGATTTTCACGCAAACTTTCCATAAACGGATGCCCCTATAGATGAGAACAAACATAACAAAAAAAAAATATTCTATGTAACAATGTTGCAATTGAAATATTAATTATGATTAATTACCTTGTAGTTTACAGCAAAAGTGGATACTTGTAATGCCAAACAAATTATGTACACTGTGCTGTTAATAATATTCGGTTCAAACTTTTGTTTTTCTTCAGCATCCATGTCAATGTACAATTTAACTTTGCCTTCTCTACTCAAGTAAAAATAATTGATTATGAGCTAAATCTATAAAAATTTCTAGTAAATGAAGTGAATTTACCTTGGTGGAGCCCTGGCCGTTGCCTCTTGGGTTAAATAAAACAATGCTGTGAAATGAACAGCAAATTGGCACAGTATTGTAGTGACCGTATAAAAATTAAAAATATTTGGCAGGGGTGCTGTTTTAGAGAGGGTTTTTAAAGGCTGTAAAAAGTTAAAACATTTAAAAGGTTAGTTTATTTTTAAATTATATAATTTATCAGAGATATTATTTAAAAAAAATCATTCATAATCTTGTTCGTTTATATCATTGTATCTTCATTATTTAATGAAGAAAAACATGCAAATCATATATAAAAAATTATTTATTTAGTCCAATTAGTGCCGGAAGAAAAATGTGTTCTGCCTTCCTACTTCTTATTCGAATGTGGCCATTATTATTTAAAATTTTGCGGACTGGTGAACATGTTCTTTGATGTCGGTTTAAAAAAAATCTAAGAGTTTCTGCCAATGTGCCAGTTAATTTGAATTGTTTTTAGTTTTATTTGAGTCAACTTTACATTTATATGGTAAATCCATGTAAGACAACTTTCGAAATGTATACCTTGGCCTAATCCGATACCAACAAATCA
The DNA here is from genome assembly GCF_958450345.1 of Calliphora vicina. Taxonomy (NCBI): domain Eukaryota; kingdom Metazoa; phylum Arthropoda; class Insecta; order Diptera; family Calliphoridae; genus Calliphora; species Calliphora vicina. The sequence goes on along the minus strand of NC_088781.1, from coordinate 69,316,937 downwards.
TGCGATTTCAGAAATAAAACCTGATTTAAATAGTAGATACTAATTAATATCTTTCTAATCTGTATTTAACCCAAATGTTTACATCTCAAATATACGAGAAAACATGAATTTTCATTTTGACGTTTACAACAAAAAACACAAAAAATAATTGACTTGATAAAACTATGTGAAAGACTAAAGAACGGAGCATATTTTATATTACTCAGTTCAAAACACCTGGATCTTGAGTTATGACGTTGTTGCAGCAAATGAGCGATATATTATGAAATTTTAATAGAGAAACAAATTTGATTTTTTAAATAACATACTTATAATTTATTGCAAAATGCCTATGCGTCCTGTAAAAACACAATGTAAAAAAACAAGTGTAAAAACACAATGTAAAGTAAGGCACCTACAAAAATAAAATAATTAATTGTTCCGTAAATAAATAAATTCGAAGATTTTCATTAATAATTAAAATAGATTTCCAATAGCCCATGTGTATTTGTGGATAAATTACATCTCAATTTGTATATTAAACCATCATGATATACTTTATCAATCGATCATAACAATATTTTCATTCATCAAACGTTTTTCTTATGACATTTGTCATCCGAATAAAAATTATTCGAATAATCGAGAAAAAATAAATTTTTTTATTCGAATAAATATTTTTCTATTTAGAATAAAAAATTATTCGATCAATTATTGCCGAATAATCGAATACTCAAATAAATTTAAAGTTAAAATTAAACAAATAAAAATGACGACTAGTAGTTTATAATATTATTCCAAGTGGTTGCATTGGAAATTTTATTAGAAACGATTTTTTAAATTCATTCATAAGGTTAAACTATCTGCAATAGTGTTAGAATAATTTACCAAATTATAATAAACAATATGGATATAATTGAAATCTATTTTAATCAAACACCTTAAGAATTTAGTGAAAGTCAAGAATTAAAGCCATGGGTATTATTTGTACTGGCAAATTGTGACGGCAAACAAAAAGGCACGATTTCTGTTTTTCATGACTTTTTTTAAAATTCAGCTTTTAGCTCTTTTCTGATTGGTTGCTGATGATGAAGATAACGATTATGTTACCATAAAAATGCAAACATGGTTGAAAAAAAGGCATCGTATAAATGCAAGGGGATTTTCGTTTTTAAGGTTTTTAAAAGAGAAACAAAAAAAAAGCCATGACTTTAAATCAACATGTAAATGTCGCCTTATACGAATTTAAAATTATAAGAGGTTTTGTTTTAAAATTTGAATATGAATACTGAGGTAAGTTTTTCAGTCTACAATTATTTCATAAACTTTTAACGAGACTTTATATAATTAAAATTATATAATTTATTAATATCACTATTTACATATACATATTTGTTATTAATTTTGTTGAGAATGAACGAATATTTGTAAGGATACACTGTATTTCTCCTGCAATTTATTTTATTTTTTATTTATTTATTTTCAACAACCTAGCCTATTGGCCATAAAGCTGACCACACGCGGAATGATTTGTGATTGAAAATTTTCAATTACTTGTGATTTTGTTCGCGCTCAGCCCCATTAACAAGTAACAAGACGTCGAACACGAACAAATCGGACTCACAAATCATCCGTGTGTGTCCAGCTTAACCGGTTATTTCAAATAATTGTATATTCTACTTAATATATTCCTCTGTTTTGCAACTCTGTTTATCTTTGAACTAACAACTTAACATTGTAAGATCGTTTCCAGTTTAATAAATGTATTTAAACCAACAAATTTAGTATTTTCATTCATTGTTAATAAAGAAATTATGGAAATATGTCTGGTAATTTTTTACTCGATTTTCGTTCGAATAATCGAGGAAATTTTAAAATTAAAATTAATTTGTCACTTTGATAAATTAGATAATCTTTTCCTGGCAAGGTATCATGGTAACTAGTAAAACAACTAAGTACCAACTATAAGCTTCCAAATCACATGCTTTTTCTAGGACTTTCCCGGGAAATAAATTGCCATTTTTTGTTCGTTTAAATGACGAGAAAAAAATTTTTCAATTCTAAAAATCAAAAATGCTAGCCTTATGAATACATAATATGTATACTTACTTTTGAGCGTGTAATGAAAAGGAAACATGCTGCAATGAAGAGACCCTGCAATGTGGCCTGCGTGTCACTGAACTTTACACCATCAATATAGAGCACAGATTGACAATAGGCTGATATGAGAGCATTTAAAGCCAAAATTTTAAACATTTGCAATGTGGTGACTAAAGTACAGCGTCCTTGTTTTATGATATGATTAACTATGGAATAAAAAACATAAATAATAACATCGCAACTTACTTGATTGTGTGTTTGCATTCAACCGAATAAATTGCTAATAGAACTTACCGCACATAATCGATGACGATTTGCTAGTAAATGGTGCTGCAATACTAGCATCACCCAATTTTACAACCGACACCTGTTCTTCGTCTATTTCTCGTAACACTGTTTGCAATCGTGCTTGTGTTTGGGAAAGTTGTTCCCGTCTCTGTTGAAGTGCACGCTCACGTGGTGACAATGCATGGTTTTGTGGACGATTAGCCAGAGCTGCTGGAGCGTTGCGACCACCTAACCGTTGATTGGCAGTAGCTGCAACATTAGTTGGGGTAGCAGCATTTTCAACAGTACCAGTAGCCGCCAGGGCAGTGTTGGTGTTTCGTTTCGATGGTACATTAGAGAGCAACGATACTCCCACATTAGCATGTTTCAAAGCACCCACATCGTTTGTACCATCACCACACATAAGAGTACAGTAGCCGAGATACTTAAGCGTCGTTATTACATATTCCTTCTGCTTGGGTGCAAAGCGGGCGCAGACTGTAATGCGCGGTAGGATTTGCAACATGTATTTATGCTGATTTTCCTTAAGATATTGCAGACCTTCGCCGGTTATACATAGATCGAAATCATTCAAAGAGTCCAAGTCCAGACTAAAAGCACTTTCACCATCAATAGAAACCCACTGCCATTCGCCTGCGATCTTGGGAGAGGCAGAGAGGACAAGCAACTTCTTTCGTGTAAAACGCAATTCTTTGGCAACATGACAAGCGGTCAAAGGATTGTCACCAGTTATCATTACCACCTTATGAGAAGCTTGAATAAGCTCTTTGATGACGCTTTTGGAATCTGGTTTCATTGGGCACGAAATTATAACAAATCCAGCAAAGGTAAGATCACACTCAACATCTTCACGTTTAAGTTCACGGACTTGTTGATTGCTCATAGTGCCGAACTCTTTAATGCCTAAAGCTAATACACGTGCGCCTCGGCGGGAATATTCTAAGAATGTCTACGGTACAAAATATTGTTGTGGTTTAACGAGACTACTTACAAAAGTTGATATTAAAAGCGAGTGACACCTACCTTTTCATAATTTTCCGGTACATTTTTCAACATTTTCATTAAAATTTCTGGCGCTCCCTTAACTGTGCCAATGTAACTAACTTCGTTACCGAAAGGCGACAAATAGCCAGCCAAAACGGACATGCGTTTTAGTGCAGATGAAAAATAGAAACGTTGATAGATACGCAATGGTTTCAATTTTCCACGTTTTGGTATAACACTTTCCTGCTTTGTAAGATTCCAGTCAACAGCTGTGAGTGTTGCTTTTTCCAGGGGATCTCCGACTAAACCGTCTTCAAGCATAACCAATGAATGGCAAGTGGCCAAAACTTGGACGGTACTGTCCTCTGCTTTCTCCATCGGTATGATGGCGCCATCGTTTGTTAGTCCGGCCACACCTTCTACCATCAAATTGTCTGAAGTCAAGGTGCCTGTTTTATCGAAACAACAGATTTGTACTTTGCCAGCAAAAGGAATACGGAAAGGTTCCGTACAAAACACATACAACTTTGACAGTTGCATTAGCGAGGTATTGACGGCCAATGTCAATTCAATTGGTAGATCGGGGGGAATGATAGATGTAAGAATTAATGTGCATTCCAAAAACAGTTTGTAGCGATTACGTTCAGGATCTTCACTACCCTTAATCCAAACATAAGAAGCCGCTGCAACAGCGAATATCATTAGGAATACAATGAAGGCAAACGTTTCCAAATTGTTTTCTGTTACACGTTTGACTCCAAACAAAATTGTACGCAATAATTTGCCTTGAGATGTATTGAATCCAGTACGAATGACATAACCAATGCAACCGCCATCCGGTGCCCGCATTGCGTCTTTAGTAGGTGGCGTATGTTGCACCACTTTGGTGCCACCAAACAAAACAAACAGTTTTCCCTCGCCATCCACATCGAGTTCAGTATTGAGGTTATCGAGAGATTCTAAGGACTCCTTCATTTGTGGTACTGATTCGCCTGTAATGAAAAAATATGTAGGTATTTTAAAAATCACCTCAAAGAAAATACATTCACAGAAAGCTATTGGTTTGGGAAAACTACAAATATATATGGTTTTTTTTGTTTTTTCAACTATCTGCGAAATCATGCAGTAGGCGCTAGGTGATCTTACGGTTTGAAAAACGCAAAAGGCATTTCGCCATGTTCTGAAAACCACGCAATTTGCTATTGGTTTCAGTATACATACTAGGGTTTGACGCCAAATTTTTTAGCGTTTTCGTTTGTCATAAAACCAGTATGGCGTTTTCAAATCGAAAACGCAAATTTTAAGCGATATGCGCTTTTCAGAACATGGGCGATTATCAGAGCGTTCCAAGTATCTAGGAACCTTCCTTGATTATATAGTGGGAGTCTTCAAACTTTGTGTGGGACAGCTAGTTTGTCGGGACAGCTAGTTATAATATAGTTTTCATTCCAATAAAATAAATAAAAAATTATAAACATTTGATAAAAACTTTAAACTGAAAAATAATTTAAATTAAAAATGTTCAATCAAAATACGCAAGATGAAAACAAAATAAATATGAACTCATATAAAACATTATTATTTGATTAAAACTGTGGGTAGGTAATAAGCACGCGAATATTTTCTTAAATTTTATGCTGATTTGAAATGTATGCAATATTTAAAACATTCAAATATTTGCAAAATTATGCCTATGTATTGTGAATGAGATGAAAATATGTACAGTGACTCAAACGCAAAATCGGGCAAGAGTTTGTCTGATATAAATGTGCTCTAAACATAAACGGATGTACCAAACAAATTGTTTTTTTCGCTTCTATTTACAGTCCACGTACCTATATCTCTAAAAAAATAACAAAAACTAATATTTATTTAGTTGCATAATTAAAACTGTAAACTTTTATCGTTTATGACCCGCAAACGACATGATAGTTTATATCATAGAATAAACACATAGAACGGAAGGAGAGAGTAATATATATGGAAAAATTACTCTCTTTTCACACATACAGGTGATACAATAACAAAATACATGCAATACATTCTCATGAATTAGGTTTTTGACAACAGACTTAGGTTTTTGGCTCTTAGTTACCTATCTAGTTGATGTCTATGGTTTATATCATCTAGATGATATCGTTTTAATATCGTTTGGTTTATTGGGAAAATGTATGTATTTGAATGACATACGTTGGGGAAACTTTCATACTAATTTTACATTTAGGAAGTGATATTAAAGCAGTGATTTTAAAAATATTTATATCGCATTTAAAATTAAAAACAAAAACCCTTTAATTAATTAATTAAAAAGTATCACTTTAACTAAAAATTAAAGAAAACAATGTTTCATTAATTTTATTGAAGTTTATTTTTACAATTATTTTTATATCCACTTTTTATTGAATTTATAAAAAGCATTTAAATTTGTTTTGAACTAAATTATTTAATTGTTTTCTTAACCCTTTGATGTCAAATGTTGCTTATAGGCAACATTGTATATTTTCGGTCATAGTTCCTATAGTTTCTGTTATTTTTGCTGGCGGTTTTTTTCCAAATGAAATTAATATGTGTGAGCATTCATTTATGAAAGTATATTTTTAAAAGCTTTACAAGTGTTCATTTGCGAGCTAGTTGAAGTGGTGTTCAGCGGAATAAGTTGTTCTACAAAAATTCAAATAAAAACTAATCACCCTTGAATTTTTTTATAAAAAGTGAATTTTACTATACAACAGAAACAGATAAAATAAAATAAAGTTTGCAAAACTTAAAAAAAAAATGTATTTAATGTCAGGAATTTCATGAACTCAATGTTGCTTATAAGCAACATTTGTCCATAGTAGTAATTATTTTTTTTAAATGCACCCAAAAGGTCTCACAGAATCAGAATTAAAACAGATAATCGATTTCGATTGGAAAATTCTGATGATGCAGAAGGTGAAGAAGAAGAAAAGTTATAATTTGGTGAGAGTAATTGATCAATCAACAATTGATCAGGTAGCTGAAAATCCAGTTTCAGAATGCAAACGCTGATGTCGTAAACAAAAGAAGTATATGAATATACCTCGATCAAGACAGAAAAACGAAACATATATCATTGTTGAATTTTCAATTCATGATAGCAAACGAGCTTCTATACGCATCTGACATTACGCCAATAAACCAACGGAAATGAGCTCGTCTATCGGCAATCCTTTCAAGCATGCACCATCTAACATTTCAAACGTTTCTTCACAAAGTTCATCGTCGTCAACAAAACGATCATACGTACAGAACCTCCAAAATCCATGTCATTGGGTTAAATGGCGAGCAAAAGGAAGGTGTAGATTATTACACACCAGTATTCCAAAATCAAAATGTTCAAAATGTATGGTACACTTATGTTGCTAGCCACATAAAATTGTTTTGTTTCATATCACACATGAAATGTATTTAAAATTAATAAAAATAACATGACATATCACTATTTGTTTGTGTTTTAAAATGTACCACAATGGCGCAAAGTTGCTTATAAGCAACATCTAATAACGGTAAAACCATAAGTTGTAGAGGCTTGAAATTAATATCAGATTATACTCAAGGCTCAACCAATGACCTAATGTATCTATATACATATATAAAAGAGTAACGTTACTGACTGACTGATTCATCATCGCACAGCCCAAACGGCTGAAGCTAGAATCACGAAATTTTAACTGTGGGTTCCTCCCTTCCCAAGGTTCCTCCCTTCCCGGGTAGACTTTTTGGTACTTTTTCTATAATCGAATGGTACTTTTTGTAATTTCTTCACCAATGGACCTAGAAACATGAAATAAAGCTTACATGGGCCAGAGTGGGTGGGAATCCACAAGTGCCTGATTTTTGATACTTTTTATATATTATATTGGTACTTTTTTGAATTTTCTGTAATAATGGACATACAAATATGATATATGTTCTAAAGTGAGTGAGAATTCTAGGGGGAGACTTTTTGGTACTTTTTCTTTATTCTAATGGTACTTTTTTGAATTTTCTATAACAATGAACTTAGAAACATGATATTTAGCATACACTGAATCAATTAAGTCTCCGTACAGACTTACTCATAATATAAACTAGCTATTTATGGTCACTTTTAAATACATATTTAAACCTTTTTTTAAGTCATTTTATAAAAAATCTTATAAACTAGAAATCAACATAAAAAAACTACAAACATATTCAATAAAAACATAAAAATTTACATAAATTCATTGATATTACGAAAAGTATCACCAAAAAAGTCTCCGTACAGTTAACCGTTTTAAGGCAAGGAATCCCAATATTAATCTTAATTGAATTTAATATGTGGTAGGTCATCCTTTCTGAGCAATTGCAGCATTTTAATGGCTGTGCATGGAATGGACCAGCTTTGTTGTTGTCAGTGAATCTATTTTATACCACTCTTCCATTATAATGGCTTTTAGCTGATCTTTACTCGTTATATTGTGCTGCCGAATCTTTCTTTCCAAGTGATCCCATAGATGCTCAATCGGGTTGAGATCAGGTGACTGAGCTGAGCGATTTAAGTACTTAGGAACATTATAAATAAGACATTCCTTTACTAATCTAAAGGTGTCTTTGGGATCGTTGTCTTGTTGGAAGCAATACAAAGGTCCCAAGCCTAATTTTTCAGAACTTTGTTTTAAGTTTTCTTTTAATATATTAAGATATGCATATTTATCCATCGTGTTTTAAACAAAAATAAGATTTCTCACCCCAGATGAAGCCATGCCCCCAAACAATAACGTTATCTCCTCCATGCTTTACGGTTAGCGTCAAATGCTTCGGATTCATTTCAGTATTTGGCTTTCTCCATAACATTTCTCTTCCAACAGAACCAAAAACATACAATTTACTTTCATCGCTAAAAATAACTCGATCCCAAAATAAAAAATCTTTATCAATATGCTCGATTGCGTAATCCAATCTCTTTTTCATGTTCACTTTTTGAACAAGGGGCTTCTTACGGCTTACTCGACCATTGTATCCATTTAGTTTAAGAGCGTTACTTACAGTTTGGGGGTTTACCGTTAATTCATCACTAGTTTGGATTACCTTCTACAAATCGTACAATTCTTCTCTCTAAGTGGTGGTCTATTTTTCTTGGATGGTCAGTTCTTTGTTTATTTGCCATTGTTCCGGTTTTTCTGAACTGTTGAATAACGTACTGAATGGAAGAGCGTGGTCTTTTTACAATATACTTGATTTCAGTTAGATTTTTTCCTTCATTTTGCAAGTTAATAATAATTTTCTTTCTATCTATTAAAATTTGCTTATTTATATTCCAACAACAAAGCTGGTCCATTCCATGCACAGCCATTAAAATGAAGCAATTGCTCAGAAAGGAGGACCTACCACATATTAAATGCAATTAAGTTTAATATTGGGATTCCTTGCCTTAAAATAGTTAACTGTACGGAGACTTTTTGGTGATACTTTTCATACAATTATTGAATTTATGCAAATTTTTATGTTTTTAATGAAAATGTTTGTAGTTTTTTTATGTTGATTTTTAGTTTATAAGATTTTTTATAAAATGAATTAAAAAATATTAAATATGTATTGAAAAGTGACCATAAATTGGTAGTTTATATTATGAGTATGTCTGTACGGAGACTTAATTGATTCAGTGTATATGGTCCTAAGTGAGTGAGAATTCTAGAGATAGACTTTTTGGTACTTTTTCTTTATTCGACTTTTTGTAATTTCTTCACCAATTAACCTAAAACCATGAAATTAAGCTTATATGGGAGTGAGTGGGAGTGAGTGGGAAACCACAAGTGGGGGCTTTTTGGTACTTTTTATATATTCTAATGGTACTTTTTGAATTTTCTGCAATAATGGACATAGAAATATGAAATTAGGCGTCTATGGTCCCAAGTGAGTGAAAATTCAAGGCCATACTTCTTGGTACTTTTTTTTGTTCTCATAGGTACTTTTTTGATTTTACTATAATAATGGACCTAAAGTTTCCAAAAAACCGAAAAATTTCAAAACCATGGTTTCGATTTTTTTCGGTTTTGTGATAATTTTTAAATATTAATTGTTATAGAAACAAAATTAGTTGATAATATAGGAAAGGCTATACAAATTTAAAATTCAAACTTGACGGGTTATGGTTTAGTGAGTGCGACTTCAAAAGTGATAATCAATGGTACTATTTGTTTATTGCAATGGTACTTTTTGAATATTTTATAATAATAAACCTAAAAATTTAAAATTAGGCACACATGATTCTGAATGAATTTGAATTCACAAAGGGTGTCTTTAGTGGTAACTTTCTTTTGCATTTTCTATAATAATGGACCCAGAAATATGAAATTAGACATTTACAATCAGATTCACAAAGGGAGACTTAATAGTACTATTTCACTCTTCTAATTGGGGTGGCGAAGCGCACCGGGTAAGCTAGTTCAAAATATTTTTAATCACGACAACTTTAATTCTGATATCAAAGGGTTAATTAAATAATGAATAATAACATAAATATAAAGCAATTCACTCACATTACAAAATAACTTACAAATATATAATAATACATACTCGTATAAACATAAACCCCCATATTAACACAAATTTTTAATTTTGTTCGAATTAAAGTTTAATTTATTTTTTTATATTTTAGTTTGTAAACTGTAAGTATAGCTTTAGTTTAAAAAATAACTATTCATTGTGAAAATGGGGGTTAATAAAGCACACATGATAATTATATTTTTGATACATACAGTGACGGACAATACAATAGAATCACTACATATAAATTTAAGTAAATTATTAAAACTACAGAATTTAGTTCAAAAATTTAAATTATTTCAGTATGTATTAATGTCTATGGTGTACACAAAAAATAAATAAAACTAAAATAAAAAATGAACACATTCTTATATTAAAAATTATGACAAATATAAAAAAACTAAATGAGATACGCGACATTAAAATAGAATCAATCAGTCTAATACTTATAAAAATTAAAGAACATCTTAAAAACGCATTGTTTTCCTAATATTTTGTTGCATAACCATTATTTTTGATAACAGCATCACATCTTTTTAGCATTGAATTTACCAATCGTTCGTATGTAGAACGAGGAATATCGTACCAGATTTCCTGAATTTTTTGCCATAATTCTTCCTTGTTTTTCACTTTTTCAGGTCCAAGTTTATCTTTGACTATTTTCCATAGGGCCACTCCATAATATCAATTTTGTTATCTGAAAACCACATTTTCGGAAGACATGAAGTGTGCTTTGGGTCGTTATCTTGTTGGAATACCCATTTTAAGGGCATACTCCATTCTGCATGTGGCTTCATAGCATTTTCCAAAATATTCACGTACAGGTGCTTATCCATATTTTCCTTAATCCAGTAAATTGGGCCAACGCCATACCAAGAGAAGCATCCCCATATCATAATATTTCCACCACCATGTTTGAACGTTTTTGTTGTATACCGAGGATCTAATTCAGCATTTTTTGGACGTCTGACCCATGTTTTACCATCGCTACCAATCAAATTAATTTTTGTTTCATCCGTCCACAACACATTTCGCCACTTTTTTTTTCCGGGCCACACCAATCCTAATGTTCTTTGGCAAATTTCTTTCTTGCTGCCACATGCTTTTTAGTGAGCATAGGAACTTTTCTTGAAGTTCTGCCATGGATGCTGGATCCACCAATCTTCTTTGAACAGTTCTTGTGGATAGTTCACAACCAACCTCCTTCCGGATTGCGTCAGCGGACTTAAATGGATCTCGTTTGGATATTATAACAATTAAATTATCTTCATGATGACTAGTTTTTCGTGGTTTTCCCATGGAACGTGGCGGCTTGCGGATGGATAACGCATTGAAAACAAATTTCTGGGATCGTCCTACTAATTTAGCAATTTCACGTTGAGATCGGCCGGAACAACTTAAATTTTTAATAATTTTCCTTTCTTCTTCAGTGCAATGTTTTGCGCGACCCATTTTTTGATAAATATTTTATTACCGATATCTAATATTTAATAATTACTATTAAAATATTTTCTCATTGACAAAAAAATCCAAAAATGAAAAGTCAAAGCCAACTTTTAATTTAATTTTTTAAATGTGATTCTATTTATTGTCGCAATGTATTCAACAAAATTTACGTTTCATATCATTTAATTTGAAAAGTAACAATGTTATTAATATTGTAATAAGTTGTAATTGTAAGAGTTAACCACATAGACAAAATTCAAAGTCAAAATAAAAATAGAGTTTAATATATTATATATTAATCATAGTTTTAAATGAAATATTGGTAGTGATTCTATTGTAATGTCCGTCACTGTATTAATATTTTCATTGGTGATAATAGAATACCGTTTTGTGGATCAACTTAGGTGTGTATGTTGATCATCGCCTTTCGTTTGAAAGGCACATAGGATCATTTACATGGCAGAGTTTTGGGTATTGTGTACAATATATTCAAATAACATTTATTTACCAGTACAGATTAAATACATACAAATTAGCTGATGCTCTCTTGATGCCACATATTCTTTTTGCATTGAAAGTTTTTTTCTGGCACTACAGCTTTTAATCATACTAGGCTTAATCGTATTGTAAACTCTATCGTGCGTTATTCTTATGGTATTCGTAGATGGATGCATATTTCTGAATATGTGAAACGATTTTTGGGATGTATGTAGTTTTATTTAAGTTTATTTCTTATCGTAACCTGTTTTTTCTTTATGGTTATTAAATTTGGTTTGCCTTTTTTAATTTGCTCAGAATTTTCTTTTTCTCACTCTAGGAGAAACCCCCAAATTGTAATTCCTAGAATTAGGTGTTCGCATTTTGAACGTTCATTTATTTTTATAATTGTTCGTTGTTGGAATTACTTGCCACTTGACATACGTAAAAAAAGTACAGTCGGACATGCCGAAATATGCCCTACATCAACCATTTTCATACATATACCCACATACAGTAGCCCAATAAAGTCTACATATAGTAAAATCAATTGTGTTACTTTAGTTTAAAGTAGTTTTTTTATTTTTTTTTACTGAAATACATATCGCACTCGTTCAACAATACAGTATTAACTCAAAATTTTTAAAAATTCACTTTTTGCAAGAAGTCAACTAACAACACCAATATCTATCTACTGTAAAAATTTCAACGTATTCCGATTACTCTTTCATCTCGAAAACCACACTTGAGACCATTTTTGTGATAATTAGTGACTACCTTGTATCAACAAAAAGGTATTGTTTTGAGTTTATTGTTTAGGTCACGCCTACATTTTTGTGGGCGGGGCTTTTAAGTTTCATAATATTTTGAACTTTAAAGCCCAAAAAATAAAAAAAAATAAAACGTTATTTGAATTAGAATCAATAATTCTAATAACGTTTTGGACTTGATAGGTAATCTTGCTAAGCCCGACTAAGTGATGTTATTTTAATTTTTTTAGTATGAATTTATCATTTTAACAAACATATTTCATTACTTTTAAGAAATTTAATTAGAATTACTGTATGTAGACTTTATTGGGCTACTGTATATCTACAATCTAAAAATTAATTAAAAATTGATTAGGAATAAGGCCCTAAATCATTGGTGTCCAGCAGTACGCCCGCGGGCACCGTCTATGTGTGAGTTTCTTATATATGTGAAACCGAAATTAAAAAAACGAACATGAGTTATTTTACAAGTGCTGCCAGTGAAGGATATTTTCATAAGAAATTTGGTTCAGTGTACACTAGGGTATTCAATCGATTAACCGTTAATCGGTTAACTGATTAATTTTTGTCGGTTAACTGTTCGAATAATTTAAAATTGACGATTTTCAAATAACGAATAAACCGATTAATTTGTGTCGATTGTGTCGATTAACCGAAATGTCTCTTTTTTGCACTTTATACAGAATTATTTTTTAAAATTTAATTTCTTAACTCGTGAACATTCCCTTCTAGCAATAGTAATTTGAAGTATAGTACGGAAACTGAAACTAAGGAATTTGGAAATGACATTTTTTCTAGAATATTCTATGATGAACTTTGTGATAATGAGTTGAAGGACGAAATGGTAATAGACGAAACTAAAGATATTACTGAAACGAGTCTTTAATGAGAACTTAACGATACTATTAAAGTATTCAAAATCTAATAAAATATGCTTAGAAAAAACTAAAAAAAGAACTGAGAAATTGGATACTTTTTATCGTGCCTTATTTTCTATTTTTCCAAATCTACAATCAGTGAGGTAGTTTTTACAAGTCAAGTTTAATTAAAACTAAAAAAAATCGTTTAAAATTTAAGCATTTAAATTACATTCTTTTTTTAAAAGATTATTTTAGACGATCTCCTTAAAATCTAAAAAAGGAACTCACATGTGTATATTTTTATTTATTGTTTTGTTGAATTATTATGTTTTGTTTGTTTTTTATGTTTTTGTTCTTTTTAGTAAGAAAATGCTTATATAAGTATACAAAATTCGTGTTTTCTTTTCAATTTAAAATTAAAATAGAAATTATTCGGTTAATCGAATAATCTAATATTAACCGATTATTAACCGATTAAATCTAAACCCCGATTAATTATTTGCTCGATTAACCGATTAATCCAGAAACCCGATTAATTGAATACCCTAGTGTACACACATCGTAACACTAGAATACGAAGAAAATCTATTGCTGTGAGAGTTTGGTTAACAATGCCCTAAATGTTTAACCAATCATCATATTTATTTTGGTCGTCATATCTTCATATGAAACTTATTGAATGGAATTTTATCTCGATAATTATTTCAGGAGTATGCTTTATATGGACCAATAACAATATAATCATGAGATATTAACAACAAATTTATGGCAAATTTTATCATGATTCTAGTGTATTTAACGTATTCATTAGCAATCTATCGAAATTCAGTGAGAACTTTAATATGCGATAAGTTGATGTTATCATTAAAACGGTTTTCTTGTTTTAGTTCAGTTTGATAATCAATATTTTTATTTATATAAACTATTTTTAATATATTTATTTGATTAGTCGACAATATTTGTTATTCATTCGAATAAAATTTTTTTCCTGAAGTTTCGGTGATATTATATCTGATAGACCTTTCTATAGTCATCGGTTTCCTGTAAAAGGTCTTATGGATGGAGTCTAAATAAAAATAGGGTGCCCTGATAGACTTGTCGATAGTCTGCTGGACTATTAATCTGAGGGTTGCGGGTTCGATTCCCGCCAGAAATTAAAAAAAAATTAATGCAAAATATGTACATATGTATTTCTCTTTTAACTGATATTTTGGAACTAGAAGGAATATATAAAAATCTAGTGTCACAATGTTAGTGTTTGAACTCCTCCGAAACGGCTCAACCGATTTTTATGAAATTTTGTGTGTATGTTTGGTAGCTATGAGAATAGGTCGTAAAGAATATTTCATACCGCTATCCAGAATTTATTTTTACCATTTTTTGGCTAAAAGCTTTTTTTTCGCATTTTATTTATTTGGCATTATAAAATTCCTATAACCCCAAATTTTCATCAACCGACCCTCACCCACCCGTTTTTTAGCCGAGATTTTAGTACTTTGTATGAGCAATATCCAAATATCAATATTTAACTATTTTTATGAAATTTTGTATATATTTTTGGTAGGTACGAGAATATTATATATCATACCGCTAGGACATTAGGATGTCCCTATCCATTTTTTTAAATATTTTTCGCCAAAAAATTATGTTTGTATTTCTCTTCATTTGGCATCAAAAATACCTATAATGCCAACTTCACATAGAATACATTCGCTATTTTTTATTTAACAACCAAAATATTCACAAGAAATAATTTGTATGGCAGAACAACGTTTGCCGGATTAGCTAGTAAAATATAAATTTTACAACCAATTCGAATTTTTACACTTCCCTTTCCTTTTTAAATTTGAGTGTTAGTGATATAATTTTATTTGAAAAGTGGATATTCATTTATTTTATATACTAATAGCTTTTTGTACCCAGCGTTACACGGGTTTTCATTATATGTTATTCAGGACCGCTGTTATATTATAGGAATACCTGAATAATTATAAACGTTTTCTGCAAAAATTTTGCGATATGAAATTAGTTGTAGTTAATTCTGTAAAGAAATTTTTAAGACTGACATCGAAAAATTAATTTTTTAACTAATTATATATCTAATAAAAATTACTCGGGAGTTTTTTTCCCTTTTCCTATATTTCCTATTCATAATCAGTGTTAAAAATAAAAAAGGAAAAAACTACCGGAGAATTTTTATTCATAAAAGACACATAAAATTCCATTTTTTACACGTTGTTACATTTTTTTGTGATTGTAAAAATCTACAACTCAAATTATATTGCTTTAGAACAGTGGTGCCCGAAATCACAATTCGCTAGCACGCGTAATAGGGCAAGAAAATTCTGCTGGCGTTACTTTGATACACATACACTATAAGCTTACTTGTGCGTTTTCTTATAATGATCATGTGTTTGTTGCTTTGTTTTTATCTCAGAGAACAAAATCAAATCAAATTCTCCGCTGTTTTACCAACACAACCAAAGCTTTGATGGTATGTGTTCGGGCACCACTGCTTTAGAACAAAGGATACAAAGAGTACCAAAAAAGTACCTACATTTTGTTGTACCTTTTTAACCAGTTTGATGCAGAGACCTGCCGAACGGCTGTAAGATGGCTGAGCCACCATTTTAGATAAAAGTTCCTTATAAATTTTAAACAATTTTCGGAATTTCAGTTTTTAAATTTTTATTTTTTTACAATTTGAGTAATTTTTCTTTAGTCGACTGACAGCCGGCATCGAGCCGACGTGAAATTTGATCGGCGCAAGTCTGGTTTGATGGCTTTAAAGTATATAACCATTTTTAACCCTGTCGGCTATTGAAAATAAATTTTTCTAATAATTTTTTTTTTTTAATTCAGTAAACTATAACACTTCAGAATAAAATATAAAAAAGTACCAACCAAACTATTAATTTTTACCCTTTCGCCTTCAAATGTGAATTGTTTGTAAAATTTTGTATGTACTTAAAAATATTTATATTTACAATTTTAAGTCAGTAGTTCGTTCATTTGTTTAAAACAAAAAATGTCGTTGTTATGGAAAAAGTACTTTTCAAATACATATTTACGTGACTCTTCTAAACTATAACACAATTTTTATCTATTTAGACCAATGGAACCAAAAAAAAGTACCAATAATCAATTTGTAGCTTTTTCCACCTTTAATTTTGTATTAAAGGTCGTGGAAATTACCATATTCTATAGACATACGTACATATTGTGTTAACTCGAGTCTGAGTTTCAAAATAATCTAGAACTTTATCACACAATTAATTGAATTCTCCCTAACCATGACCGAATCATTACATTAAAATTTT
The DNA here is from genome assembly GCF_958450345.1 of Calliphora vicina. Lineage (NCBI taxonomy): Eukaryota > Metazoa > Arthropoda > Insecta > Diptera > Calliphoridae > Calliphora > Calliphora vicina. Next base: position 69,300,182 of record NC_088781.1, on the reverse strand, counting down.
ATTTATTACTAAATTTTTTTGTTCAAATAGAGCGGATAATTCGAATAATCCCCAGTAACACGAAGTCTGGTTATGTTTTAACTAATAGTTATACTGACAGTTTTCATACAAAAATTATTTTAACCGACAGTATAACTATTAGTTAAGGCATAACCAGACTTCGTGTTAACGGGGGAAAGTCGTTTTTCTCGAAACGAATTTAAAATTAATCGTAATTCGACAAATATAATATTTAAGTTAGATAAAACAAATTTCATACAATATGTTTTTCTTACCTGTTAACATGCTCTCATCCACTATACAACTTCCACGTAGCAATACCAAATCGCAAGGAACAATATTGTCATCTTGAGATCTAGTTATTGAGACTAAATCACCGGGTAACAACTGATCTGATAACATTTGTCTCCATTTATTTTGACGAAAAACGTTTATTAAATAAGGCTTGTTTCCCATTTTACGAATTTCGGACATATTGCGCAATTGCTGTTGCACTAAAGTACATTCGAAAACAATTAGCATACACAGTGTGAATAAAGAATAATACCAATATTCGTCTAGACACCAAAGACCAACAGAAAATATTTGAAATACGAAAAACGGCGCAGTAGCCCTCTCAATGAACAATTCAGAAAATTCTGGGACAACCATCTCCATTTGATTGTTACCATACGTCTTTTCTGCCAATGTAATGGCAGCCTCCGTCTCAAGACCACGTGACTTTGAATAATTCTGCAAAAGTTCATTGACGGGAAACTCGATGTCTCTGAAGGTGGCTTTCTCTTCATCCCAAATGTATTTGGTTTTTTGGAACAGAAAATAATACAGTTCTCGGCCATCCTCCAATGTGGTTCTTCTGATAGATACCATTTCAGATGATCCATTATTTTCAGTCGGAACTACTTTGGCGAGTACTCCCACTTTCGGTACTTTGACCTTCCGGCAGTTTAAAAACGCCAAAACATGAACACTCCAATAGCAACACAGCAATGTCAATACATGAACAAATGCTATAGCAGCAATTGTAACAAGACCGGCTTCGTAATATTCTTCAACGCCATAGACCGCAATCCACAAATAAAATGCTCCCAGATACAAAGGTATGAAAGGCAGCACGACACCACTTAAAGCTATGGGGTTCCGTAGGTATAGTGTTACATATTGCACTAAATCATCAATGCCATAACTTGTGCCAGCAATGCTCGCACCTTTGTTTTTGGAATTTATTGCATTTCCCGAATCTAAGGTTTGTTTTTGCAAAATTAATTTATTTTTGACATCTTTTTCTTCTTTGCTACCACTCATTTTATTCGCAATTGCATCGACTTTTGTTCGTCATTTATTTTTGGAAATAGTTTTTCTCAATTTTCCGACAAATTATCAGGAAAATTCATAAATACTGAAAATCACAAATTTATACGGCGAGTTGAAGAAAATTATGAAATGTCAAAATATTTTTACTAACAATATGACAGTTGTGACGTGTTCATTTTACCGTCAAGTTGCCACATCACTTTTAGAATAGCGTCATCAAGGGATTGGGACAAAAATAACATTTAACCCTACAAACCTTACATTTGAACCCTCTCATACCATCTTTACATTTGTTGAGCTAATCATCTCAAACGTTATTAAGCTCTAATCACATCAAAATCGCAAAGTAAGCAGAAGTGTCACGAGACAGAAAATAATCTCGTTTTCTATTTGTCTCTTTTTTTATAAACTACCATTTTCATTGTTTTGACCAAGGTGCATTTAATAAGGTGCCATCTGCAGCACAGCTGATTATAGAAATAGCACGCACAAATGTCAAACTACATATATAAAAAATATTCGCCCGTACGTCCGTATGTCAAACTCTATATATAAAAAATAATTGAATTCGCCTGTATTTATTTCAATTCGCCACTGCTGTCACCTTGTTAAATACGCCTTGGTTTTGACCAAGGTGCATATCAAGGTGCATTTAATAAGGTGCCATCGGCAGCACAGCTGATTATAGAAATAGCTCGCACAAATGTCAAACTACATATATAAAAAATATTCGCCCGTACGTCCGTATGTCAAACTCTATATATAAAAAATAAGTGAATTCGCCTGTATTTATTTCAATTCGCCACTGCTGTCACCTTGTTAAATACGCCTTGGTGCATATAATCGGGAGCACGATTATAGATATATATTAATTATAAGGTAGTGTTATCAGAACAGCTGATATTTTTTGGTACTATGTTCATTTTTCGCCGTGGTGTAGAATAAATGTCAAACTTTGTTTACATTTTGTAAATGTCAAACTTTGTTTACATTTTGTAAATGTCAAACTTTGTTTTCATTTTGTTAATGTCAAACTTTGGTTTCATTTTGTATATGTGAAATTTGTGATTAAAGTGAAATTGTGTGATAACGGTATATTTTTGAGTTTCTAATCTTTAAAAGTTTTAAAATAATATTAAGAATGCGGTACTGTAGAATGTGCAGAAAAAAAGTGGAGGTAGGTGGGGGAACATTTATTAATGTTCCAAAAGATCCCGCGAAAAGGCAAAAGTGGATGGATCTGTTCCAAATGGAATTGAAAAACAATGCAAAGATATGCATTGACCACTTATTTTTATAATTTTATATAAATGACAATAATTGGTGGCAGTTCATTTATATAATTTTTGCTGAAACATTTTGCTTTGTTTGTTTGCTTTCAACGTTATTTAAAGGCAAAGTTTTGCTGTTAAATTCGTTTATGTTTTAAAACCAATAATATTACTACACGAAATTAGTTTTATTTTTAAAAACATCTAATTAAATTACAAACAGATTCAAATTTATAAATATTTTTTGTTTAACAAAAATTCGCTTTAATTTATTTGTCAGCTGTTTTTGACATTTTCCCTGACAGCCAATTAGCCTTCAAGTGCAAGCACAAGGTGCATTTAATAAGGTGCCATCGGCAGCACAGCTGATTATAGAAATATCACGCACAAATGTCAAACTACATATATAAAAAATATTAGCCCGTACGTCCTATATATAAAAAAAAGTGAATTCGCCTGTATTGATTTCAATTCGCCACTGCTGTCACCTTGTTAAATACGCCTTGGTATACTCAGTAGAACATCTGACTATTTTTTTTATTCAATTCAATTGTGGTCAAGGCGTATTTAACAAGGTGACAGCAGTGGCGAATTGAAATAAATACAGGCGAATTCACTTATTTTTTATATATAGAGTTTGACATACGGGCGTACAGGCGAATACTTTTTATATATGAAGTTTGACATTTGTGCGTATTATTTCTACAATCAGCTGTGCTGCCGATTGCACCTTATTAAATGCACCTTGCTTGTGGTTGTTGTGGCGAAAAATACAACAAACCCAAAAGCAAAAACAACAACAGGCAACTTTGACAGTTCACTTACCATTTAACAAAAACAAAGAACATGTTGTATTTGTTGTAGTACTGTCGCTACTTTATTAATTTACTTAGATACCTTGCTATCAAGGCGTATTTAACAAGATGACAGCAGTGGCGAATTGAAATAAATACAGGCGAATTCATTTATTTTTTATATATAGAGTTTGACATACGGACGTACGGGCTAATATTTTTTATATATGTAGTTTGACATTTGTGCGTGCTATTTCTATAATCAGCTGTGCTGCCGATGGCACCTTATTAAATGCACCTTGCTTGCTATTGAGTCAGGGCACACTTAGTAAGGTGACTGCATCACTACAACAATACAAAAACAACAGGCACTTTGTTTTTGTTAAAAAGTAGGTGAACTGTCATAGTTGCCTGTTGTTGTTTTTGCTTTTGGGTTTGTTGTATTTTTCGCCACAACAACCACAAGTGAATTGACAATTCAAACTGAATAAAAAAAATAATCAGCTGTTTCATCGCAGTCACCTTTCTAAGTGTGCCCTGCTATTGAGTATTGAAACACATAACTCAAGGCGAATTTATACAAGGTGGAGTCAGTCAAATAGCTGATAATTTTTTTTTCGATTTTTGTTTCTAACAACTGACAAAGCTTGTTTTTATATTTAAATATCTACATATTTTAGGCTTATTAACAAAAAATTTATTGTTTACATAAATAATTAAAGCCCTCACTATTCAATTATCTACACTATATTAAGTTTATACTTATTTGTTTAATTTTTCATTTTGGTTTTTTGACATTTGTTAAGACCAACCGTTTTTTTTGTAAAACTGACACCACCTTGTATGAATTCGCCTTGACATAGCCCAGGGCACACTTAGAAAGGTGACTACGATGAAATAGCTGATTATTTTTTTACTCAGTTTGAATTGTCAATTCACTTGTGGTTGTTGTGGCGAAAAATACAACAAACCCAAAAGCAAAAACAACAACAATCAACTTTGATTGTTCACCTATTTTTTAACAAAGTACCTGTTGTTTTTGTATTGTTGTAGTGATGCAGTCACCTTTCTAAGTGTGCCCTGACATAGCCTATAGCTAAAAGGGGGGTCACACGGAATGTATTCCTTATATATTGGGACATGCATTCTATACATATGGAATTCCATGTTGGTGATTTGCTAAAATTGCATAAAAAAATTATAATTAACAAGTAAGAGAGCTATATTCGGCTGTACCGAATCTTATATACCCTTCACCAAATTTCCGAAGTTGTTTTTTTTAATTTTTTGTTAAAAATGTTATTTTAAATTTATATTTTTTTTTTAAATTTATAATTTTTTTTTAAATTTTTAATTTTTTTGATTCCTCATATCTCAGCCATTTGTGGACCGATTTTGCTGATTTTAAATAGCAAACTTCTCGAAACATGTCTGACAGAATTATTGAAGACTTGGATCTCGAAGATATCTGGAGTCTTTAGAAAATTGATTTCAACAGACAGACAGACGGACATGGTTTAATCGACTCCGCTATCTATAAGGATCATGAATATATATATACTTTTTAGGGTCGGATATGAAAAATGTAGAAATTACAAACGGAATGATAAACTTATATATACCCTTCTCACGAAGGTGAAGGTGAAGAAGCCATAAAAAGGACCAATCTGGTGTCACTACATTTTCTCTTAAAGGTCCTTTTAGTTTTTACAATGAATTATTTTTTTATAATTTCTATAGATGGAAAATGGGTAAAAACCCAATTGGTAAATACCCGGTAAAATGGGTACATTGGGTAAAAACTGTTTACTAAAAATGTGGGTAAAAACTAGGGTATTCACTCGATTAACCGTTAATCGGTTAACCGATTAATTTTGGACGGTTAACTGTTCGAATAATTTAAAATTGCCGATTTTCAAATAACAAATAAACCGATTAATTTGTGTCGATTAACCGATTAACCGAAATTCCTTTTTTTGAACTTTAAATTTCAATAATACAATTCAAATACAAATTTCAAATTAAATATTTTTGAACATCCAATAAACATGATTAGTGAGTATGTATAACAACTGACATATTTAATTTACATGTCTTTGAAAGTTTGTTTGTATTTACATGTATAGACGAAATTTTTTTTTTGAAATTAGTCTTTTATCATAACTAAACGAAACTATTAAATTAATCAAAATCTAAAATAATCCAAAAAGGAATATTCTTTATCATGCTTTTGATTTCTCCAACATATACAATCAGCGAGAGAGTTTTTTTCCAAGAAAAGTTTTATTAAATCTAAAGAAAAAAATCGTTTAAATTATATTATTTTTATAAAATATTATTTCAGAAGATCTCACAAAACCCTAAAAAAACTCACACATCGCTCATTTGCTGCAACAACGTCATAATTCAAAAAAAGTCGTTTCGAGAAAAACGTCTTTGAATATTTTATGACATTTTACTATTTCTTAAATAAATTTTGAACAAATCATGCGATTTCAGAAATATAAATAGATGTTAATATCTTCCTAATCTGTATTTAACCCAAATTTTTACTTATCAAATATACGAGAAAACATGAATTTTAATTTTGATGTTTACAACAAAAAAACAATTTCACACCAAAAATAATTGACCTTTTTGAAAACAGATGATACTATATTAAAGATTAATGAACTTTGTATTACTCAGTTCATAAAACACGGATTTTAAGTAGGACGTTGTTGCAGCAAATAGGCGATATGTTTACAAAAATGATCTCAAATACCTTATTTGCTGTTTTTTTAATGTTTTTGTACAAATTATTCTGTTAATCGAATAATTTTAAATTAACCGATTATTAACCGAATAAATCTAAACCTCGATTAATTATTTGCTCGATTAACCGATTAAACCAGAAACCCGATTAATTGAATACCCTAGTAAAAACTATCTTGAAGATTATGTGGAGCAGAAAAACATTGGATGGTTCAAGAGAATGATTTTTTTTATTTAATTGTATTAAGAAAAAGAAAAAATTGTACATATTAGTTGTAAAATAAAGGCCTGAAGACTTGTTATTCACTGTCGCTGAAACTTTCAATATTAGTTTCACTTGGGAAATAATCAAAAATAGTATGAGGTGTCGGTGAAGAATGGATTATTCCAGTAGAAGTGGATGGTATATCATCAAATGATTCGTAAGAACTGATATCGTCCTCATCTGGAAAAATGTTGATACAAGAAGAACACTTCGGCTTTGTATCTTTATTGAAGAGATTCCAATTATGTGATATAAAACAGACTTTCAGCATTATCGGCAGTTAACCTATTGCGTTTTGTTTAGGTCGCATCCTTTTTGTAATAACTACATTAAACGTATTGTTACGTTTTAACCTTTTCAAAACGTTGGTTTATTTCCTTTAAATAAACCGGATACTTTTGATTGCAAATAAAAGCCGTTTAGTAGTTTGAAAATGGTAACAAGCTTTCGTAACAGTATTATACTATTTTTAACAACGTTCGAATCTATTGTTGCTTCATTTTTTTATGCAACTTTGCTGGAAGTTTTTTACTAGATTGTAGCGAGTAAACCGTTAAGATCCCTTTTACAATGCAGAAATTGAAAGGCATGATTTCTCAGTTAAAACTTTTTCGGTTGTTTTACCAATTTCCCTTTTGGCCATACTAGGACATTTTAGACAATTTATTAAATGTTTGGACATTTTATTTATATTTGGCCATTTATAAATTGTCTCACAATACTTACAAATCACAGACTTTGAATCACTGGCACTTGTAGAAAAATGTTTCCATATTTTTCATTTCTTGGTCTTCCCATGTTAAAACTTTAAAACTATTTATGTAAATTTGTTGCATTTTACAACTAATAGCTCAATAAACCATACCTTCTCGCGGAATTACAAATTTTATTCGCCTTTTTGAATGTGTGAATATGAATAAAAATATTTTTAGGTTTGATTGACATTCAGTTTTTGAAAATATCTTATACTAAAATCATTTTATAAATACAAAAAAAAGATTAAAAAAAGAAATATACCAGGTATTTACCCAGTATTTACCAATACATCGGGTAAATACCGGATAGAATCTCATCTATAATAATTTCAAATTAAATAATTTTTTTAATTAAATAAATAAACAGAAACATATGTTCCTATTTTAAAAAAAAATATTAATTGTTATTAATTACCCTATTTTCTAAATCTTGTATGAATTGTAGTTGAAAATTTTGTTGGTATTATCAATATAAAAACATGTTTCGAAATATGTAAGTGTTTATATAGAAATAATCAACAAAAATTTACGAAAATATTTTTCACTGTGTATAAATCACAAAATAAAAAGTCTACCGATCATTATACGATTTGTCAAACCATCATCAAATAAGCCGTTTGCGATTGTCTGTTACTACATCTAATACTTTATACGTAGCCTATTCGCAAATAAAAATTATTTGCAATTAACTAACTCTCTGTTTATACCTATGTCACTTTGGTTACGGAAAATTCTTATTATTTTAAATGCAAAAATTAAAGAATTAAAAATTCTTGTTTGTCTTAAAAAACGAAAGAAAAATTAAAAACGTTAAAAAATATGGCAATGTTTAAAATCTTATTTGCAAATAAAAAAATAATTCACTGTTTATTCGGCAAATTTTTCTAATTACAATATTTTTATTTGCGAATAAGCCTTGCGTATAAACGTAGTATGTATGAACAATATAAGAATTATAGGGCTGAGCATTTCACGAGTGGTAAGATAACCCCTACATGAGTCTCATATCTGTGGACATTTGACAAAACGGCTTCTTTCTAAAACGTCAACTTTTCAGGAGAGCGAAAAAACTGTAAAAACTACTAACAAAAGTTCTTGTGTAGAAAATCAAAGAAATGTTATATAAAAACATTATAGACAAATATCCAATAAACAAATTGCGCTTTTTCTTTTGTTTGAAAGAGCAATAGTTTTCTTTAAAACAGCAACAACAAATTTTAAGCTTTTTTGTCAAATGTATTTTTAGCAAACAAATTAGCTTGTATCATATAAGTCGTTTTGTCAAAATTGTTTTAATTAAATTAGAGTCGGCTTATGTAAAAACAAGTTGTTTTGTGAAATTGAAATATAAAAAAAAAGTCGAAAGAAGTTGATTTGACAAACATATTTCGGTATTATTAAAAAAAATTATTCAATTTTTTCGTTACAATAGCCAAATAATTTATCAAATATAAAAATGTTTCTTTAAAATTTGAATTTTAATATAAAAATTAACTTTTAAATAAAATAATACTATTATCTTATTATAAGAAGAAAACAGTAAAAAATCATATTTTGCGATTTACTTTGTGAAACTTTATTGAGTTAGGTTAGGTTAGGTTTTCCAGGCAGCCACGAAATAAGGAAGATAGAAAGAGCAGCTCACATGGGTCCATCAGTGGTCCTTTTGTGTTACCTGAAAGTAGAAGAGAGAAGAAGAAGGAGGGACAGATATAAGTGAAAAGGGAGAAGAAGAAGATTGAAGAAGTTAAGGAGGAGATGTAAGAAGAAAAAGAGAGGGAGGAGGGAGGAGATCTTGGAGAATTTACGTGCCAATGAGTCGGCGATCATTGGGTCACTCTAAAGTGATCCCCGTGTCTGGTCTTTTCAACCAATTACTTCTACCTATAAAGGCACTAATGCCCTCAAGCCTCATATTCGAGAGCTCAGAGAGACTATCAAGGGAACGATGCCCCAGAAACCTTAGGCGTAGATCTCCTAATGCCGGACAATGACAAAGAAGATGAAAAATAGTTTCATCCTCCTCCTCATTTTGACAACTTCTGCAGAAGTCGTGGTACGGCAAACCAAGTCTCCTAGCGTGATTACCAAAGGTGCAGTGTCCAGTTATGACCGCCACTACACCACTCAATTGTGAGCGTGTAAAGCCAAGAAGATGAATTGTCCGTCCCCGATTTAGTCGGGGCCATATCGTCCTGGTCATAGTGCATGTGGGTTCACAGTCCCATCTTGCCTGAGCGAGCTCATAGTAGAAGTTACTAATTTGTAGCTTGCATTTGGATAACGGAATCCCACATAGGAAATCTATGTCTCCGTCAGGTAACATGGCGCCTTTTCTCGCCAGATCATCGGCAACACAGTTGCCCGTAATAGTAATATCCCCGTGTCCCCGTACCCACTTGAGTACGACTATTGAATGTCTCGCCATCCTGTTTAAGGATGCCCGGCATTCCTGGACTAAGTTAGATGTTGTGTATACACCTGTCAGGGATTTTATAGCTGCCTGACTGTCAGTATATATACAAATATCCCTGTCAGATATCTTGTTATAACTAAGCCAGTTAGCCGCCCTTTTGATGGCCGATAATTCAGCCTGAATAATGCTACATTCATTCGGAAGTCTGAAAGATAACCTAATATCGAGTTCCCGAATATAGACACCTACGCCAACTCGATCTCCCTTCACAGAACCGTCCGTATAGACTGAGAGACCCGTTGTGTCATGTAAGGGCCCGTTCATTGCTTCCGTACCACACGGAATTGAGAAATCGAAATTCCTCGCTAAGAAGGGCCTAGAAATGCAGTAATCGATATTCTCCGGAAGAGTCTGAATACTACCTATTATGCTGGCGTGACCATATGGAGCGTGTTTCCACGCACCAATCGCGTTTAGCCTAAAGGCAGAAGTAAATGCCATTTTTCTTGCCATAAGATCCACAGGGATCCAGTTCAATATAGTAAAGAGCGACTTTGTTGCGGTCGTTCTTAAAGCTCCTGTTATCAGGATTGCCATTCTCCTTAACACTCTCTCGAATAGCATACACGTCGAGCCACTGTCTAGTGCCTTCCACCAGACAGAAACTCCATAAAATAGTGTCGGCTTAATAACCGCATCACATAGCCAGTTGACAAACTGGGGTCTAATACCCCATTGCGTACCTATCGCCCTCTTACAGACATACATAGCCGTCAAGGCTTTTGACGTCCTTGAAAGGGTATTGGGTTTCCAGGATAGTTTACTATCCAGAATAACTCCTAAGTATTTCGCATTGTCCGATAGTGTTAGTTCAACACCATTTAATCGGGGAAGCGAGAAATGAGGAATCTTGTACCTCCTTGTGAACAGTACAAGTTCAGTTTTGCCTGGGTTTACAAGTTTTATCGTAGGATTTTTATATTATATAAAAAAACAAAGTTATTTATTTTATTATTTTATTAATTTATATTTTTATTTTAAATTTGTGTTAAAGATGTGTTCAAGATCAATCCTCAAATCCAACTACACATCAATTCTTATAATTAAGTGTTTTATAATAAGCTTTTACAAGAATAGAAAACGGTAATAAATACCGATCATGATCATGCATGTTTAATTATTTCTTTAGTGATAAACAAGTGCATAGTAACAAAAATATTGCATAGACAAATAGGCAAAACAATAATGAGCATGCACAATCATGTTTACTTAAAATTATATATGCTGTGCATATGTAAGTAAGTAGACATATATGCAAACCAAGAATGAACATGCACGATCATGTTTACTTAATTTTAGATATGCTGTGCGTATGTAAGTAAGTAGTGATATATGTATATCAGTTAATTATAGAAGAGAACAAAATAAAATTGAGCATGCAGAATCATGATTACTTATTTAATATACGCATTATGTGTATATAAATAGGTAGGCAAGATTGTGCATGTTTGATCTATTATTGCATCAGCTAGTAACAAGAAAACAAAACAAAATTGGGCATGCAGAATCATGAGTACTTATTTTATATATGTATGTACGTATGTATATATATTTAAGTGAGTATGAATATTATATAGACTTACGTACTAACAATATAGTGGGGGTATTTATACTGGATAAATTAATATACTTATACATACATATAAATATATATACATATGTAACTCCCCCAACGTTTGATTGACGCTCCGAGGAAAACAATTTAGAAATAACAATATTACAGCATATGTACTACGTACATGAAGACATACATAATTAATTACTTACATTACATTTAATATTATTATTTTTACATTTAGAATTATTATTATTATTTTTTTTTTATATATGTACATACATATATTTTTTTTGTTTTGCAAAATAAAATGTAAATTAGCAACAAGGATATTTAAATATTATTTATTAAGTATTAAACAATCTTTAGAAAAGTAATTAAAAATAATCATACATATATTTTTGCTCTTTATAACTTAAAATAACTTAGTAAATAATTACAAGGCTTATGTATATAATGAGTGTATTAAATAATTTTAAGTTCTAGCGTGTTTTCTTCCTTTTAATATGTGATTTGTAATACTTGTGACCTGTTTGAGTTATAACATGGTCACTGTCTAATTGATCTACTTTAATCTTTCGAAATTTTGCATGGTTTTTACCACCTCTTTCACATTTAAGATAAACATCACCAGTTTGAACATCGCATTCTTCCCGATTAGAATTTAAATTAGCAATCGACTTTTCCTTCAATTTTCTCCTTAATTTTTGGAAAATCTTCAGCCTTTATTAGACCGTTTTGGAAATCGATAGGTTTACATCCTATTGTAGAGTGTATTGTGCTATTGTAAAACATAATTACCTTATTAATCTTTTCCTCGACAGTGTCAATGTCCCTTTCAGGGTCGTGTCTTAGTAGGCGAATATGTTCGTTTATCGTATTATGAAGACGTTCTACGTCTGCATTAGAGGTGTGGTTATTATTAGAAGTAAAATGTATTTCAATATTTCTTTGTCTCAAAAATTCTAAAAGTGGCAATGCTTTAAATCCCAATTCATTATCGGTTATAATTTTCCCAATATTGCCTACGATACTAAGATATTGAATAAGTGCCCTTTTAAATTCAACCCACGTCCTGTTTTGAATTCTTATTGCCTGTGCGAATTTAGAAAATTTATCTATAATGGTCAAAAATAGCGTTTTTCCCAAACTATAAAATACATCTATATGTACAATTTGGCCAGGCCTGTCAGGTGTTTCAGTTATTTTATAATGTTGTTTTATAGGGTTGCGGTCATATTTTTCTATATTACAGATGTGACAACTGTTAATAAACTGTTGAATTCTGACCTTTAAATTTGGATTATATATCTTACGCCGTAGTTGCTCAAAGTTTTCACTTATACCTCTATGATTATTTCTTTCATGTTCGCTTTTAATATACTCATAAAGATTATTTTCATCTACAACATCGTTAAGGAAATTGTCGCATTTCACAATTTTAAGATGGGGGTTTCCTGAAAAATATTTTAAAAAGGTTTCCCTAAAAATTTCATACAGAGAACTATCACTGATAAAAACAGCATTAACTCCTGTGGGGTGAAAATAGTTCTTAATTATAGCTATCATATCACTCTCGTTGAAACTACTTGCGGTTATAATTTTTCTCGAGTTCTTAAATATTGACTTGTTTATTATTTTTAACGAACCGTTATTTGACTTTTCAATAATAATTTGGTTTTTATATACATTTAGTGGAGAATTGCTTGTTGATATTATGCTTTGTTGTGGTTGTTGAATTAAGTTTATCTGATGTTCTATGCGTGATAATGCGTCTGCATTACCATTATTTATGCCACGTTTGTATACAATTTCGTAATCGTATTCTTCCAATTTAAGTCGCCATCTTATTAATTTAGAGTTGGGTTCCTTAATTGAAACTAGCCATTGCAGAGGTTGATGATCTGTCTTGATAAGAAATTTCCTCCCAAAAAGATAAGGCCGAAAATACGTTACGGCCCATACTACTGCTAGCAGTTCCTTTTCGACTGTGCTATAATTTATTTCGTGTTGATTGAGCGTTCTGCTTGCATAACATATGGGGTGGTTGTCTTGTGAGAGTACGGCACCCAGCGCAAAATTACTTGCATCCGTGTTTAAAACAAATTGTTTTTTAAAATCGGGATGTGCTAATATGGGGTCGTTAACCAAAAGCATTTTCAAAGTTCTAAAGCATTCCACGTACTCTGTATCATCTAAATTAATTTTAGCATCCTTCTTTAAATATTTTGTCATTGGCCTTGCTATCTTAGAGTAATCCTTTATAAATTTCCGATAATACCCACTGAGTCCTAAAAATTGTTTAATTTGCTTCTGTGTTTTAGGTAATGGATAATTTACTACACACTCGACCTTCTTAGGGTTCGGTTTTATACCATTTCGGGTGACAACGTGACCTAGAAATTCAGTCTCTTGCTTTAAAAACTCGCACTTATCTATCTGAATTTTCAAATTTGCTTCCTTAAGTCTTCCAAGTACTTGTCGTAGTGCATTAATATGTTCCTGAAGGGACGTGGAATAGACGATTATGTCATCCAGGTAAACCAGACAAACCTTATTTACAAGATCACCTAAAATGCTATTCATAAGCCTCTGAAATGTAGCCGGTGCAGTTTTAAGTCCGAAAGGCATTCTGAGGAATTCATAGTGGCCCCCTTCAACTGAGAACGCGGTCTTGTGGACATCCCTTTCATCGATTTCTACTTGGTGAAAACCCTTAGCTAGATCTAAAGTCGTAAAGTACATACATCTACCAAGTTTGTCTAAAATTTCCTCTATGTTTGGAATAGGGAAACGATCATCCACAGTGTTCTCATTTAGTTTCCTGTAATCCACTACTAATCGCCATTTTTTCAAGCCACTGGCGTCATCCTTTTTTGGCACAATCCATATAGGAGCGGAATACGGGGATTTTGAAGATCTTATTATTCCGGATTCTAACATCTCCTGAATTTGTCTTTTCACCTCATCCTTGTGTATATAAGGGTATCTATAAGCTCTCGAAAAAACTGGTAGTTCGTCCTTGGTAATAATCCGGTGTTTAATAGCATTCGTGAATGATAAATTCGAATTAGGTTCATAAAACAGTTCGCTAAAATTATTTAAAATATTTCTCAAATTATGCTTTTCTTCGAAATTTAAATGATCCGTTTTAATTTTGTCAAATAATGGAATTTCACGATTATCTTCTTGCATTACATTGTCGTTCACTAAATAATAATTGTCGGGAGTAACTGGCCAAGAATTTTCCTTAGTTAGGTAGATTATATCCGGGCATTTGGCAAGTGTCTTTATATCGACCTTAAAATTTTGCGCATTATAAACACCCTCGTTTGCAATAACTTCCCCAGCACTGTTGCAATGTTGCTTAATGTGTATTAATCCGCACTCAACATGAGTAACGAGTTTTACGTGGTTAAATTTTGGAAATATCAAAGGTACTATTCTATTGTTTATTATCAATAGATTTTTATCATAATCTACAATTGCGTTGTAAGTCCGTAAAATGTCGTTACCTATAATTCCGTCATACTCCTCATGAAATTTGCACTCTATCAAACACATTCTCTCAGTACTATCTCCCAATTCCGAGAACAACGGTACTCGATATATGGTGTCCGACAATATCGTATTCTGCAAGGTCCTTAGTGTTAAGGTCTTTGACCTTATTTTCCATTTTGGATCACATAGCCCAGGATTCACAATTGAGTGAGAGGCTCCTGTGTCCACTAAAAATTTAAGTTTATTCTTCAGTATTATATACGGTAGCTCTCCGGAGAGGCCGGAAAATGAAAATTTTGTGCCGTATGGTTCTCATCCGTATTTAAGTTTGAATTTAGTTGTTCTGTGTTATGAAATTGGCCTGAAAAATTCAGGGTTTCCCGTGGCATCAAAGATGCATTATTCCAAGAACTTTGAATTCCACCAGATTGTCTTAAATTCTCTAAAGGACGTTCGCAATAACGGTCTTTAGAAATTGGATTTGAAAAATTGGGACAAAACTGTGGTGTATTAACTAAAGGGTTAAAATTATGAACCATATTAATATCCATTGGTTCAGGGATCTGTTGTCGAAAGTATGAATTCCTGTCCTGAAAAGGTTTCGAAAAGTTCTGCCCATTGTTATTAGGGTTAGAAAAATTGTTGCCATAGATTTGACCATTATTATTATTATTGCCGAAGCCATTTCGGTTATTATAATCAAAATTAGTATTCCGGGGTTTGAAGCCGTAACTATCATTAGATCTGGTAAAATTATTCCTGTTATGTGGACCATTATCATAACGGATTTCATTCCTATAAAAGCTAGAATTTGGATTAGCGCGTTTGCCCCTATTATCCGTATTAGACCGATTTATATTCCTATTTTCTAAATTACGAGGTTCATTAGCAACCCTATAATTACCGTATCCTGATGCAAAAATAATATTCATGGCCTCCTCTAGAGTCTGGGGATTTCTACACGCCAATATTGTTCTCATCGGTTCTGGAATTTTTTGTCTAAAAATATTGAGAGCAGTTCTCATATTATTGCAAGCAATTTGCTCGCTATTCAAATTTATTCCCAAATCCGATACAGTTTTATTATTAAGGCTTCGAAGCCTGTCTTTAATTTCGTTATAAAAATCCACAGTATTTGTTCTGAAAATTGTGGATCGAAGCTTATCGTACAGTATTTCCACACTCTGATGTTCACCGAAGTAATTAATTAAAACTGTTTTAATTTCAGACCACGATTGAGCATGAAAATTTATCTCAAGAGCCTCTTTGGCTTTACCTCTGAATTTGCTTTTAATTAAATCTATGAATAATAATTGAGAAGGATTATCATATTGAAGGAAAAGCGGGTTGATTCTATCAACGAGAGAAATAAATGTGTACAAATCTTGTTTTTCGCCTGAAAATTCCGGTAATCGTTCAATTAATGTAAGAGGGTTAAGGGTAATTGGAACAAATGCAACGTTTTCCTGAGCCATTTTGTATATAATAAAAAAAATATATATTTTTAGGAAGAAACTGTATTATTATATACTATATATTGAACTTAATTATATTTAAGTTTTACGAATTATTTGAAATTACAAATTTGGTAAAAAGAAAAAATTTTTTTTCAATAATTATTTTAAGACTTTAATAATATACATACATATATACGAAATATACAATATAATACAATACTTAACAATAAACAATTTTAAATGATGATATTTCTTCTGCAACGATGGCCTTTATTTTACTGTACAATTTAAATCTGTATACGGTTTCTTGGTAGTATTATGCAGCTTCTGAATTTGTATAATTTATTATGTTGTTTATTTTTTTTTGTTGCGTAAATTTTTTTTTTCAATTTCAAAATGTTTTATTTTTAAGTTTATTTATGAATTTAATTTATTTATTTTTTTTTATAACGGTCAATTTTCATAAAAAATTAGAGATTACAACAAAAATTTATTTTTTTTTTAATTTTATTTTTAATGTTTAAGTTTATTATTTTTCAACATTTACTTGAAAAAATTCTCACTAAAAAAATATACTGTTTTTATGTTTATTATTTTTTTTAATGTTTTATTATACCAACATAATTTGCACTTATGTTGTTTTTTGTTGCGTAAAGTTTTTTCTTTTGAACTTCAAAATATTTTATTTTTAAGTTTATTTATTATTTTTTTTTTTTACAGTAAATTTTCTTTTGATACGATATTTTCAAAAAATTAGAGATTACAAAAATAAAATTTATAGTTTATAAAAATATTTTTTTTTTTTTTTTAATTTTGTTGTTTAAGTTTACTATTTTTCGAAATTCTCACTAAAAATATACTATTTTTTATGTTTATAGTTTTTTAATGTTTTATTACACAAACATAATTTGCACTTATGTAAGAATATTTTTTTTTTAGTTTTCAATTAAAATTTTTTTATGATTGCCCACAAGGACATTAAAATGTCAAATATCCTTTGCATATAATTTGCACTTATAGCAAGGATTATTTGGGCAATCCTACCGACTGCGCCAGTTTTATCGTAGGATTTTTATATTATATAAAAAAACAAAGTTATTTATTTTATTATTTTATTAATTTATATTTTTATTTTAAATTTGTGTTAAAGATGTGTTCAAGATCAATCCTCAAATCCAACTACACATCAATTCTTATAATTAAGTGTTTTATAATAAGCTTTTACAAGAATAGAAAACGGTAATAAATACCGATCATGATCATGCATGTTTAATTATTTCTTTAGTGATAAACAAGTGCATAGTAACAAAAATATTGCATAGACAAATAGGCAAAACAATAATGAGCATGCACAATCATGTTTACTTAAAATTATATATGCTGTGCATATGTAAGTAAGTAGACATATATGCAAACCAAGAATGAACATGCACGATCATGTTTACTTAATTTTAGATATGCTGTGCGTATGTAAGTAAGTAGTGATATATGTATATCAGTTAATTATAGAAGAGAACAAAATAAAATTGAGCATGCAGAATCATGATTACTTATTTAATATACGCATTATGTGTATATAAATAGGTAGGCAAGATTGTGCATGTTTGATCTATTATTGCATCAGCTAGTAACAAGAAAACAAAACAAAATTGGGCATGCAGAATCATGAGTACTTATTTTATATATGTATGTACGTATGTATATATATTTAAGTGAGTATGAATATTATATAGACTTACGTACTAACAATATAGTGGGGGTATTTATACTGGATAAATTAATATACTTATACATACATATAAATATATATACATATGTAACTTTTACACTCAATCCACTGTCCGTACTCCACCGACTCAGTATACTGAGTGCATGTTCCAGGCGTTGTGATATCGTGTCCAAGTGGATCCCAGAGACTGCCACCGCGACGTCATCCGCGTAGGCGACAGTTTTATAACCTAAGAGATCCAATTTCCTGAGCAGACAATTTATGGCCAAATTCCACAGAAGTGGCGATAAGACACCTCCCTGAGGTGTACCCCTAGTGGCCATTCTCGTGATCACTGCCGTTCCCTTTTCGGAGCGAATGATCCTGTATCGTAGAAGGTTTGTGATGAACCTTACAGTTGATTGGTCTAAACCAAGATCCTGTAGAGCTGAAACGATAGTTGCAGATTCTACGTTATTGAAGGCTCCTTCTATATCCAGAAAGGCCACTAACGAGAAATTACCAAATTCAAGGGATTTCTCAATATATCCCACTAAGGAGTGAAGTGCTGTCTCAACGGATTTGCCTTTCATGTAGGCGTGTTGAGAGGGAGATACTGATCCTTGTTTCAAAGACACTCGTATGTGGATGTCGATGATTCTTTCAAGGGTTTTCAGCAAGAATGATGATAGACTTATCGGTCTGAAATCTTTTGCTTTGGTGTGTGACGCTTTCCCCCCTTTCGGGATGAATGTCACAGTGCATTCGGTCCACCGTTTTGGTATGTAGGACCATGCAAGACAGGCATGATAGATAGTTATCAGCCAAGGAGTGACTAGATCTATATTATTCTGTAGATCAGCGGGTATTATACCATCTGGGCCCGGAGACTTGTAAGAGTCAAAACTCCGTATGGCCCATTTTATTAAATGTTCGTCAAGTATAATTGACGAAGTTGTCCGATTGTTCGGTTGGGATGCACTAGCAATATCCGGAGGCAAGTTCCCCGGAAAATGAGTGTCCATGAGTACTTCTAGTGTCTCACGTCCATCAGTAGTCCACCTACCATCCTGTTTCTGAATATAACCTTGAACAGTTGGTGTTTTCGATAAGATCTTGCGCAGACGATTTGTCTCAGAGGAACTTTCGACGCCGCTGCAGAAATTCCTCCAGGACTTACGTTTCGCGCTCCTGACCATATTCTTAAATTTGTTCAACATAGACTTATACATTGACCAGTTGCCTGATCTTTTCGCCTCGTTGAATAGTTTACGACAATTACGCCTAGTGTTCGCTATGTCTAAAGACCACCATGGAGGTCTTACCTTTCCTCTGCGAGCAGAGGGAGTGCATGTACGTCTTGTGGCCTCACTGAGAGAAAGTGTGAGCTTTTCCACAGCGCTTTCAATGTCCCTAGTGTCACCTATGAGAGGGGGTGAGGGAAGTAAACCATCAAGGATCCGCCTGTGATCATCCCAATTGGTTTTCCTCCTATTTAGAAAAGGCTTTTCCTTCTCAACTTCCAATTCTATTAAGAATGTCAGATACCTGTGATCAGACAGAGAGCAATCATCTGAAACCTTCCAATTCCTTATGAGTTGCGAGTGGCTTGCACTGACAAGCGTAATGTCCAGAACTTCTTGCCTATTTGCTACCACAAAAGTAGGTTCTGAACCTCGATTGACAACTACCAGATTAAAGTCTAATATGAAGTCTAGAATGTACTCACCTCGTTCGTTTCTATCTGAGCTACCCCAGATTGTGTGGTGAGCATTTGCATCAGCTCCGATAATTACAGGAGTTCTGGCCCTATTTGCGGCACGCATCATATTAGATACCAGGTTATTCGGTGGTGGTTCAACCTGGTCGTGCGCCATATAGCTCGAGAGCAGCCACACCTTACCTGCACCTGTCTCCCAAGCAGCAGCTACTGTATCTTCATCGCTGTAATCAGGAAGAATGAAGATATTAAGATGGTTCTTAACCAAAATGCAAGATCTTATTTTACCTGTGCGTCTTATGTACAAAAGTTTGTACTTTTTGGCGTTGAGTCCACGAATTTCGCCATTGTGTATCCACGGCTCCTGGACCAACGCAATGTCCTCCCCATATTTAGCAATGTGGAGGAGCAGGGCAGCCGAAGCTGCCTTAGAGTGGTGAAGGTTCACTTGGATCGCCTTCACCATGGTCTGGATCATATATGACCGTAACGTCGATGTCTTCTGGGTCTGATTCCAGAAGAACATCTTCATCCTCCACATCACCCAGAGCGCAGAATAGGTCCCCAACCATACTGGAGTGTGATTGGGTCTCCATTTTGTCCTCAGAGCTTGCGGGGTCGTCCAGTTTAATTTTGCAGTCCATATCCTGCGGAGCTTCCAGTTTAACACCAGAAGTTTCGGGGTCGAGCTTGTCGTCACCACGGTAGATGCGCAGCTTGATACTATCGAAACCATAGTAAATCTTGCTTTGCCTCTCACGTAGTGGCGCCAAGGATTCCTTGTTAAGGACTACGACCACCTTTCTATGCGCACCTTCAGGAGCGGAAACCTTAACCACCTTCCAGTTATGGGTTGGTAGATCGGGATTACCGCTCTGAATGTATGCCAGAATCTCCTCAGGTTCATGTGGCTCCGCCGGAATAACTGTGACTGATCTCGGTCTACGAGGTATCTCGTTTACCGGGATCACGTCCAGTTTCGCGCCAGGCCACAATTCCCCTAGGGACGCAATTGCTAATTTTAGCAGTAGAGCTGAGCGGTCATTGGTACACGCTAGCAGTTTTACATGGCCTTGATACCAGCCAGCATCGTCGTTTTGCGGGGATGGACCGGGATTCTCCTTGAGAATCTTCCAGTATACCCCCAGCATACCCTGACGGATTTTCAGCCATTTCTCCTGGGAGATAGCTCCGTCATCAACACTCCTGTCGATAATAGCCCTTACAAGTGGATTGCGAGCAACTTCACTGTAAGGCCTTCTTATCACACGAGCCTCTTGCTTCGGACGTTTAGTCTTCGGCTGTGTGTTCTGCTGCTGGAGCAGCTCCTCCTCTGAGCGTTGCCGTTTGGGCCCAGCAGATGCGCCTTGGTTCGCTGCATCTGCGCTTGGAGGAGTGTTTGAGCTGTCCAGCTCAGCCAGTTGAGCCTTAGCCCAACTTAGTTTCGACAATTCGTCGATGTTAAGCGCATCGGCCGACTTGGATCCAAGCCGGTCGATAATGCGCATGGCGGCACGCCTTTGCACGAAAGCCCTCCTGGATGGTTCTTTGCGAATGGGGGCGTTCGGTTCTGCCGTAGTGGCTTCTTCTTCGTCAAAATCCAGATAGATTTTAAACGATCTTTATGCTTTAAAAAATGTGTAGATGGATATTTATCAGTGGCAGCATATCCATCAAATCGCATTTTTTGTTATGTGATACGACTAATGGAGACATGTAACTTCGACCAATTGTGGAATCGGCTTCTTTAGACGACGAGAGTTGATGTCTAGCAGCTTAAAAGCCTATCCTGGGTCTAGTGATGATTTGTACTGCAAAACTTTACTTTACTCGTACTGCATTCATCGAACCTATTTTCACTCAAATTTTTTACCTGAAAAAGATATATGTATGTAAGTAATAAAAAGTTAATATATAATGTAGCCTATAAATAAAATTATTTTTATAAATACCTGAAATGTTGCATTTCCTCCATGTGTATCTATCTTTCATCAGACCAATAAAATCTAAAAAATTGTTTTTGTTTAATTCATGAACGATTTGTAGCCGTTATTAAATTTACCCAGTCGTGTGTATGGTATATTGAAAAGGATGAATTTTTCTTAATTTTTTTTAAATTTGGTCATGCACTGTATCAAACTCAAGATGCAACACAACTAGAAATGTATAGTCAATCCATTCACATCATCGAAATTTTTGGCAATCAAAGTATTTTCATTACTTGAACCATATATTTAGCCAAAGATTTTTCTAGTTTATGGTCTTTGGTCGAAAACAAAGACATACAGTGGTGGCCACCAATTTAAGACAAATACTTGAATTTTTTTCATCAACTGAATTTTAAGTGCGATAGAGCCAAAATAAAAAGACCTCTAAGGGTGTGAAATTTATTATTAATGTTTCTAGTTTCTGAAAAATGTTTGGAAAAATCGGTAAAACATATATGGACAAAGATATGTGGAAATACGTTGACCCACCTCAGCGAACACCCGCTGTTAATAACATGATATGACCGAAACTAATGGAACTTAAAATACGAAATTTGGTCCGAATATTTTATAATAATAAAAATATAATGATATAAATGTGAGAAAATATGTTTATTTAAAAAAAAAAATTTTTTGGTCAAGTTGTAGAAAAATTTTATGTGTTCGTGGTGAATATGTATGAATTGACACAGTCGAATAAAACACACTTGTGTGTTAAAACAGTCCTCATGCATACATATTTGTGGAAATATTTGAAAAAATAATTGACAATCACGTGGAATTTAGCAAACAATTTTTGTCTTAAATTCCTGGCCACCACTGTATTTACGTGTTCTTTTTTTCACATTATTGGCCATAGCCTCAAGTTTTTTACTTCATTCATTTATACGAATTTTAATTTATTTTTATTTATTCTAGTATTAAGTAGCAAAACAGCTTATTTTCTTCTGTTTTCCATTTTTAAAAGCACTTATGTTAAGATAAGACTTAACTTTTTTAAATTTTCGTTTTTGTAAAAGAACCTCTGTCGATACAAGACGTTTTGTCAAAACGAAAACTCGCGATCAACTGATTTAAAAATCTACTTGTCTCAGACAAGTGGTAGGTTTTTCAATCTTTGCTTTCGACAAAACGACTTCTTTCGAAAGAAGCTGTTTTATCAAAAAATAATTGTTAATAATGTGCTAAAACTAAATAGAGATAGGCTGTTTTGTCAAAAGGCAATGATTTGAATTCTATGAGAGAAGTTGTTTTGTCAAATTGAAATTGGGGAAAAACCTGAAAGAGGTTTTTTCGACTGCGTATCTTATGTTCTAAAAGTCATATAAAGACGGCGATAAGACCAAAAGAAGCGCATTCAAATTTTATATTTACTACAAAAATCCTGTAAAATTGTCTTATCTCGAGAGAAGTCGTTTTGTCAAATGTCCACAGATATGATTCTGGACTTGCTTTATTAAAGACTCTTTAGATAATCTCTCCACAAATCTCTCTACGATTAATGTTAGCGTCTTTCGCTGTGTTGCGGAAGAATCAGCTGCTGAAACAGTTACCCCCGTGCAAGGATCTTCTGTGATTAAAAAATGCGCTCGTCGACTATCAAAAACGCACTTCATGAGATTCCCAGTGGACTCTTCGACGATTGAAAATGCTATGAAATCATGATTTTCCACGCTTTCATACAAGTGAAGACAAACAGAGTTGCCAATAAATAGTTTTAGAAAAATTTAATAGGTGGCTGTAAAATAATAATTATATTTTTAGCTTATTTTATGTATTTTTGTAAAAGACAATAGTACAAATGCCCACTAATGCTTATCGTTTTCGTAAAAATACCAATTTCATTAGTTTTTATAAATAAAATTGTTACTAATAACTATAGCAATTATTAACACTAACATTTTCCCCAGAAATGTTTGTATTTGAAGATCATGGTAACACTTTATTATTATTATTAAAAATAATAAAAATTGGTTTCATGCCACAAAGAGGCAATCAAAGTAAATTAATAAAGTAGCGACAGTACTACAACAAATACAAAATTTACAAAAACCACAAGCAATTTTGTTTTTTGTTTAAGGTCTGAGCTGTCAAAGTTGCCTGTTGTTGTTTTTGCTTTTGGGCTTGTTGTATTTTTCGCCACAACAACCACAAGTGAATTGACAGTTCAGACCAAAGTAAAAAAAATAGTCAGCTGTTCTACTGAGTCTACTTTATTAATTTACAGGGCACAGAAAGGTTACTGCCAAAGTAAATTAATAAAGTAGACTCAGTAGAACGGCTGACTATTTTTTTTACTTTGGTCTAATCTGTCAATTCACTTCTGGTTGTTGTGGCGAAAAATACAACAAGCCCAAAAGCAAAAACAACAACAGGCAACTTTGACAGCTCAGACCTTAAACCAAAAACAAAATTGCATGTGGTTTTTGTAAATGTTGTATTTGTTGTAGTACTGTCGCTACTTTATTAATTTACTTTGGTTACTGCGATGAAACAGCTACTTATTTTTTTTATTCAGTTTGAATTGTCAATTCACTTGTGGTTGTTGTGGCGAAAAATACAACAAACCCAAAAGCAAAAACAACAACAGGCAACTATGACAGTTCACCTACTTTTTAACAAAAACAAAGTGCCTTGTTTTTGTATTGTTGTAGTGATGCAGTCACCTTTCTAAGTGTGCCCTGATTAATTTACATTGGCGGCAATGAATAACAAGAAGGGAAGCCTCTCATTTTTTCTACAACAACAACTTCTCTCTCTTCTCGCATACAAGTAGTATGTCAAGGCGTATCTAATAAGGTGACGTCGAAAAGCCAGCTGACTATTTTTTGCTCGATATGTTTTTTCACTTCTATCTGTCAAAGTTTGTTTACATTTCGTTATTAATTTAAATTAACGTTTTTGTTTCTTTTAATAAAAAATATAAAATAGAAGAAAAGTGAATAATTCATAATATAAAAGTGAATGGAGTACTTATTGAAAGTAAATTTCACGTATTTATTTATTTTCACCCCTGTTTTTGATTTTTGCAGTCTGCTGTTGTTTAGCTGTTTGACAGTTAGCAAATAATTTTACAAAAACAAAGTACATGTTGTTTTTGGTAAAGTTGTATTTGTTGTAGAATTGGGTATACCTGTAAGTAAATTTGCCTTGTAGTATGTAAATTCAACACACTTGAGAGAGAGATTTAACTTCAAAACTTTTTCTTGAAAATTGCAATTCTAACACACACTTTCACCATCAAATAATATTTTTATTATTTTTTTCCACACATTTGAACCATTTAAATAACCGAAACGCGTATATTTTGCACAAACGAAAAAAATATTTTTTTAATTTTTTTGACATTAATTTTTTGGGGGTTGAAATCAAAGTATAACAAGTAGTCCAACTCTTTGACAGCAGTACCTAACTCTATACATGTGTTAGTGAAAAAGTACCTAAGTCTAAATATGTGTTAGTTACAAAAATGTATATGTGTTGGTTCCTTTTGAATTTTCACCATACACACAGAGTTCTAAAAAAATTTTTAAATTTTAATTTATTTAAATTTTGTTCTATTTTCAATACCAAAAATTGAAACTCTGTTCTATATTTTAAAACCTACCACAAACAAAATAAAACGTCAAAATTAATAAAAAAAATATTTTTTAGTTTGTGCGAAATGGACTTGCTTCGGAAAAGAAAAAGTGCTAAATGTGTTGAAAAAAATTATAAAATAATGTGTGTTAGTGAATTTACGCGTATCAAACTATATTTATTGGACAATTTATAGTTAAAATTTCGAGACTTTTGATGTGTATAATTCTCTCACAAGGGTGTTGAATTTACACAGTACCCGTATATGTGAGAGAGTAAATTTATAAAATAGAGAGTTGGACTACTTGGTATACTTTGGTTGAAATAAAAACTAAAATAAACACATTTGTAAAATTTCGTATTGGAAATTAATAACTAAATTTAAATAAACTTAATTTTTGCAGAAATTATGGAATAAAAAGCGGAAAAATCTTTTTATAAAACCTCTCCAGATTAAATATCATTCAAATAATGTGAAAATCGTTTGAATTTTTGTAATAAAATTTTGTTATAATTTTTAAGGTCGCTTTTTTACAACTCTGTGTGTTTGAGGAGTGTGGTGAAAGTGGTTTGAAAACCAATACATATAAATAAAATGATACCAATACATTCTAATAGTTAGGTTTTTTTTTGACAACCGACTTAGGTTTTTTTTTGACAGCGTTTCACTTCTTATTATTATTCTTTGCAAAGAGGTTTAAAAATAAAAAATGCTGATATATAAAAGGTTTATTTATCAAATTAGCTGTAATTTTCTTATGTTGGCGGATTTTTTAAGACATCATTCTTCTTCTCTAACATTTACAAAATGAGCGTAAAACGAGAAAACGCCAGAAGTTCTATGAAAAACTGTAACTGAAATAAATGGATTGCTACATATGACATAGGGTTAATGAGAACGCGTCAATGTGGCAAAAATGCGACTTTTGGGCCATAGAAAAGCGCTAAATTGACAACGCTGTGAATACTCATAGAATGAGTATTCAATACCCAAAAACTCAACACTTTATCATCACTAGTAGCTCGTATTGCACGTGGAATTATTTTTTTTAAAATTCTTGATTGAAAACTTTTCAATTACACACAGTCAAAATGGAGCGCTACATTTTATATATTAAATAAATTTCTTATTTCATTAAATTTTAACAAATTTGATGTGATTACAAACTAAGGTAAGCATATTATTTTCAAAACGTATTAACTTGGGTACATAATTTCATGATGATAATCATGATAGGGACATCTGAATTAAAATGACTGATTTATCTAATGTTTCCAAAAATACTGATTTTGTGAAAAATTTTAATATTTCATTTAAAAAGATGATTCGATTATAATGTATATATTTATTATTTCCAGATGTTGGTTGATATAATACTTTTATGGTTTTAGGCAGATGGAGGTTATTAGCTAGATCTGGTTTCTTTTTGGAATTCTGTGAAATGGCAAGTATTTTCTTATTAATATGTTAAAATTAGAGTGAATAAATTCTAGTTTATGTGCACCACAACGGGTTATATATTTTTATATTGAATATGACGTTATAGTTTTTTTCCTGAGATATGGGCCTTCAAAGTTTAAATATTGGATATGTTGTATTTTTGTTGTTTTAATCCAATTTACGTCATTAGATAGCTATCTCATATGAGAGGTATTGTAACTCTCATGTGAGATATAAATCTAAAAATGTTTGTGTTTTTAGTCCGGTAACAATTTCTGTTTACTCAAAATATGTATGTATGTTTTCATAATATTAAAGTATCATACGACCATATTTACTTTAATATCGTACGAGACATTTGTACGTATCTGAAAAAGAATTTGGTCTTATGTTCCATTCAGAGGGGTACTATATTTTAAAATAAAAAAAAGTTCTTTCGAAATATTGTCCAAAATATTGAGCGAAATAAGGGTATATCGTACGTGACATAAATCGGAACTCATTTTGAGGTAGATGTAGAAATAGGCGAAAATATTCGAATCGTGAGAGGCATTATGTTTTCTTTTAATTTCTTACACTAAACGAAATATTTTACTTTACAAACCGTCATATTTAAATTAAAACAATCTTTGGATGATTTTATAATAAATAAAATTTAATATCGTACGTGACATACCGTACGTAACAGATTTTTCTCTTATAATAAAACTATATTCTGTAAGTATATGTATACAAAAACTAAAAAAGTGAATAGAAAATATACATTCGGTTTCAATCAACAATTTGACAATAGCAAAAAAAACAATCAGAGTCAAATTCATTTCATACTATAAGCTAATTTTAGCCTAAAACATTAAAAAATTAAATATAATCAGTTTAAGCTATTATTTTTGTCTTTAAAATGTAATATAATCTAAATACTTTCACATAGTAACATTTTATTATTTTCTTCTATTCAAATTATCTTGAAAAAAAGTTTCAAGGGTTTTTGTGTTTTCAGTCGTGGTAGCGATTCTCGTGGAATTGCCCATATGTACACTTTAAAAATATATTTTCTATGGATGGGACTTATTTTGTTCATTAGTATCTAAAACTTATACTGCAAAATTTAAGTGCAATCGGATAAATATAACCCGTGCTGGAAGTCGATAGAAAGTTGTAAAATTAGGTAAATAATGGTACTTCTTTCGGTATCTTAAAAATATCCCTATTTAAATAAAATTTTCAAGAAAAAGGACATTTTTGTATTATTTACTCACTGTTTTGCATGCAATAGTAATGTAAACAACTATGTTCTACACATAAATGCGAGTAAAATATGCGTAAACTAGTACTTTTTGCTCAATATATGGTCAGAGAAAACTTGTATAACTTTGCTATTTTTCATTCGAAATTATTGTTTTTTACCTTCTAGTTATCCGATTGCCTTAAATTTTACAGTATAAGTTTTAGCTACCAATGAACAAAATAAGGCCCATCCAAAGCAAATCTATTTTCTAATGTACATATTTTTAAATGACACTTTTCATAATATACAGATATATATCAATCTATATATTTTATGCGAAGCCGTAGGCGTGCAATCAGAAAACTATTCGACGTACCAAAAGCCTTCCGCAAAGAAAACTATTTTACGAGACAATAAAACTAAGTTTTTTTTTAAATTTATGCTTTTACATAATAGCTTAAGAAAAAACTATGAATATTGGCTTCAATTTAGTCTATAATACTTACTTTTAAAACATACATTTAAAAAAAACCAGTTCAAAATTCTAAAATGCAGGATTGGTTTCAAATGTTTTAATAAATTGGGATGCTTAATACCTATCTCATTTTAAAGTTAATTCAAAAAGCTATCAAATGACATGCAAAATGTTTCAATCCGATAACAATTATCAAAGATTTCTGTTTCAACTTCAGAGGCCCATTACTCGGGAAATAGGGACCTTTTCCTTGGCGCCCATAAACTAGATTTGTTCCATTAGAGTTTTATGATGATAACTTTGATAGGGACATCTGAACTATAATGAATGATTTATCAAATGTTTTCAAAATTGCTGAACAAATACTGACATTTTCTATAAGTCCTCCTTGTTTAAACAATTTGCTAATATTTTGTATTTTTTATTTTAGATTTTTGCTAACTTTTATTGGAATATGTATGTAGTTCCTACATAAAACTTAACAAAATTGGTAAGTGTCTATTGTTTTTCCTACGTTAAAAACATAATTTTATATGATGATAAATTTGATAGGGACATCTGAATTATAATGAATGATTTATCAATTGTTTCCAAAAATACTGATATTGTATGTAAAAATATTTAATTTAATTAAAAATAGTATATGAATGAACAGTAATATAATTTTCTTTTATTTTTAAGGCCATTTTCGGAATGTGAATATATTCATAATAAATTGAAATGTAAGTAATTTTCATATAAATATAGTATATAGCAATTAAAAATGTTTTATTGATGATTCTATTGATAGGGACATCTGAAAAAGAAATGATTGATTTATCAAATGTTTTCATAATAACTGAATTTGGTTTTTGATAATCTTTAATAACTAAATTTACTCACAAATATATTAATTATTATTTTTTTTATATTTAGGCTCAACACACTGCGGCCTGTAAACCATTAACGATAGTGTTATACGCAAAGGCAAGTAAGTACCCATTTTATGATATCTTTTTTTATATAGTAGTTTTCAATATGATGATAACTTTGATAGGGACATCTGAATTAAAATGACTGATTTATCAAATGTTTCCAAAAATCCTGATTTTCGTTAAAAATTTTAATATTTCATTTATAAAGATTATGAGATTATAACTTCTGTATTTTTTATTTCCAGATGTAGATTGGCACAATGTTATTATGGATTTAGTCGGAGAGAAGTGATTAGCTAAAATGGCAAGTATTTTCTAATTAATATGTTAAGATTGCAGTTTTATGATGAAAAATTTGATAGGGACATCTGAACTATAATGAAAGATTTATCAAATGTTTCCAAAATTGCTGAAAAAATATTCAGATTTTTTATAAAGTCCTTGTTGAAACAATTTAATAATTAATTTTTTTTTATTTTATATTTTAGAATTTTGAAAATTTATATTGGAATCTCATCTAAAACTTGAACAAATTGGTAAGTGTCTGCTGGGTTTTATATGCTTAGAACAAATTTTATATGATGATAGTTTTTGATAGGGACATCTGAATTATAATGAATGATTTATCAATTGTTTCCAATAATTACTGATACGTATTACAAGACTTGTAAAATTATTTAATTAATGGCAGATGAACTAATACATTTTTTATTTTTTACTTGCAGTTTATGACGCTGAAACTATTATGTATGGATTTATGATCCGCTTAAGTTTATATTTACATGGCATTTTTACTATAGTGCCTTTCAAAAACCAAACATGGCGAGTTATTTTAAAAAGTTTTATATAATATGAATAAAATACAATGAATTCGTATATGTACATAAATTATTTGTTTTTTATTTATGGTATCGATAGTTGGACGAAGTTACAATGTCCGTATTACCAATTTGTATTATTGTTATAAGGTTGGTACTAGAGTTATCAAATATTCGAAATATGTCTACAAAAAACCGGTTTATTTCTAAAAACCGGTTTTCGGTATTATCTAATTTTGTAAATTTAAGAATTGTATAAATTAAGTTAAGTTAAGCCTTTTTTAATAAATGAATTCATGGCATCATCTATAAAAATTTGACGGTCACACTGTGTATCGTTATGAATTTATAACAAAAACAATTTTATCTTAAGTGTCGCTTAAGCTAAAATTTCTTAATAAAAAAACTGAAAAAAAACTTGTGCTTAATAGTTCATTTCAATGACCGCTCATTTTAGTTCATAGTTCAAAAATTAACTAGGTAGCTCTTCTAGTTCAATCGCTCTTTGAATTTTGAACTACATATTTGTAAACACAGAAACGAGTGATATATTTCTAATATAAAATTTGTCTCTCTGTTCTGAACTAAAACAACAGATATGATACTGGAGCCATAATGCTCCTCGGGTTTTTAGTTTGCTGTCAGTTGCCGTATAATTCTGAGAACAGATTCTATCCATTGTGACCCTTATTTTTTCGGCATTATGTCAAAATTCGTATAAAAAGAAGTAGGAAAAACAACAAAAACACGCATTTAGCTAAGAGAGCACATTTGAAACATTTTAGTTCATAGTTCAATACTTAACTAAGTGACCAAACGATTTGAACTAGTTCATTTAGTTCAAATAATGGAATCGTTCAATAATGAATTCGTTCATGAACTACCCAAGTCTAATAATTGATAAACTATAACATTATTTTAATATGTCTAAAGGTATTTATAGACGGCAATACTGAGTCTTAACACTTTTTAAATTTAAAATATTATTGAAATCATTCGGTATGTCAAAAAATCGTTTCGAAAAAACATTTACCCCCATTAAAACGAAGTCTGGTTAGGTGCTAACTAATAGTTATAGTCATAGAGAATAGACAGTTTATACCTAAAATGTAAAGATCACATGGTTTCTTATGCCGATTAACAATAAAGGCCTAGTTAGTTTGTACGTTCCGTTCCGAATCAGCTGTTTTGTTTTTAGCATAGGGAAAGTTGTGTATGTCGTTAGTTTTTCTGTAACGTTGCCGTTCTGTTGCGGATCAATCTGTTGAAAACTGAATTGTGTCCGCAACGTTAAGTGACAGCTAAAACAGCTGATATCATATATACACAAAAATGCCACCAATATGAAAGCAGTGGTGCCAACATTTTTGAAAGGGAAATATTTATTATTAACAAAAGAATAAAAAATATATTTTAAAAAAAACCTGGAAATTTAATAAAATAAATATAAATTTCTTTTAATGTATGTACTATGTATGTAAAAAAATAGTTTAAATTAAATCATTAACAAAAAATATATGTATGTATTTATAAAAATGTTCACAATAATATGTTGAAGGTCTAAATATAAAAAACACTAAAAATAGTAACAAAATCACCAAGATGGTTTTTTGGTTATTATTTTAAAAACAGCTGATACGATCTTACGGAAAAACTAACTACAATATAACAGCATTCAGAACGGCACAGAACAGAAACGTTACAGAACGCAAAGACTAATGGAGCCTTAAGAATATGCCAGAGTTGGGAAACTTTAACCTCCCCTCAAATGAAACTTTCAAAACGCCGATACACGTGTCTTTTTTTGTCTACTATATTTTGTCTACAAAAACTCGATTTTCGATTTTTGCAATTTCCTCGAAAATACGAACAACTGACAAAAAAATTTACAGAAATCGGCCCAGCCCTTCTCATTTTATGAATTACTATACATTTTTTACACCATTTTTATATATACGTATAGACAAGGTCTATTAATAAGGTCTGTGCAACGATTAAATTGTATTATTATACTTCAGTTTTTGACAAATATTAATACTCAGCATTGCAGTCTATAAATACCTTAAGAAAGATGAAGTCTCAAGAGCTTGAGTAGTGAATCGAAAATTAAATTGCAGAAAATTATATCTCAACCGACACAATTTTTTTTCCAGTAGTTCATAGAATTAAAGTAATTGACTATTAGCCAATTGGAACACAGGTTGGGTGACGTCAGATTTCCAACATGCGCAGAATGTTTTAATTCGTGCGAGTGATGGCGCACATTGGTTGAAGTTCATAGAACGAGCGGCTAAAAATAGAAGAAGTTGTCGAAGGCACATAGGCATTTTTTAAAAGACTGTGTTTAAATTACTTATTCGTGTTTTTTCTATGAGAGATGGGCGTAAATAATTTTTTAACATCATTAGTTGTGTTCGCGTACTTGATAATTTGTAATAATTTGTACAAATTCGTTCGTTTACTTTTAAAAACTTGTAACGAGAGAGCAAGAGAGTGTTAAAACTGACAGTTCGTAGATAGAGAACATGATATTTTTTACTGGACATTTTTTGTCCAGTAAAAAATATCAACATAAAAAACGTTTAAAACATATGGTTGCAAATGCAAACTAAAAAGATGAAAATTAATACAATTTACAAGTTTTGCAAAGAAAAGAAGTAAAATAGCCCAAAACAAACGTTTTAAATTAATTTATAATAAAATACAACTTATTTTTACAAATTGTTGTTCGCGTACTTTTTTTGTTACTTTTCAGATTGAGAGTAATTTATTTTTACTCTCTAAAATAATGTTACTGGATATTTTTTACTGGAAAGTACGCGAACACACCTATTATCGTAATCCAATTTTTTGATTTGCAGCATTGATCGAAATCTATTTATAAATGGGTCTGAAGACAATAAAAGATTATGCATTGCGTCTTCATTAGTTGCTACACGTCCAATTCTTCGCGAATAATGTAATCTATAGGCTCTATAGTCTTTATTCCTCGCTTCCTGAGCTTTCTCGGACACAATACCTGATACAAATAATCAATTAATGTGTAAAAAATAAAAATGAAGTCATTGAATAAGGGCCTTTAGTAGGAGCAGCTGAATTTTTTTTAGCTATTAGCTGAGACTTCAAGCTATAATTTTACATCTTTCGTTAAACAGCGCTCGACAGCGCTGAAAAGAAGCAGTCCACTGAAGTTGATGAACATTGAAATTTTGATGTTGTTTATATTTTGTTCCACGAAATTTTTTATATGGCACTTTTTTCAACTTTTTTTAATGCAAATCTCATCTATGAAAGTTGGCATTTACGAAAATATACAACGAATTCAAATGATAAGTTTACTGTGATTGTACCAAAAGATTGAATATACAGTAAATTTGAATGCCATTATAAACAAGCTAACATATATGTATGAACTTCGAGCGTGTCTGTCCAAACAAATAATAAATATATCAGCCTAATATTACGGAATCATAATATTCCGATGTCTGACAACAAAATACCAATAAATTATCCAAATCGGCGAACATGAAAAAAAATGTTATATACATATATGTAACTAGCTGAACCCGGTCCGCGTTGCTGGCCTTTAGAAAACATCTGTTTTATTTTGCATCTCGATCTCGATTTTAATATACAATGTCGGAAAAAGTCGGTAATCCAACCTTCAATGTTAATACATGTAGTGGCATTTCGGCTGGTTCCAATGAATTCAAAAATTCAGTAGGACAATTGACGACTTGTTCTTCGTTCATTACTGTGCCAATCTATTTGTATTTTATTGTTTCGCCAGACACTTTCAATTGTATTTGGTCATCGAGCTTGTTAACATCATAATTTTTTGATTAAAAGTAGATTTCATATGGAAATTTCTTATTCATGCACCTAATATGCAAGAGTAAACAAAATTGTTTATCACAGACCGAAAATCAAAAATCTGACCTTACACTGTTACCCAAAATGCTTTTCTGAAGAGTCCGTGAAAATTTCATCAAAATCGGTCCAGCCATTTTTGAGTCCATACGGAACATACATACACACATCCATTTTTATGAAATATAGGGCAGTAGCGGTATAATGTAAAAATTGGATTTTTACACGCCCCCCCTCACACTGACCGAATACAATACATCTGACTATACAGTGTTACCCGCTGTACTATTCTGAAGATTCCCTGAAAATTTCATCAAAATCGATCCAGCCGTTTTTGAGTTCATTCGGAACATACATACATACCCACATACAAACATCCATTTATATACATATACATATATAGAAGAATATAGGGCATTAGCGGTATAATGTAAAAATTGGATTTTTACATTATACCGCTAAAAATCTGACTATACAGTGTTGCCCGCTGGGCTATTCTGAAAATTCCCTGAAAATTTCATCAAAATCGGTCCAGCGGTTTTATATATATAGATGTCATTAGCGGTATAATGTAAAAATTTGATTTTGCCACACCCCTCCGCCCACAGACCGAAAATCAAAAATCTGATTTTCTGAATCTGAAGATTCCCTGAAAATTTTATTAAAATCGGTCCAACCGTTTTTGAGTTCATTCGGAACATACATCCATTTTTATATATTTAGATGAACAATGTTTGCATGAGAAAATTCGAAAATCTTCTTTACGAAATCACCGAATGGACCTAATGTAGTATTTTAGGTGTCCAAAACCATATTCAGCAAATTTCCTTTCCAATGATAATCGGTTTGATGGTCTCAGGTAGAAACATTTTTTGTATTTTATATATATAGATTTAGACTTGCCACCTTTTGAAATTTCCAAAACGAGACACCGCTAAATGGTCCGAGAAAAACTCAAACATTCGTTTTTATACTATTTTATTTTTTAAAATCAACTAACACATTAATAAAATAGGAATATTTGTTTGTGACTTATAGCAGAATAAAACACTGCTGAAAGGACAAATATGCTATTTTGAAATTTCATATGGAATATCTGGTGAACTATAACTGTGAAAGCCGTAAAACTTCGCAAAATTGACTTCGGTATCATTGTGCTCATCTTGGCTAAAAATGGACGTGACTTATAGACCCCTTTGCGCGAAATTATTGTATGTTATAAAAACCAAATTTTACAGGAGAGCGTTATTATTATTAAATTTCTTTGCATTGCACTATAGGTTAAACGACTACCAAAGCTGTGCTAAAGTCCAATTTTTCAAATGCAAATATTGCACTTTTTTAATGTCATTTTGTAACCAATACTCCAAATTAACTAAGTCAGCTTTTTGTTTTTGGTAAATATTAAATTCCGTTTGACAAAATTTCAGTCAAAGACATTGCATTGTAATCACTTAATAAATTTTGTTGAAAAGCCTGTATTGCTTTCAAACTTTCAATTGCATATATAAATAATTTCGCGAGTTATAAAGAAGAAACTGAAAATGGGGAACAATAAATTAAGTAAGTGAGTAAGGTTTTTTGTTAAAAAATGTGATAAAAATGTTTAACTTGCTTGAAATAAAGCCACTTTTTTAACATAACCTTAAAAGTGCTTCGACTGTTTTCAAAATGTAACTTCGTGGAAGCTTTTAAAATTTCGGCAAAGTTCGGCAGATTAAATGCAAACAGAAATGAATATATTGAAATGTTATGAACCAATTTTCATTTACATTCAATAGCCATTTTTAGCCGTTTTCGAATAATACTATATTTTTTAGGTTATTGTTTGAAATTTGGCTTAACGAAAATTCAAAAAAAGGTAAGTTTTATATCGTTTTCAAACATGTAGTGGACAAAATTGAAGTTAGCATATTTTCACATGAAGTGGAGAAGCATATAACGCAAACAATGCATTTTTTATATCCTACACCACCATAGTGGTGAGGGTATTACGCGTTTGTGCAGATGTTTGTAATGTCCAAGAATATTAGTCTAAGACCCACCTTAATATGGTACATATAATTTTTTCGGCCCAAGGACGAAGCCTATTGAAACTGTCTGAAATCGGTCCATTATATCACCTAGCCCCCATACAAATGTCCTCCCGTAATTGGACTTTATCGGTCATAAATGTTTAATTTATTTAGGTATCTACACAAATTTGCAAATAAGTTTTATATATACGGAATTCATTTCACCTAATTTTATGGTGACGTGCATAAATCTCTTAAAATTGTTGGTATACACATAAAATTCAACTCTCATAAAGAAATTAATCAAACGACCTAATTTCATGACGATCGGCCCATAATTGGTCATAGCTCCCATATAACCCACTTCCGAAAATCACTCACGAATATAAATTATTGAAATTTTAAAAGAAAAATTATAAAAGCAATGAGACTCTTACCAAAGTTTCGTTGCAATCTATTTTACTGTATATTGCTGAAAGATGCAAAAAGACGCTGTAATGGAAGCGAAGAAGACAGATTTTTTAAGCTCCGATTTAATATTAATATTAAGATGTACCTCGGATCCATTAATTTCCCCATCATTTTTATATAGGCGCTTACAAAAGCGGAAAAGTTCCACACTTCCACCTGAAGTAATTCACTATACCCACCAAGACGATGAAATTAATGAAAGTTAAGAGGACCTTTTTGATTTAAATTTACAAAATGAATTATGAAATGAATGAATGAATTACTAAAAGTTTAAGTATAATTAAAATAAATTAATGTATTAAGTATGTATTAATGATTGCAAAAGGGTTAATTTTTGGTCGTTAGTGGGTTAAATTCCATTTTTTTTAATAGAATTGTTCTTAATTGTGAAATTCTTTAAGGTTCTGGTTTGAATACCATGATTTAGTAGTAGTTATTAATTTCGCACAGAAAAAGTTGTCATTTAACCTATAGTGCATTGGCTGGTAAATTCGATACAACAACCGATTTAGTAAATTAAATTTCATATACGATAAAATTATCTTAGTAATATTTCCATAAATAAAGCGAATTTCGTTCTATTTTACTATGTAAAAATTTAACATTCGATAATTTCTCGCAAAGGGGTCGATATACAAAGTAGTTATTTTCGAATATTTGGAGAACTATCACTGTGAAAGTCTTCGAACTTTATACGAGCCAATTTCTTAGCTGACCAAAATTGGGACTGATCGGAATAGGGGGTGTGGCACCTTCCATAGAGAGTAAATAGTTATTTTCGAATATCTGGAGATATTCGAATTTTGCTCTAATATCACCCTTACTATTTATAGTTTGGTTGAAAATGGCATTGTGTTATTGGGCGTGGCACCTCTCATACAATGTAAACTTTTTAATTTCGAATATCTAAAGAACTATAATCGTAAAATTATTTAAACTTTTTATGAATGAATTTGGCTGAAAATGGGCGGGATTGGATTTTTCGAAAGTAAATAGTTATTTTCAAATATCTAGAGTACTATAATTGTGAAATTCTTCAAACTTTATATGAATCAATTTCATATCACGGCATGAAGTATAACAAAATATGGGAAGGATCGGAACAGGGGGTGAGTCACCTACCACACAAAGTAAAATAAATATCGTCAGAACTATAATTGCAATATTCTTCAAAATTTGTCCGAATAATTCTCTTATCATTTCACATAGTTTGGCTGAAAATGATCGGGATTGGATTAGTGGACGTGGCACCTCCCATACAAAGTATATAGTTAATTTCGAATATCTGGAGAACTATAATTGTAATGTATGAATCAAATTCTTATCACTGTACGGAGTTTAGCTAAAAATGGTCTAGATCTTAACAGTGGGTCTGGTACTTTCCATACAAAGTACATATAATTAAGATTGCGAGATTCTCAAACTTTGTCTGAAAATTTATTTTTTATAATTTTTCCTAATTTGTTTCAAAATGAGCAGGTTAATATTAGTGTAACCTTCTTAATTTTAAATTTATATTTTTAATCACTTTCATCAGCTTTTATTAAAGCTTTATTTGAAGTAATAAATTCAACAAACTCAGCACATCTTAAGCTGAAATTGAAGTGGACCTAGAGCGAGTATGGTGCCATTTATTTTTCATGAACGTTAAAAAATGTTTACAGTTCAAAAAATTTTTGATATATAATTGAATGAGATTTTTCGGACTCATGGAAGTTAATGCATTAAGTGAGAAAATACTATATTTCAGAAAATAATGCATCCTTGATATACAGTGAATGTCACTTAAAATCGTACACCATCGTAGTCAAATTTTATTCATTAGTTTTAGAAAGTTGACGTTTTGGAAATATTTTAAAATGCTATTTTTATATTGTGTGTGCTATTACCTATCAGAAAATTGGGTATAATTTTAATTGCCCTTATCCACAAATAAAAAAATTGGGTAAGACTGTCAGTGCCCAGAATATCAACGCTTCATTTAAAATCGTAAAGGCACTAAAAAATAGCAAATGATACCCTACAAAGTATTAGGATTATTTAATATTAAAATTTTTTTTAATTTTTAAAGATTTAATTATAATTTAATATAATTGTAAGAATTTAAGTGAAATATGAATTTTGTGATGTTCTTTAATTTTCATCAATATTTTTTAACGAATTGAGGTTTTGTTAACTTTTTTGTTGAAATACATATTTTTTGTTCCAATTAATAAAATGATTTTTAATGTTTTATATAATCACCTATTATTGCCTGTATAATTTCATAATATTTAAAAAAAAAATATGTTGTACGATTTTGAGTGACACTCACTGTAGGTATTTCCAATTTTTTTATATTTTTTGTGGTAATTAAGGAAAAAGTTAGGTTTTTTCTCAAAACGGGGCAAATGGCGTCCCGTTCAGAGTATCGCCGGGACACGGGACGTTCGCCTCTAAAACTGGTCTGTCCCTACGAAAACTGGACGGTTGGCAAGTCTAATGTAATTTGAATGGTATTTTTCGAAAAAGATCAATATTTTCTCACAAAAAAAAGTTGTAAGACAATAAACAAACTTGATAACTTTTAAAATGGAATAGTAAAATATGGCAGATCAGTTTTTAGAATAATTTCCAATTTTTGCATCGAAATAATTTATTAAATATGTAATCATAAAAAATAAATTTATGTTAAATATAGTACCTATATAAGTAATTAAAAGCTAGAAATATTTTCAATTAGTTAGCTTTTAGCCAGCAGCTACACGACCACGACCCTGAAACATCATCATCGATTCGGGTCCACGTATAACCCGAGACATCAGTTCCCAACACATTTTTGCCGGTAATAGACTAAAATGAAATTTCAATGGAAAGTATGTAGACAGAATTACCATTTTTTTTGTTCAAAAAAAAAATATGTAAAATAATAATTACCATTTCAGAGGTGTAAATGTACGTATTGAATTTGGCAATACACACCACGTTTCGTTCTTACGGACGGCTGACGTTATTTGATCAGCCACATATTGGGGCTCCAGCATGGGAAACATACGTGGTTGCACACCCGAAAACATACCTGTATTTATGTAATACGGACATATCAATGTCATATGGATACTGTCGTAACCATGGGTCTTGAGATCAGTCAGAAGACTCTCGTGAAAACCAATGCAGGCATATTTTGTTGCACTATAATCAGAGCAGCCATAGGTGCCCAACATTCCGGTCACCGAGCCAACGGTAACAATGTGGCCACGATTGTGTTGCATCATGTGTGGCAGGAATGCCTTAACAGTCCAATAGTGTGATATAATATTTATGTTGTATGTACTTTGAATGACACGATCTGGAAGATCCCAAAATGGCTTACAACACACAATACCGGCGTTATTGACCAGAATGTCGACGTGGCCTACTTCGTTGACTGTTTGAGCTGCCCTCTCGTATACTTCGTCACGATTTGAAATGTCAACAACATAGCCCTTGCAATTGTGATGACCATTCTGGGCCAACAGATTGATGGTTGTTTTTATAGCTGAAAAATAGATAAATTACCAATCAGTATCAATTTGTTTATGTGTTAAGCAATAACTGTAAACTAACTGTAAAATGAAAAACAAATAAATAAATAAATAAACTACCTAGGTGATAATTATGTTTACCGTTTCGGTATAACGAATATGTATATGTACATTAGAGTGCTCCAAGATTGTATGGACGAAAAAAACTTTCTAGGTACAGGCCGTCCCCCCCTCTAGAATTGTTCTATGTATTGTAGAAACACGTTGTGTAAAATATTAGGATGATAGGATAACGTTAACTGGTGGCGCAACGACGCTGAAGTTTTGAGGTGCATTTACAAGGGGAAAAATGCTATTTTTCAGTTTTTGTAAAAATTTTGCCATTAAATAATGACTTTTACAAGTTAATTTAAAAGAATCGAAATGTGTACGTAATTGTCGTTATAATAAGATATAAAAGACAAAAATTGGTGAAAAAATGTTAAAGTTATTAAAAAATCGCCAGGCCATTACCGTCTCTCAGGCCACTAGAACAAGAAATTTATGAACGAAATTAACATATTTTGAGAAAAATTAAAATAAAAGCTTATTTTTACTTAAAATATATCCATATTTACTTGTATATGAGTTTTTGTCCTCGTAGGATACCGTTAACCTATTCGCAGGTATGACCAAAAAAATTAAATTTTTTTAACGGCAGTTTCAAAACTCCAATTTCAAATTTTTAAAAATTTTGTTTAACAAATTTCAGAATTTTTTGATCATCACATGGGGATTTATTGACAACATAATAGGGAATAAAAATGTGAAAAAAGTATGTTAATACCTCCTATAGTTTTTCCGTACCTGCGATATAAATTTTGCGATTTTCGAGAAAAACTAATTTTTTGGCCATATTTTGGGGAATGACCAGAATTTCATTACTGTAATGATTTTTAAGTAAAAGCTATTCAGAATAATATAGTCCAGGTAATTTTAAATATAGTCTGAAAGTTTTACTAAAATCGGAAAACTTTAACCCTTAAATCGTGAAGGTCAAAGGTCAATTTTTTCAATATTTGGAATTTCTCATGGAAAGATAGCGAAATATTATATATTTTTGGGCCGATTTTGATGAAACTTAAGAAAAGTATAAAATGAAGTCTAGTATTCACAATAAGAGTACAAAAATGGAAATTAACCCTTAATAGCAGTGTGTTTCTACAATACATAGAACAATTCTAGAGGGGGGGACGGTCAAAATTCGCAATTTTATTTTTTTGGAGCACTCTAATGTACATACATATGTATATTAGGGTGGTTCCAAAAAACAAAAATGCCATTTTAATTAATTTTAAAATATCACTTCTTAAAATTTATAAGACTTTGAACGGCATATCAAATGGCATCCGATCATATCAAGATTTTTTGGATTCCCACAGGTCTAGTGCGAATTTTAGCTGTTACGTTTTTACCTTTTAACAATTAAGAGAGCTATATTCGGCTGTGCCGAATCTTATATACCCTTCACCAAATTATACTAAATGCAAAATTTTAAATATTTTTAGGTAAACAAAATTTACTTTTTTTTCCAGTTGTTTTTTTAATTTTTTGGCAAACATTTTTTTCGAATAATAAATTTTTTAATTTTTTTTAAATTTAAAATATTTTTTTCCAATTTTAAAAAAAAATATTTTTGTTTTTTAATTTTTTTTGGTGAGAAAAAAAAAATTCGGGTTAAAAAATATTTTTTCCGATTTTCACCCATTATAGGTCCAACTTACTATGGTCATATATACGTCGTTGCAAAGGTCTTTGAAATATCTATCATTAGATCCATATTGTCTATATTAATGACTTAGTAATCCAGATGTAGGTCATATCTCAGCCATTTGTGGATCGATTTTGCTGATTTTAAATAGGAAACTTCTTGAAAGCATGTCTGACAGAATTATTAAAGATTTGGATCCCGAAGATATCTGGGGTCTTCAGAAAATTGATTTCAACAAACAGACGGACAGAGGCTTAATCGACTCCGCTATCTATAAGGATCCAGAATATATATACTTTATAGGGTCGGAAAATTGTATTGTGGAAATTACAAATGGAATGACAAACTTATATATACCCTTCTCACGAAGGTGAAGGGTATAAAAACGGTGGTTTATTTATTTTAAATAAACCGTATTCATTTAATTGCAAATAAAGGCGATCAGAAGTTTAAAAATTTGGAACAACTCTTTATGTGTTTAAATTTTTACAAAAATTTAAATAGTCACTCTCTTTTAATTCACACACACTTATCTTACAAACTTTATAATGTCCACTGGTAATACAGTTAATGTTAATTCTAATAGCTCCTATGATAAACTGACTACCTGTTACCCGCGTTACTGTTTATATACACGTGCCATCTTCTAGAAGTTTCATGAATTATTTAACAGATAAAACTAGAATGTTCTACTTTTAGAGCCTTCAGCAGCCTCAGTGTTAATGTTAGCAGCTTTAACAGTTAATGTTGCCAGCACAGTGGTGATAAGTAGAAGAATTTATCGGTTAAAACCGTTAAATTCAAATTGATAGTGCAATTTCGTTACAATATTTTTAAACAACTAAACAGGTATTGTGAATAGAAGTCACCAAATTAATAGAGTTGGGTTGTTCATGAACGAACTAGTTCAATTGAACAATTCAGTCATATGAACAATGTGAAGTTGTTCAATCATCTTGTTCTTTATTGTTGTTTTTATTCACTTTAATCCTTTTGGTCGTCTGACGTTACTGTAGATGTTCGAAACTAATGTATATTTTGATTTATGTTGTTTGAATTTTATATATGTATATAATTCCTTTTTCTTTTCATTATTATTAAAAAAATGTTATAATATGCCAAATTCTTTTTCCAAAATCAGAAATGACCCGTACGTTTTGTTCACTGTAAAAACATTAACCCATTAAAAACCAAGACCATTTAAAATGAAAAATTTTTAAATTCATTTATTTATTTAAACTAAAATACGGTCAAAGAACATAGAAAATTAAAAAAAAATTAAAAAAAATTTTAGGAAACGTGTTTTTGGGGCTGTACCTGAATGGGTACAATGGCGTAAAGTGTATGCTATTTTTATAATGTGTGAACATTTTTAAAACATTACTTTTTCAACACAACGCAATATCGCATTGTTCAGACAACCATCTTATTCTGTTATGACATTCACCCCATCGTAGGGGATTTTTTATCCTTTAAGGAAATTGGTTTCCAGGAGTAGTTGCGACACCAGAAGCCAGTGTAATTTGTATATGGGTCTCACCTTGTCAGTAGCATCTAAATTAGTGTTATCAGCCAAATTAACAAAACGTTTTATTTCATTGAATCTGTTCCGTGATATAATTTCGGAAATTTTGGAGTGCGAGTATCCTCGCGAGCACCCAATACATATCTTCTTTTCGCATAGAGCGAAATCCACTGTAAAGCAAAATACTCAAGAATATATTCAAATCTTCTGTGTTAAAGGATAAATTGTGTTTATTAGCTTGCGATGCATAAATGCAAGTCTGCTAAATGGTTAAACTAATAACCTTTTCCCATTCAAGTATGAAATAATATTGAACTCATTGTCCAAAAAAATAGTTTGAGACATTTGAACATCGCATGGTATTATTATCCAAATAGAATTTGTTTTGCTTGATCTTGAGGGCATTATTTTCTGTCAGAACATCTCAAGTGGAACATCATCGTCGCTATCACTGTCACAAAATACTTATATTTCACTTGGTACATGCGATCTCTAACAAAGTCGTCAGCAACACTTTCATCTTCATCCATATTACAATCCGGATCTGATAAAATAATAGCTATCAAAATTGTGGTGCTCATATTTTTCCAAAAAATCTAGTTTTTAAAACATTTGCATTAAAAACTTCACGTTTTGATGGTCTGAAATTCTATTTTAGCGTAAGAAAAATCTTAAAAAAAATAATACATATCAAGCCACTGTACCCAATTGGGTACACCGATTTTCCTAATCTCACAACTTTGCCCCAAAAAATTATTTTTCTTATACATTTTTATAAAATGTACACATAATCACTCTACTTCACAAAATTATAAAAAACTCTTCCTTTCGTAAAACTGTGTTTGCTCTCCGCAGCTCAATTGCTACTAACCTCGGTAATATTCCAAAAAATGATATAGCGTTATAAAAACAGGACAAAATATACCTAAGGGTATTATTTTTTTAAAATTTTTATGTGTGATGTTTAAAAGCACAGTGTGTTGAATGCAAAATCACAAAAAAAGTTATCAAATTTATCTTGTTAAAAAATTTATGAATATTTGAATATTACCTTTTTTCTGTACTCAAGCAGGTACAATGGCTGGGAATGGGTTAAGATAGCAATTGTTCTTTCACTTAGTGCAGTTAAATAAACACCACAGAATAGAAATGAACAACTGAACAAAAAGAACGAACTTGTTCATTTATTTGTTCTGAACAAAAACGACCAATCAGTAAAAAGAACGATTATGATTACACATTGTTTACCTCTCATAGCTCCTTCTATTTTACGTGTATGATTTGTTTCTATAAAATTTACAAAAGTTTTCTAGTAAAAGTTGAATATTGGCTGGAGCTTTGAAAAATGCTATTTTTAAATGAAGTAAACATTAATTTTGGCTGAGAAT
The DNA here is from genome assembly GCF_958450345.1 of Calliphora vicina. Classification (NCBI taxonomy): domain Eukaryota; kingdom Metazoa; phylum Arthropoda; class Insecta; order Diptera; family Calliphoridae; genus Calliphora; species Calliphora vicina. Next base: position 69,255,647 of record NC_088781.1, on the reverse strand, counting down.
ATCGACTAATGGTTTTTGTTCCATTAATCAGGAGAGCCCTAATGTACATATATAAATGTACATATGTATGTATTTAAAAATATTAATTTTGTTTTCAAAACCAATTATCAGTTGAAATTATATTTTAAATTTGTACAGATTTAGCACACCTGACCAAACTTTCGAAAATGTATGAATGTTTAATAAAAGCGAACAAACATTTGACCTATTCAATAACAAAAAACTATTACGAATTATCACAAATTGTTTATAAATTTTCCAGTTTTTCAATACAAATTTAAATTTTTTGTGTGAAAATTTGTAATAATTCGTAATAGTTTTTTGTTTATTGAACAGACCAATTTTCGTTAAATGATGTAGCTACAAGAACATTTTTGATTAGAACCTCGAAAAAATTTTTAGAACTTGTTCCAAAATCACTAGCTGTAGAAAGACACTTCCGATTCTTTGATAACAATAATAGAACTACACCATAATTGGATATGGTATTTCAGAAGTTTCTAATTGTATTTATTGTAGTTAAGCATGGAGGAGGAAGTGTAATGGTTTGGAGCTGCATATCAACGAAAGGGGTTCGAAGGCATTATGAACAAGGATGTTTATTGAACATTTTGAGAGATAATTTGAAACAATCTGCTGAAAAAATGGGAATTGCAAGAACTTTTGAATTGTATCAGGACAACGACCCTAAGCATAAAACAAGTGTGAATTACATAAGTTTTTTTTGTTTTTGTTTTTATTTATGTTGTTTGTTCAATATTCAGAATTCTGAAATACGATTTTTTTGATCTTTTAATATGTCTTATGAATAAGAAAAAAAATAATATCGGTTTTTTTATTATTTTCTATTAATTTTGTTGACTTTTAATAACTCGAATAAAAACAAGTAAGAGTGCTATATTCGGCTGTGCCGAATCTTATATACCCTTCACCAAATTATACTTCAAAATTTTAAATATTTTTAGGTAAACAAAATTTAATTTTTTTTAGTTGTTTTTTTTCATTTTTTGGAAAAAAATTTATTTTAAATTTTTTTTTTTTTAAATTAAATTTTTTTTTTTTAAATTTAAAATTTTTTTTTTAAATTTTAAAAATTTTTTTTTGGTTTTTTAAATTTTTTTTTTTTGAAAAAAAAAAAAATTCGGGTTAAAATTTTTTTTTCCCGATTTTGACCCATTGTAGGTTCAACTTAATATGGTCTTATATACGTCGTTGCAAATGTCTTTGAAATATCTATCATTAGATATCCATATTGTCTATATTAATGTCTTAGTAATCCAGATATAGGTAAAAAATTGGTCAAAAATCGAGGTTGTCTTGGTTTTTTCCTCATATCTCAGCCATTTGTGGACCGATTTTGCTGATTTTAAATAGCAAAATTCTCGAAAGAATGTCTGACAGAATTATTGAAGATTTGGATCCCGAAGATATCTGGGGTCTTCAGAAAACTGATTTCAACAGACAGACAGACAGACGGACAGACAGACAGACAGACAGACAGACAGACAGACAGACAGACAGACAGACAGACAGACAGACAGACAGACAGACAGACAGACAGACAGACAGACAGACAGACAGACAGACAGACAGACAGACAGACAGACAGACAGACAGACAGACAGACAGACAGACAGACAGACAGACAGACAGACAGACAGACAGACAGACAGACAGACAGACAGACAGACAGACAGACAGACAGACAGACAGACAGACAGACAGACAGACAGACAGACAGACAGACAGACAGACAGACAGACAGACAGACAGACAGACAGACAGACAGACAGACAGACAGACAGACAGACAGACAGACAGACAGACAGACAGACAGACAGACAGACAGACAGACAGACAGACAGACAGACAGACAGACAGACAGACGGACGGACATGGCTTAATCGACTCCGCTATCTATAAGGATCCAGAATATATATACTTTATAGGGTCGGAAATGAAAAATGTAGAAATTACAAACGGAATGACAAACTTATATATACCCTTCTCACGAAGCTGAAGGGTATAAAAACGAATATTAATGAGACTCAAGGCCTAATTAGTTTGTACGTTCCGTTCCGATTCAGCTGTTTTGTTTTTAGCATAGGGAAATTTGTGTATGTCGTTAGTTTTTCTGTAACGTTGCCGTTCTGTTGCGGATGAATCTGTTGAAAACTGAATTTTGTCCGCAACGTTAAGTGACTGCTAAAACAGTTGATATCATATACACACAAAAATGCTAACAATGTGAAAGCAATGGTGCCAACATTTTTGAAAGGAAAATATTTATTATTAACAAAAGAATAAAAAATATAACATGGAAATTTAATAAAATAAATATAAATTTCTTTTAATGTATGTACTATGTATGTAAAAAAATTAGTTTAAATTAAATCATTAACAAAAAATATATGTATGTATTTATAAAAATGTTCACAATAATATGTTGAAGGTCTAAATATAAAAAACACTAAAAATAGTAACAAAATCACCAAGATGGTTTTTTGGTTATTATTTTAAAAACAGCTGATACGATCTTACGGAAAATCTAACTACAATATAACAGCATTCAGAATGACACAGAACAGAAACGTTACAGAACGCAAAGACTAATGGAGCCTTCACTGTATATTTCAGAAATTTCCAATTATGGCTGACTTCATAAACGCAGCGCGCAGTTTGCAGAGCAACACTGCAATGCATAGTGTTCATTAAGGCGGACCTCATTTTCTTATTTTCGATTTTTCAAAAACAAAGGGCAGTTTTGTGTTAGGTTAGGATAAAAAAAATTTTGACAAAAGTTTGAGCTCGATCGGTTAAAAATTAGCGTGCCGCACGAGGGTTAAAGTTCGTGAGAACATTTACAAGGGGAAAAATTCAATTTTTTCAGTTTTTTTTTTTTAAGTTTTGCCATTAAATAATTACTTTTGCAATTTAATGTAAAAGAATCGAAAAGTGTACGTAATTGTCGTTGTAATGAGATATAAATGACAAAAATTGTTAAAAATTCCCCAGGCCATTAACGTGTGTATCTCAAGCCACTGGAACAAGAAATGTATGAACAAAATTAACATATTGTTACGAAATTGTACTTGAATTCAAATATAACGATTTTAACGGCTGATTTAAAAGTAGCCTAATGCTTTCAAATAACAATGCTGTAATAGCAAACTGTAACATATCTGTGGGCATTATTAACATTGAATAAAAGCTTTCAGTTGACCATTGATCGTAAGTTTGCAACGCTGTTTGCTGCGACCGTATATTCGAATATTCAGTTAAAGAACATTGTAGAAAGTTCACCACAGATGGCGTATGTATTAGAAAGCTCTAGACAGTTAAAGAGCAATCTAGAATGCAGATGGCAGTGTTATAAATAGTGGCAGAGGTTGCAGTCGTGAGTGAGTTTATCAGAGACGCTTTTCGAACAAACATCAACTGATTGCTGTGCTTTTCAAGTGAATTCGTGTACATTGTAAAGTGTGTCTGTATTTCTGCGAATTTATAAACGTGTATAAAAAAACATTGAGTGACTATTCAATTCTGTAATTGTTGTATATTTTAAATAAATAAAGAGTTGTTACAATTTTTAAACTACTAAACGGCTTTTATTTGCAATCAAAAGTATCCGGTTTATTTAAAGGAAATAAACAAACGTTTTGAAAAGGTTAAAACGTAACAATATTTTGAGAAATATTAAAATAAAAGCCAATTTTTATTTAAAATATATCCATATTTACTTGAATATGAGTTTTTGTCATCGTAGAATAACGTTAACCTATTTGCAGGTATGACCATTTTCAAAATTTTAAAAAGAAATAAATAAATTAAAATTGTCAATTGGCCAATTGTCACAAAACTTATTTATGACCATGAACAATATTTCGACGTCAACATTTCAAAGAGATTTCCAATTTGATCAAATTATCTACAAACTTGCGTCCTATAGCTCGTTTCTGTATTTCTGGCATCGGAAAATTTCTCACATGAAGAGTGAAACAAAAAATCCATTGTTTCTGGATGTGCGAGAAGAAAGATAGTCAGTTAGTTGGTAAAGAAGTATTACTATTGAAATAACCGAATTTTTTTAACTCAACTCAAGCCACAGCAGAAAAATTTTGTTATTAAGAATAAATCAAATTTAAAGTTTATGCTCTTAAACGAATTATTAAGATGCCTAACATTACATCTTTTAGGGATATTCAATGATCATTATTCATATTTAGAGAAAATATTAACAATAATATTGGTTCAAATTTGTTTATCTACAATCAGATTTGAAAAATGTCCCTAAGTCCCGGTCCACACTGTGGAACATTTGCTGCAAAACATTTGAGTTTGTTTATGAAAGGGGAAATAGGAATGAAAAAGGGAACTTTGTTTCATGTACATGAAGTTTTTGTTGAGTATGTCATCCACATTTATTCGTTCGTATTCGTACTGTACAGAAATGTCAAAAACTGAAAAGCAAAAACTTCACTGTGTGGACACGAATGCAGTTTCAAAAGAGAATTTAAAAATGTTTTGCAGCAAATGTTTCACAGTGTGGACCGGGACTAACTACGCATGTTTTGTAGATTTAACATGGTCGAAATTTTTTTTTTTTTCATTTATCATTTATTTATTGTATCTTCATTATTTAATGAACTAACAATAAGTGGTTCAAATCTTATATCTAATAATTATTATTTAATTAGTCCAGCCAGTGCCGGACGAAAAAATTTTGTATTCATGGTCGTTTTGGTTAAATTGGCATTCTTCCTTCTAGATTAGGTCTGCTGTGTCCCTCTTTCTTAATCGATTGTGGCCACGGTTATCTAATATGTTGCGGGCCAGCGGGTTTGGGTGAACTTTAAGTTTTTTTTAAATATTTTTGTACATTTTTCGAGTTTTCAGTTTTTACAATGGGCACGTTTAGATCTTTGTGTATATTCGCGTTTTTGATATACCAGGGGACAACTGTAATCATTCTTAGAAACTTGTTTTGGCGTCTTTGGATCTTTTCTACATTTGACGCTGAGGCTGTGCCCCATAACTGTATGCCATAACACCATATCGGTTTTATGATCATGTTATAAAGTAGAAGTTTACAATCTAAACTAAATTCTTAAGTTTTTTAATTAAACAATGAATTTATTGATTTCATACTGATTAAAACTACGACTGTGACAATACCGATCAAATGCCACTATTAAATCAGAAACCCTTATAAAGGCTGGACCAACAAACAAATACACTGATTTCATACTTCTTTTAAAACCCTGGTAAAATTATAAGTCAATTTATTCGAAAATTTTGTTCGGGTTTTTTTTGGTTTAATTTAGTGTTAAAACGATTTTTTAATTTCCTCCCGGGAAAGAAAAAAGTCCGGGAAAGTAGGAACTCTAATGTGTATATATAATTATTTTATTCAAACTCTGTGCTACTTACATTTTCGGCTGATTTGGGTTCCATATTTATACATACATACGTAAATAAAAATATCTTTGTATATTTTTTAAAATTTAATTTTTCTCACACCAATTTCAAATGTGAGTTGTTTTGACAGTTCTTGTGAGAAACTTTTCGCAAAATATTGTTACAGAAACACTTTTTCTCACATCCTTCCAATAATCGCTGGAAAATTATTTAAATGACAGATAATTCTCGCATACTCAAGATATATACTACCAGCCGTATTTATAACCAAAATTTAGCATGGATTTAACATACGATTTATTTATTTCTTATCCACTCGCTAAAAGCATGTTAACGAACGATCAAAGGCTAGTTATTAAATAACAGCTGTTTTGTGTCAAAGTAAATTTGTAAATAGACATTGTAAAAGTTTTGTGTGGGAAAAAATTTAAATAAACTATTTAAAAATGATGCAAACTCTTGAACAATTGACAATTGAGAGTTCTTAAGAGGTTGAACCCAACGTCGGTCAAAAAAAATTGACAAATAGAGAAAAACTTCATATTTCGAATATACCAACAAAGAGTTTAGTAAAAAGTACAGATTTACGAAAGAAAACACCAAAATGTTAACCTCAAAGGAAGGGGAACAAGGAATGGAGGAAAAATCCCGCCATTTCTGCAAGTTTTAGCAGCATTTAGGTGTTGGGGCCATAACAAGGCTCAGGAAGATTGTGGAGAGTTTCATGGGTTTAGCCAACCCACTATGAATAAAATTTGTCAGAATGTTGTAAAGGCTTTTGTGAAAAGGTCCAGTACATACATTAAAATGGCTTCAGCTGCCGCGGATCAAGTTTTAGTCATGGAAAAATTCCAAAAAATTGCTGGATTCAAAAACGTAATAGGAGCAATCGATTGCACCCATATCCACATCCAAGCTGTAGGATTCGATGATGCGCAACTATTTGTGAACCGGAAAGGATATTTTTCATTTAACGTGCATAAGATGTATTGAAAACTATAATATAATATTGTTTTAAATTCCAACATAACTAGATGCAACTCTAAAAATTACAGATCTCGTTGCTTGCTGGAGAGGAAGTACCCATGATTCGAGAATATTTAATGAAAACAAAATTAAGGAAAAATTTGAAAATTGCAATTTTATAGGTCGATTGCTTGGGGATGGCGGGTATAAGTGTACAAACTACTTATATACCCCAGTACAAAATCCTAGAGATATGAAAATACTATTTGGTGTATGGAAAAGCCGATTTCGTATTCTATTGGAAAAAATGCGACTTTCTAGAAAGAATGCCAAGATTTTAATAGTAGCTTTAGCAGTTCTACACAATTTATCTGTGATATTTCTGATGAACATTTCGACGGTTTAATTCCCGAAAGTAATGCATCCGAAACTTTGGAATATAATTTACCAGATGAAAATATTCATCGTGCACTATATATTCAACAAAATTTTTAAAATATATGTACCTGCAGAATTTCACAAAATAAAAATATGTTTCGCGTTCTTTACGACTGATTTAAAAAATATGAACAAATAATTATAATTTAAACAAAATTAATTTTTATTTAATTTTTTTAAAGAAAACAATCCATTTTTAATTTCATTAATAAAAAAAATATAAATTAACAAACAAAATTTTTATAAATACAGATAAAACTGTATGCTTTGGATTTTTGTTGTACTATGTAAACAAAATACTTAAAGTTGACTAGCTAGTAAATTAAAATACACTTGTTATAAATCCAAAAGGATAGATCTCAAATGAATCTTTCAAAAAATATAAATAGCTTATTTAATTAAAATAACCACTTTTCTTCAAATTTTCTATTTTTCCATTTTTAGTTGATGTTCTTCTTTCATTTGTGAGATATTTAGCTCCAAAACCTTTTTTTTCTTCAAATTCTTCTTTTGCATATTTCATTTCCAAATCCTTTTGTTTTACACTGATATCCAAAAATTCTATTCTTTTTGAATTTTCGAAATTTTAATGGGAACACTGGTTGCTGGATTTTCATTGGTTGATTTGTTCAATGAATTTCTCATTTTTGAACAGTCAGATATATTTCGTATGGGAGATACAATTTCTACACAATTGCTGTCATACATATTAGAATCTATTTCGAAATGGCTAGGCAATCTGGTGACCAACTGTTCCTCAATATCATTAAGTGGTTCAGGTGGTGGACCACCACCAGTCTGCTTCATTTGTTTTTTATAAGCTGAATTTTTGGACTTGGCAGTTGACTTCGTTTTGCGCCACTGATTTTGTATTTGCTCCAAACTTCTGTTAGTTTTGGATACTCTGTTGAATAGGTCGAGTATTGTGTTCCAAGCTTCTTTTTTCGTCCTATTTGTGTTTGTATCGATTTTGGCGTTTTCGATAATATCTAGTTTATTCAAAACTAGATTTGAAAGTATGTCCTGAAAACAAATACGTTTTGATAGAACCTTTAATAGAAAATTACAATATACTTACTTTTTAATCCTGACCCCAATTTGCGGATCTTTTTACAATAGTAGTTCTTGAAACTTTTAAAAATTTGTGGGAAAAGAGTTTAATAGAAATGTCAAGAAAGGCATCAGAGTGGATTTTTTTAAGTTTTTTTAAATAGTTGGCAATACATCACACTTTTCAGAGTTGTTTTTCATATAAATTATTGACACACAAAAGTACATTATAAATAAACTCTTTGCTAACTGTATTCTAAGCTTAATCGGTCTGCTAGTTAGCAGAACGTTGTGTGCGATGTATACACAGTGGCTAATTTGTCGTTATATATACGGCCGTACGTTTATATGCTCGACTTATTCGCAAATAAATATATTGAAAGTAGAAAAATTAGCCGTATAAACAGTGAATTAATTTTTTATTTGCAAATAGCTAACTCACGAAAACAATTCCTGATTAACGACACTATTTGACATATTTTTAAACGTTTTAAGTTTTTCTTTCGTTTTTTAAATATTTCATTGCGTTTTTGCATTAATTGGATTGCAAGACAAACAAGGATTTTTAATTCTTTAATTTTTGCATTTAAAAAATAAGAATTTTCCGTAACCAAAGTGACATATAAACAGAGAGTTAGTTACTTGCAAATTATTTTTATTTGCGAATAGGCTACGTATTAACGTAGGAATAGAAACACTTGTGCGAGAAAAAACATATTTTGTTTCATTTTACACTGTTTATGTTGCAATTCAATCGTTTCATGCGGAAAGTTTTTCGATTCGAGAAATACAGAAACGGGCTACTGTTCATTAAGCACCAGGTTCACAACCAGGCAGACAGTAACAGGGACATTGGAATACTAAGTGGAAAGTGAGTAACCATTATTTTTTAGAGTTACAAAAAACTCTATAAACTCTTAATACACTCCACACCTATTGTAGTGTATTGTATTCAAACTGTAAATATAAAATTGGCTAAATGAGTTGATTGACTTTTAATTTTAACAAATTTTATGTTCAACTATTTTTTTGTGGCTCGATTTCTTTTAATTTTGATTCATATAACATAAATACTTTCTTTGTATAGGTTTGTATAAACGTATGAATATTAATTGTCTAAAATATTTACATAATTTAAATACATTTTAGTCGGATTGTGTGGTGATAAGTAGATACTGCCATAAGCTATGAGAGCAAAATACACACTCGAATATGAATTTAATCATTTATTGTTATTTACCTTCTTGATTTATGTCCCATATCACAATGCGGGCATTTAATTTAGCAAAATTTAGGGCTATTAGACGTCCTACTCCTCCTCCACCTCCAGTGATTAAAACAACTTGACCTGAAACATCCTGCAATATAAGAATATAAAATCAAAGTTATAAGTTACTCAAATAATAGTATTTAAAACAGTAGTCGGCACTCATAACCACCAGGGGCTCTAACATAATCGGTTATTTACATGTAAACAACATGAATGTCAACGAATATTATAACAAATTGTCTAATAAGAAACAGAAATCACAATCAATTCCAACAAATAGAGAAAGTGCATAACATGTTATTTAAATGATGGTTCCATGTTCTCTTTATGCCGACCAATGATTTAAAGCAAATCTTTATAAAAATGTTCATTCATACATATGTATATGATGAGTCTTATTTTAAAGGTAATTTAAAGAAGTGGCCACTTAAAATCCGTACGCACTGTAGTAATCATAACAACGCCCTGTTATCAAAATGGAAAAAGATTTACTACATACATACAGTCAGCGTCTAAAGAAAGTGTACAACTTGTTTTTACATTTAAAACATTTTATTTACATATTAAAAAACTATTTGTTCTCCAGTTCTAGTATATTTAACAAAACATTTAATTGTTCTCTTGCAATATACATATAAACAAAAAACTAAACTAGTTCAACTGCAACAAAAACAGTAACAACAAACCAAAAATACTCCATTTTTAACGCGTCAAAAGAAAGTGTACAGTTTAGGGAAATTAGAAGAAAAGACGTGTTTAGTATTTTATTTGACATCTTTTGGGTTTTAAAACAGTTTCAAGCCTCCTTGGCATTGTTTCTACCAATTTTGATGACACCGATGTTGGGATGTTGAACCACTCTTCCTGCAGGATTTCGTATAGAGAGTCATTGCTGGTAATATTTCATTTTCTGATCTGTCTGTCCAAATGCTACCACAGATGTTCAATGGGATTAATGTTCGGTAACTGTGGGGGTTGTTCCAGTTGTTTCGGTGTATGATACAACAACCATTCTTTAACAAGTTAATAAGTATGCTTCGGATAGTTGTCCTGTTGGAAGATCCAGGTTCGGTCTAGATTTAATTTTCTAATGATGGGTTCCATATTTTCTATAAGAATGTTTAGGTAATCGGTTTTGCTCATCAAACTATCAATAAATATGAGTTTTCCCATGTCACTTGCCGCCATACACCCCCACACCATCACCTAACCACCACCATGCTTTACGGTGGATAGTACATTTTTTGGTCGAACTCTTGATTTTTGCTTCTCCAAATTTTACTCCTTTTTTTACATCCGAAAGTCTCAAACTTACTTTCGTCCGTAAACAGCACATTATTCCAAAACAATTTTCTTGGTTTTTATACCTGTTTGCGAATTCTCGAAGTCGCTCTTTATTTCGTTTGGAAATGTGGGGTTATTCTCTCGGAACTCACCATATAGAGCATTTGGGTGTAGCGCTCGGCGAACCGTACTGTTACTAACTCTCACTCCAGACGAATCTGTTAATTCTTCGCATAATTTTACTGCACTTACTGTGAATACTTTCTTCACTGCTCTCACAATCGATCGTATTTCAAGGTTGTTAAGGCGTTTTGGTGTTCCGGCACGTTGCTGATCTTCTAAAATTCTAAATTTTTTTGTTTGTCTATAATTTTTTTTACAGTATTATGGCTTCTTCCTATTATAGAGGAGATTTCACGTGACGATTTGCCTTCATTTTTAAATTTTATGACTTACTTTCTTGTTTCAATTGCAGTTTGTTTTCCCATTTTGGTTTTAAAGTCCTCGCGATCAAACAAGAAAAGCTACTATCTTAAAATCTCATGAGACTAGCAGCAAGATCCACAAAAAATTATAATCTAGGCAAAAATAAAGAATAACAATATATTTTTTTATGTAGCTAGAAAAATCGTATTGCAATTCTAAATGTGTACACTTTTTTCTGACGCGTTAAAAATGGAGTATTTTTGGTTTTGTTGTTACTGTTTTTGTTGCAGTTGAAATAGTTTAGTTTTTTGTTTATATATTGCAAGAGAACAATTAAATGTTTTGTTAAATATACTAGAACTGGAGAAAAAATTGTTTTTTAATATGTAAATAAAACGTTTTAAATGTAAAAACAAGTAAGAGTGCTATATTCGGCTATGCCGAATCTTATATACCCTTCACCTTTGTTGTGGATGCATTATTATTTTTTATAATTAGTATATATGTATGTACATTGCCCACTTTCAGCGTACAGCATCCTAAATTTATCAAGAACACAAAAAACAACAACAACGCCAAACGAAACAAAACACCAAAAGAAAAAACAAAATACGCAAGCCAATGAAACCAACACACGTCCAAACATACGTTTAATTGTATAAAAAACAACAACGCCAAAAGAAACAAAACACACATACGATTTGTTGCTTTTTGTCAAAAAAACCAACACACAACCAAACAAACGTTTAGTTGTATAAAAAACAACAACAACGCCAAAAGAAACAAAACACAAAAAAAAAAAAAAATACGCAAAGCATGCACAACCAAGCATACGCTTTGTTGCTTTTTTGTAAAAAAAACCAACACACAACCAAACAAACGTTTAGTTGTATAAAAAACAACAACAATGCCAAAAGAAACAAAACACAAAAAAAAAACAAAATACACAAAACTTGCACATCCAAACATACGTTTTGTTGTTTTTTTGTCAAAGCATGAAATACATTGTGTTTTTTGATGAAATTTTCAGAGGTTGTCTCGGATTTTTGCTCATATCTCCGTTATTTATGGACGGATTTTGCTGATTTTAAATAGCAAAATTCTCGAAAGTATGTCTGACAGAATTGTTGAAGATTTGGATCCCGGAGATATCTGGGGCCTTCAGAAAATTGATTTCAACAGACAGACAGACAGACGGACAGACAGACAGACAGACAGACAGACAGACAGACAGACAGACAGACAGACAGACGGACATGGCTTAATCGACTCCGCTATCTATAAGGATCCAGAATATATATACTTTATAGGGTCGGAAATGAAAAATGTAGAAATTACAAACGGAATGACAAACTTATATATACCCTTCTCACGAAGCTGAAGGGTATAACAAGTTGTACACTTTCTTTTGACGCTGACTGTACGTCTTTAACAACAAATCTACCGTTATTCTACAATGAATTGCAAGTCATCATGTTTAGTTTTAAAAAGTGTAGACACAATGGAAAAAGAAGCTAGAGAAAAAATTGTGCACAAATATCTAGAAAATCCGATTTTGTCGGGTTATAAGATAGCCAAAATCGGATTTTCGGCAGATATCAGATCAAAAATTTTACGTCTCGGCAGCTCGAGGTTGTGTGGCCTTTAAATATACATAAATACGTATAATTGAACAAAAATATTAATTTTGCAGGCAATCCGCAGCTGCGGTTTAAAGAGTCAAGCTTTTCAGACATGTTTTTAAGAACTTTCAGAATTATATATAAAAAGAGAGTTTGGAAAAGCGATTGCTGTCATTTATAAGATATCACACATCTGATACAAAGTTTTAGCCAAGTTGTCATTACTCAATGACAAGTTGTCATAACTCAAATACAACTACGAAGTGGTATAATGAGAATAATATTGATGTTATACCAAAACACATCAATTAAACAAATTGCCCAAATCTTCGTCAAATCGAGATATATACGTAAATTGAAAAAGAGTGCAGGTATAGTAAAAAACCAGATTTTGGAGAGAAAACAGTGGTAGAAGTTGGTAGAAAAGTTGTGCAGCTATTAATGGGAGGCATAAAAAGAAAAGCCAGAAAATTTTGTTAAAGCTTAATAAATTATCTTTAATTTCATGTATAAAATGATAACATACGTTGTTTCATTTAAAAGTTATGGTCTCTTTAATCCGTGACGATTTTAAGTTACCACTTCTTTGGTTATACGATAAAGGTATTTTCGATCTAATGCGTGTCTTGACATCTGACACGTTTTTTCATACATTTACAATGTTTGAAAAACCTATCATTTAGATGTGTTAAATAATTAAATACGTTAAAATGGACTGTAGTTTATATACTTTTTTATGAACACAACCATGAACGAACAACAATATAAGAATAATAATGAAAACATAGATAATTATACATAGAGACGAGACACTCCAATTTGTCAAACAAAAATACAACAAATCAAATGTTTGATACAACAACAAAATACATTGACCATAGAGAAACATAGAGCGGAAACTAGAAAAAAACTCAAACATAAAATTAACTCAAAATAATCACACATACAAGTGTTGTTTTTGTTTTCACATAGTTTTTTCTACTAATACATTCTCACCAAATAGGTTTCTGACAACTGAGTTAGGTCTTTGAAAGGAGAGTTTCCGCTCTATGTCTATTCTCTATGACATTGACTAGCATGTATTTTGTTGTTGCAAGAGTTAGGCTTCAAAATTTATAAATTCTTGAAGCATTATAAATTCTGGAAGTCAGCATGGATGACATCTACAATTTTTTTGATTAAAAACTGAATAATTAATAATTTTTTCCATTAGGTTACTGGATTTTTGACTACAAAGACGCTACCGTAAAATCCCTTCTGTTAATACACAATGCCCTTCACATCGCCCTGAATCGCAACTGATTTCTGAGGAAGGATACGTTTGCGCAATGCCACCCAAAGTCACGTCTTTAATTTAGCCGATGTACCAAAATATTTTTTTAAAATATCAAAATCGCATTACAGAAACAGCCTCTTGACATTAATCGCTGGAAAACAAACATATTTATATCTATTTCACAAACAATTTTATACAAATGCTGGAAAAACATTTTAAATTTAGTTTCGGGCCAAGATGACCCAGATGAAAATATTCCGTTATGTGTTTTAAGAGAGAGGATTTCTCCTCTAGAAATAAGAAAGCAAGAAGAAACTTCCATTAGACTTCTTCAGTCGCTGAATTATCAGGTTTGTTTTATTATCGCTTTCAGTATTTTTAGAGAATTTAAATTAACTAAATTAATTTTATTATAGATCGATTATGAAGACTTAATTATATACAAGCCTCAAATTAAAATTATCCCAAAGGAAGCTGTAGAAGCTCTTAATAAGGCTTTAATATTTTCTGAAAATGCGATGGTCGACCAAAATGTAATAAGTGTGTTAAGAAATCTTAAAGAAAAAGCTTTTCAATTAGTTTTTGATAATTTTTTTTGTGCATTCGCCCGGTAGCATTTACTAATGTTAGTTCTTCAAGTTTCTCCAACCCACGCACATCAGCCTGTTCTTACTTATTTGCAAATAAAATATCTAAATTTGAACTGCATATTTTAGGGAGATTTTTTATTACAGTTGACTGGACTCACAAAAAAAAAGGATTTCCATGTTTTACCCGGAATTTTTTCATTTTTTTTCTTTACAAAACATCTCCTGAAAATTTCGAATCGAATAAAAAAAATAAGCCAAATCGCTCCAGCCGTTCTGAGACAAGGAGGATAGCCTTAGAGTAATAGAAGAGACCAAAGTACCGACTGTTAAAAAGAGAAAGAAAGAGCGAAAAAAAGAAAGAGAGATCTTTTTACGGATTTGGAATCGCTGTATAACGTCCCTTAAATAACCACCCTATTCCCTTAATGGAACCTAGTGTGTTGCTTAGTTTGCAGCCAGCAACACTACCAAGTTCGTCCAGAAATCTATTTCCTAGCCATCTAAGTCTGTGACCCTGTAAGGGCAGTTGCACATAATGTGCTCTACTGTCTCTAGCTCCTCTGTATCTCCACACGCTCTACAGAAGTCTTGTGCGCCATTATCCCATTTACCCTTAAAGGCTCCAATTGAGCAATGACCGGTTATCACTCCTACTAGAATCCTGAGATTATACCTATCCAACTCTATCAGTGTTCCAGTCGCGTTTGCATTCAGTTTTGGCCATATGGCCCTGGACACTTTGCAATCTGGAGTGTATTAGATGACACTCCAGAGCCTTTAGTGCCGCCTGACTGTCTACGTATATCGTCACTGCAGCCCCTCTATTGACGTGTGCCTTTATCAACTCTGTGGCTTTCCAGATCACAAAGATCTCTGCCTGGAAGACGCTACACTCGTTAGAGAGTCTATATGAGCGCCTAATATCATAGTCCACCAAATAAACCCCGGCCCCTGTACCAGAGTCCATCTTGGAACCGTCAGTGAAAACTGCGCACCCATCAAACAGTTGATCGGATCCAACCCACTTATCCCTAGTGGGGAACTCTACTGGAGGTGATGCACCGAAGCTAAAGGTCGCGACCTTATAGTCAGAGTTTCCAGATGGAATAATGTCCTGACCAATAAGACCTGCCTCATACAGTATCATAGTGTGACCTATCCGCAAGGGTTTTACCAAAGAAGACTCTGATAGTCTGAGTAAGTTCCTTGCTGCCACACTCTAAACATAGTTCTCAATGGGTGGTAGGTTTAGGATTATATCCAAGGCCGCCTGTCGGGTGCTACCTAAGGCACCTGTGATGCCCAGACATGCACACCTTTGAGCTTTATTGAGTATAGCCCTGTAGCTACGTTTCCTCATTGCCTCCCACCTCACTGTGCAACCATACGTAATAATAGGTCTAACAATTGAGTTCCTGTATGTATAGTAGACATTGAGGCCATTTTTTAATCTTTCCTGCGTATTTATTTTCCATGACAGTTTATTGTCAAGAAAGGTTCATAAATACTTGGCTCCCCCTGATAAACTCAGCTCAACACCGTCTAATTTCGGCATATTGAAGCTCTCTATTTTGTACTTCCTAGTAAATAACATCAATTCTGTCTTTGATGGGTTTACACCCAGCCCGTTAGTTTTCGCCCAGGACGTGAGATCGCCAAGCGATTCCTGCATGATGTCACTGATAGTTGAGAGAAATTTTCCCTTGATCAGGATCACAACGTCATCCGCATAGGCGACCATCTTCCTACCCTTAGATTCGAAGGTCCTAAGAATAGAATTAACCGCCAGTAACCACAGAAGTGGAGAAAGCACTCCACCTTGTGGACGATGTGATCTTCTGATCACATCGTCCCCTAGGGTTGAGTTGATAATCCTGCATTCCAGCATTAAGATTATCCAACTCACTAGGAAGTCGTTAACCCTAAGTTCTACTAACGAGCTTATAAGGTAAAGCAAATTTTAAAGGAAAAAAATTGGTCAAAAATTGGTTTTTTGTTAGACCATCTTTAACAAAGCTTTTTCTTTAAGATTTCTTAACACACTTATCACATTTTGGTCATATGCAAAGTGAACAGAATATGTATATAGGTGATTTGATGTCAAGTGAACCTACTTTTGAAATCGATGTCTTGCAATTGGATAGTAATTCAGAGACAATTTTTCAACAAGATCGGTCAAGAACTATCTGTATTAGAGGAGGTGGTATTTTCTTATTATTAGCAAAATGTGTCCCCAATACTTTAGACAGCTATTTCTTCAATCTTTCGAAAAAAAAATTCAAAACAAAAATAAATAATTTTTTAAATTTTTTTTCCATAATCAAAACCTTTTTTGACCCTCTGTAACTCAGAGAGTTCTTGACCGATTGTGTCTGAATTATTATTCAATAGGACAAAACTTGTTGTAAATTTCATCCCGATCGACGACATCGATTTCAAAAGTTGGTTCCTTGACATGAAATCCCATATATGAGGAGCTTAGATCGCAAGGGGTTCAAGTGCCTTTTTTTTCTAAAATTGAGGTAACATATGGAGTTAGTATATGAAGTTCAGAGAAGTTCATAGCACAAGAGTTGACTGTGGGATTCTCATCCGCGCGATATGGCGACACATTCTAGCACTTGTAATTAAAATACCTGTTTTGCTTGGAGCACAAGGGGTACATGAGCATTTAAACCCCTTGAGCTCTAAACAAATATTACAATTAATTTTTCACATGGAATCTGATTATGACGACTAAAAAATGTAACAAAGAACCAAAAATATTTTCTTAATAAAATGTTATTTATTATTATAGGTAATTTAGAAATTTTTTAAAAAAAATTAAAGCACAAGGGGTATAAGTGCGACTTTTCTTACTTCAAAGTAATTTTTGGGTATTTCTATATATTAAATATGGTATTTTTTATCGTGTTAGATCAAAATATACCTCAGGATCTCTATTAATTAAAAAGTAATATTCCAGATAGCATCTAACATTTTTTATTGTAATCATAAAATCCACAATTTCTACAAAAATTTGTTTTGTTTTGAAATCTGGTGTCAATCGAATAATGCCAAAAATCAATTAAAAATTATAAATTACAGATTTATTGATTTTTAAGTTTGTTTATTTAAGTTACCCCCATAGCTGTTTGAAAAAAC
Source organism: Calliphora vicina (assembly GCF_958450345.1). Taxonomy (NCBI): domain Eukaryota; kingdom Metazoa; phylum Arthropoda; class Insecta; order Diptera; family Calliphoridae; genus Calliphora; species Calliphora vicina. The sequence goes on along the minus strand of NC_088781.1, from coordinate 69,238,163 downwards.
CACTAAGGATGAATTATTTGGTCGCAATATAATCATAACGCCATTACTAATTACGGTTTGTGCCTAGAAAGAGTCCCGTCAAAGAACTATCGTCGACTTATATCTTTATACAAGAAGTATGGTCTCCACCAATTTGCAAATTGAGTTTTATTTGGAACTCCACCACGACAAATCATAGGTTATAAATTATAACCAAAAATGCATGTGGTCAATGCAAACGTTACGATTTCTCGTAACGTTTGCGACGCCAAACCTTAACCAATGCGAGAGTGAAACGCAAAACTCTCTAAGGCAGCGAATCAAAAAGAGTATACATAGTATATATTTATAATCAAGGCGTATAATCAGATTAGAGCGTCTCGGCATTGGCAATATTTTTAAATTGTCAAATGGCTGACAATGTCAAAATATGTTGTGGCTAGAATATCCAAAACCGAAAACGAAAACCGGTCAACCGGCTTTTTCATATTTGTAAACTCCACCGGTTTCGGTTTTATTAAGTTTTCGGTTTTTTGACAAACCGGTTTTTGTAAGATGGTTAACCGGTTTTAACTCTTTGCGGTTTGGTGGTTAGTTTACTAACCACATTTTCTATAGTCTTTAAAATATAATTCATTGTCATCTATTGCCATTTTACTAAACAAATATATATTTATGAAGTCATCGTTTATGATTTTTGGCAAAACTTTGCCATCAGGGTGCTCTGGTTAGATAAATACATATATATTAATTTTAAATTATTGTAAAAATCAGTTTTTTTAAGAGACTTTCACTCATTCATTAAAAAAAAGCACGGAGTGATTATTGTTCATCGAATTCAGTGTTACTTTGATATTTCGGTTGTTTGGTCAGAAAATTTAGTCAAAAATATTCAAATTCAAAAAAATGGTTAGTAAACTAACCACTTCACTCCACAAAAAATCTTGGAACCATGTTTTGATTATTTTTTTCTTTCCAATTAGCGTCCAAAAATATTAAATAAAGATTTATTATAAACCGGTTAACCTTTTTTTTAATAAAAACCGAAACCAGTTCACCGTTTTTTTTAAAAACGCACTATTTCGGTTAAACCGAAAACCGGTTTCTTAAATTTGACGGTTTTTTTTACACTCTAGTTGTGGCACATTAAATTTTTAAATACAAAAAAAAAATAAGTTATTTTGGTCATGCATTGGATTTTTGAGGATTTAATCTCACTACTACACTACTACCTGATTTATGGAATACACTATTTGATGAATTTTTAAAAAAATATACTGAAAATTTAACAGTCAAAAGTACAACATAAAAAAACAAATAATAACACTGTCCAATAAATTGAGACTTTTTGATTGGAACAGAATAGCGACCCTATAATTCTGAAAGGGCATGTTGAGTAGATCATTTTTGTACAATAAACTTATAGTCCACCTGGTCGGAATTTTTTTTCAGTGAGTCAAAGTTTTCATTCAAGGGAGCAGTATACTAACTGAAAAAAATGTAAGTTAATGTCTAAGAGAATTCTTATTGTCAGAGTTATATTGTGGATCATTTTTGTGGAAGATCTTAACCCTCTATCTCCTGTCTTTAGAGGTCAATTTGACGCTTTTTTCGAGAAAATCAAAAAAAAAATTGACCGTATTTTTTAAGTTTTTTTTAAAAAAGACCCTACATTTTTTCTTTTGTAGAAAAAAAATTTCTTAGGGACCGTATAAAATTTGTATATGATCCGAAAAGAGAACCTAAACTTTGCCAATTAAAAAAAAATAGGTTTGAGTAAAAAATTCTAAGGCAAAGGCAAAGCACAGATCCTCAAAAAAGCTCCACGTTTGTTTGTATAGCCCTATATCATGTTTAAATACTTACAAAGTTATTTTACTATCGCAATGTAAATAACGTCACAGTTACTACGTTTATACGTAGCCTATTCGCAAATAAAAATTATTTGCAATTAACTAACTCACTGTTTATATGTCATATTGGTTACGGAAAATTCTTGTTTTATGAGATGCCGGATGGTAAAATTTAATAATTTGGTAGCTCCTTTGTTGAATAAAATATGATATATTTTTTATTTTTTTAAATGTAAAAATTATAGAATCAAAAATTCTTCTTTCTATTAATTCAAATTTTATATTTTTGTTCATGAAAAATCTCTATATTATAATTTTTTAGTTTCTATGGTAAATGAAGTCCGAAAAATTCATAAAAATATTTCACTTGACTAACCTGTTAAGCTTCAATTCCTAAAGTTTTCACCAATACCAACTACTTATTCAAAAAGCTAATATTTATACATCAGGATCTCCACAAACCTTGCTCCCTTTTGAAAAATTTTAAATTTTTTTTATACATTCCATGCAAAATGTGTTATGGAAAAAACGTAAATAATACGGCCATTTTTTCATGTTCCAACTTTGGATGCGTGTAACTTTTTATATGGACGAGATAACTGTTAGCAAGTTACTTTTATTATATTCGAAATTGTATCGCAAATATGGATGATATTTTAAAAAAAAATTCGGACCTCCGTAGGCCCGCTATATCTAAAAATCGAATAAAAGATCGAGCAGAATTAAAAAAACATAAATAAATAAACCTAAATATCTCTTGAACTAAAAGAGATAACTTACATATGTATGCATGTTTTTTGTAGGTCTCCTTAAGGACTATTTATATTTTAAATTTCAGCTCATTCGGATCATACATGGATTTTTGGAAAATGTGAGACCCGAGATGGCGTGTAATTATACTAATTAAACGTAAAGGGCTATATTTACAACTTTTGTATCTTTGGTGACCTCCACTGAAATTTTCTTTTTTTGATCTTCATGAAAAAAGGGTCAAATTGACCCCTAAAGAGAGGAGATAGAGGGTTAAGATCTTCCACAAAAATGATCCCCATAAAATTCCACAATATAACTCTGACAATAAGAATTCTCTCAGATGTTAACTTACAAAATTTGTTCAGTTATTATAATGCTACCTTCGATCAAAAAATTAAAACTTTGAACCATTGTAAAAAAAAATCAGACCAGCCGGACTATATGTTTATTCTACAAAGATGATCTATTCAACATGCCCTTTCAGAATTATACGGTCGTCATTCTGTTCCAAAAATGCTGTTGGACAGTGTAATTAGCTGTGTTCTTAAATTTTTATTAAGATTTATTTAAATTGTTAAACTTGTGTAAATTAAAATAAAACTATACGTCAATATTACAAGTTTTAATCGACATCCTTTCCAGTTTTAGATATTAAAGAATAATCCAAGCCAAATAAAAATATATGTTATGTATGTATGTATTAGGGTGGGTCAATTTGTTCGGATGAGAAAAAATGTAACAGGCGTATAGCAAAATTGGAATCTACATAAAATTCTAAGAAAATTTCCAAAAGAAAGTATGGGTCTAAAATTAAAACCTAGCTCCTGCCGACAAAATAACACTTTTTTAGATGAAACCCTATTTCTTTTGCACAGTGTTTTAAAGTCAATTTTATGTAGACAAAAATGAGACATTACTTGTTAAAAGCGGTTTATATTTGCAAAAGCTATTAAACTTTTTCGAAAAAAGTTCGAAAAAATTTACCTTGTAAATAAAAAATTGTACTAATATATTTTTTTTATTCATATGCATTGGTGTAGAAAATACTAAAAAAGGTGTTAATGAAAAGTTGAATAACTTTTAAAATTTTCATCCGATTTAAATAATTAGAACTATTTTTTGTTAAGAACTTAATTTGCTTTATACATTGGTATACATTTTTATAAACTTTCATATCGAAATAAGCAATGAAAAGCGACTAAAATCCAAATTTCTGAACTGTGTATTTTGAAGCCTCTCAGCGGGAGCTAGGTTTTAATATTAGACCCATAGTTTCTTGGGAAAATTTTCTTAGAATTTTTCGTAGAATACGTTTTTGCTATACGCCTTTTGACCAAACAAATTTACCCACCCTAGTATGTGTATTGTTACCGAAGCTGTAATGTACGAGTATATACATACATACATACATACATACATAAGTAGGAGTGTGTTGCAACTATTTTTTTTATAGAAACTAGTTGTTGCATCACAAAAAATAGCTACAACAAATAATTTGATTAACGGAAATGTAACTATGTAATTCAAATAAATACTGCTTGAAATTGTAAGATTTTTAGCTGGAGCAAAAATAAAATTTCTCCTTTTACAATAGGTTAAGGCCGTGTTCATAGAGAATTATGCATATAGACGTGACACTTCATATTGTCAAACAAAAATACAACAAATCATATGTCTGATACAACAACAAAATACATTGACTAACATGTATTTTGTTGTTGCAAAAGTTATGTTGTTGGCAATGACGTCTCAACTCTATGTTACTCTATGGCCGATTATATATGTATACTAGAGTGACAATCAGTTGTATGGAAAAAAATTTTTGTTAAAATTTTAAAGAGTGGCGGGTGGAATATTGTGACACTAGGCCTAAATGTTAAGTGCTGAAAATTTGAGCCAAATCGGGCAACGATTTCTGGACGCGCATCGAGGTCAAAGTTCAGATATATGCAAAATTTTACTGTTAATATGGAATAAATAGGTGAAACTCGTTAACTTTCTGCATTGTTTTCTAGAAATGTGTAGATTTATTTATATTAATGAATATTACATTAAAAATTTTTTTTGGAAATTAACCCTGTATCTCCTTTGGTTCAAAATGACCCAAAAACTGTATTATCGCCAAAATTAGAGAAAAATGCAAATTTTTCAGTTTTTGAAAAAATTTTGCTACTAAATAAATACTTTTGCAATTGAATGCAAAAGAATCGAAATATGTACGTAATTATCGTTGTAATGAGATATAAATGACAAAATTTGGTTAAAAAATTTTAAAGTTATTACAAATTCGCCAGACCATTAACGTGTTTCATTAGAAATTCCAGATTTTGAAAAATTTGACCTTTGACCTTCACGATTTTAAGGTTATCGTTTTCCGATTTTAGTAAAACTTTCAGACCATAATTAAAATTACCAGGATTATAATATTATGAATAAGTTTTACTTAAAATTTATAATAGTAAGGAAATTGGGCTCATTCGCCTAAATATGGGCAAAAAATTTGTTTTTCTTGAAAATCGCAAAATTTAAATCGCAGGAACGGAAAAACTGTAAGAGGTATTGACATAATTTTTTCATATTTTTATTCCCTATTTTGTTCTCAATAAATCCAAATGTGATGATCAAAAAATTCTGAAATTTGTTTAACAAACTTTTTAAAAATTTGAAAATGGAAATTTGAAACAGCCGTTAAAAAAAATTATTTTTTTTGGCCATACCTGCGAATAGGTTAACGGTATCCTACGGAGACAAAAACTCATACACAAGTAAATACGGATATATTTTAAATAAAAATTAGCTTTTATTTTAATTTTTCTCGAAATATGTTAATTTTTTTCCTAAATTTTTTGTTCAAGGGGCCTGAAACACGTTAATGGTCTGGCGAATTTGTAATAACTTTAACATTTTTTAACCAAATTTTGTCATTTATATCTCATTACAACGATAATTACGTACATATTTCGATTCTTTTGCATTCAATTGCAAAAGTATTTATTTAGTAGCAACATTTTTAAAATATCTGAAAAATTTGCATTTTTTCCGAATTTTGGCAATAATACAGTTTTTGGGTCATTTTGACCCAAAGGAGATGCAGGGTTAACTTCCAAAAAAAAATTTTTTAATGTAATATTCATTAATATAAATAAATCTATACATTTCTGGAAAACAATGCAGAAATTTAACGAGTTTCACCTATTTATTCCATATAAATAGTAAAATTTTACATATAGCTGAACTTTGACCTCGATGCGCGTCCAGAAATCCTTGACCGTTTTGGCTCAAATTTTCAGCACTTAACTTTTAGGCCTAGTATCACAATATTCCACCCGGCACTCTTCAAAATTTTAACAAAAAAATTTTTCCATACAACTGATTGTCACTCTAATACATATGTATCTTCCTGTGCGTGAAATGAATAGTAAAGAGGAATAGAATCTGCATTCAATTCCGCATTAAAAATGTACTAAAATACCTAAAGCAATTTAAGTAGTTATAGAAAAGCTACCATAACATCAAAACACATTGAAAATCCAATTTGGAATTTTTACACAACATAATTGAAGCCATTAGTGCAAAAAATCGTTGCCCGATTTGTCTCAAATTTTCAGCACTTAACATTTAGGCCTAGTGTCACAATATTCCACCCGGCACTCTTTGAAATCTAAAAAAATAAAATCGGCTGTCACTCTAATGTATACATTGTAGAAACAATTGTAATGTAAAATTTTGATTAATACGGAAGTTATAGAAATTTTAGAGTTAGCAAATAAATGTTTTTAAAATTATGTATTTAAAATAGCGCACTTCACGTTAGTTTTATTTATTCACTTTGGGGTTATGTCACATTCATTTTAGAAATTTTTGAAGATTTTCAGAAATTCTTAAATTTCGTGATTACAATTTGAAATTATGTATATTCTGTAGACAGACATTCAAGTTTTAGAATGTGTTTGTTTATATTACCTTAAGTTTACGAAAACGGTCGGGTAGTATGGTGTAATACAATGATTCCAATATATAAAAAATTGATTTCAATGAAAATATTAATAGATCCAAAAGAAATTGTAAAACAGCTCGCACCGGATTGTCCATGTGCAATAGTTGAGTTTTCATATTGGCCATGATGTTTTTATTTTTTTTTTTTAAATAATTTCTATTTCAGTTAAATTTTTGTTTTATGACCGGCATCAAAAGAGAAACCACTGTAATCAAATTATCAAATCACTGTAATTTAAATTACGATCAAATAATTTTAAAGTTAAAACTCCACCGTATAGTTTGGATTCGTGTAAAGAAATGTATTTTTTATTTTTTCATATAAATTTAACGATTAATTAAGTTTTTGCCCAGTTTTCAATAGACGTTTTTATAAACTTTTACAAAACATTATGTAGTGGACTTTTGTTGTTGTTTTTTGTTATTTTTTTAATTTAAATACGCCAACAACATGTTTTAACTATTTTTCGTTTTACTACGCGACCACGTCTTTGAGTGTTGAATCGTGTTTAAAGACTAACGTTGGTTGCTCCAAAGCAAATTTGTTGACTGAACGAAATAAAGAAGAAAATTAACTGATAGATTTTAGTCAATAGAGTAAAAAATAATAATAAAATGTGGCCTAACAATTGCAACAACAATAAAAGTAACGGCAAAAGCAACTACTAACTTGTGCTTGTTGGTCTATCGCAAATATATTTAAAACATTTTCTCAACCATGTCCGTCCACCTGTATTTTTATATTTTGCAGAAACAGTTTGTATCTGCGTGTATGTACGAGCATGAAAAGTTTTGTATTGTCATTAAGAAAAAGTAAAATAAAACAATGTTTCTTACCCTGCAATGATTGTAGGCGGATATACGTTCCATTCACTTCATCCAACATTAGTAAATAAAATGCTCTGCAATGAATTTGGAAGTTTCTAGCCAGAAGTTGGTTATAATTCACAAATTTCGAAGCGAGCTTTAAAGAGTTAATTGAAAAACTTCTTAAATATAGGAAAGCCAGAATTTAACCCGCTTCTTTGTTAGCGGAATTCTTAAATGGTTAAAAGGTAACGCTATTTGGCTTATTTCACAAACGGTAACAGTATTTGTTGTTATTTCGGTAACTGTAGATTAGCGGTAAAGGTAATTTCGGTCAGACTTACCCCCATTTTTACAATATCTAGTTATTTTTTAACCAAAACTTATACTGATAGCACAGAGGTACGAAATTGACATTTTGGTTTGGTGCCGCGGAAAATATTTTTGATAAAACATGTATGGGACATTCCATAGTCAAAACTATCTTTATTTCGCATTCTATTGAAAATTCTAAGAAATTTTCCCCATGAAGCCATAGGTCTAAAATCAAATCCTATCTTGCGCATTTCGTCTTTTACACAAAAAAAAAACTATTTCTTAAACCGTTTCAATTCAAATATTTGTCACATATTGAACTGGTTTCAATTATTTCATAATTAAATCAAGTATTCATTTGCTCAAAAACAAAATTTCTTGATATTTTCTATTGAATTTTGAGTTTTGAATTTGATTATTTTTACAATTGAATATACAATTTTCGTTATTGGTTGAATTTCAAATACAAAAATTGTTGAATAGATAATTTTCGTAATTGAAAACACATTTTTGTTACTTTTTGTGTTTTCAATTACGAAAATTATCTATTCAATAATTTTTGTATTTGAAATTCAACCAATAACGTTTTTTGTTTTTGAGCAAATGAATACTTGATTTAATTATGAAATAATTGAAACCAGTTCAATATGGGATAAATGTTTGAATTGAAATATAGTTTTTTCTGTGTACCATCATGGCTTTACTCTACCATTATCTAGTAATGCTTACAAAAACGGAAAAGGTTTTCACCTCTGGGGTATATGATAACCGGCTTTGCCCAGTAAAGACCTCATTTACTGCAGTTATGTTTTGAAATACTTCAGAAAACCTTTTCGTCCTTCAGTTTAAGACTGTCTATCTACAGAACTTAGTATCTGAGATATTGGCAACCTCCGAAGCATAGCTCACTTAGGCCCAATCATAGGTCCCGCTGTGATATCTTGTGCCCATCGCATCATACGTCCATGTTTCTAATCACCTCTGGATAGACAGATTTTGTCAATAAGTATTTTTTGGCCTAGAATTCTACGAATACCCAAATGCTCAATTTTTGAGCATATTCACCTAGATGTTAGTAATGACCGCTAGATGGATTCTATACAGATATATCGCAAATCATGTCGTCTGTACATCCTTTTTGGCCTAGATTTTTCTGGTCTGCTGGCAAGTTAGTTTTTTCTCACATCTTTATTTGGAAATAAAATTAAGTTTGTGTGAAATCAGGTGTTTTCCCCTCAAGAGAGTAATGCCAATATTACGTTAGTGTTTGTTCGGATTTATGGTTGTGCCGTACATCGGCTGTGCCCAGCAAAAAAAGTGAGGAAGAAGATGCAGAATTTTCACAACAAATAGCATGCTTGATGTACTTCCAATTTTGGTGAAAAAGCTATGAATTTTACATTAGCTTGTCATTGGAGGGATGTTGTTCATTTTTGACAACTTGTTACTTAATAAATTCGATGTTTTCGATGCGATTAAATTTAAATTTTAAGGTGTTATTTTAATGTTGGATGGAAATATAAATAATAGAAAAAAAGTGATGTAATTGAGCATTTATGAATTGATTTTAATGTAGTTATAAAATTTATGAAACAATGGTTGATTAATTTTAATGATTAAAAAATGTAAAAATTGTTTGTATACCAATTTTTACAGGTTTTAATAAATTTTAAAAAATTCAAAAAATGTAGGAAACAATTACATCAACGAAATATTTATAATTCAGTGTCAAATACCCATATTTAAAATCACATCTTCAGTGGTAGAAAAGATTCATTTGCAACTTTAGATGTGATTAAAATGTCATATGTAAAGATGCACTTCCATTATTTTTTGCTGGGTGTTATTAATTTCTATGTCTCCGTGTCCTGCAACTCATACACGGGTAACCACTGAAAGTCTCGCTACCTCTTACAGAGTCACCCGGCATTCTCAGACAATTTTCGATTTGAGGTACACACTCTCTAGGAATCTAAGACCCCTTTCACATTATGCAATTTAGTTTAGTTTTCTTCTCTAACATCTACAAAAACACGAGAGTTGCGCAACTAAATTGCTTAATGTGAAAGGGGTCTAATAACCGCTTTACTATCAGTAAATATATCCTTTGATATTGAATTTGTTTTGCGGCCGCTTTTACTGCATCTTGAATTTTGCTACCGTAATCTGGTAGACTAAGGGACGGTAGCAGATTCAGCTGGTCCGAAAATATAGCTAATCCTTCTCACTTGTTGTGTGATCTTGATCGGTTAGTGAAATATTTGGATGACACAGTGGCCATTATCATATTCGAATTTCTCGAGTATTGCAAATTTAAAGTCACGCCTACTCGAAAGTAGGCGTCGCACGGTGGCTCATATCTCAATTTCAAAAAGTCCAACTTTTTGTTAACTTCGATTTCAAAAATTTTAATGCCATTCAATAGTAAACACATTGAAACGAATAGTGCATTTACACCTACATAAACTTGTTATAAGTTGTTTATGGTGATAAACTAGTTTGAGAAACTTGTTTATCCATACAAAATAAAAACAGGTTTGTAACTAGCTTTTGAGATAAACTAATAACAAACAACGAGTTTTTGCTAATGCAACTCTGTTTTTCAAAATTTTTTTGGCAACGCTGGTACCCATAGCTGCCAGATTTGACGATTTAATGTCATTTTGACGATTTTTGGTTTCAAAAATAGCAATTTGACGATTTCTTTCTCGAAAATGACGATTTTCCACGACTATAGAGAAGGCTTATGTTTTGAATTTGGACTTTCAACACTAAGGTGGGGCGGAGTCTCAAGAACCCAAATTGGGGTGTCTCGGGTATATTACAAATTAAAAATGATGCAAAATGTTTGTTCTCTATCCGATTTGTATAGAGAAAATTTGGCATAAATTTAAAATTTAGATAAAAAATAGGTCTACATCGGAAAGCTCTTGACCACGTATTTATACAAATATTGAAATTATTTTCTTCTATAGTACTTCCCAAAATCTTACCGTTGAGAAAAATATAATCGCATTATTTATTTTGTTTTTATTTTCTGTATAACTAAAGATTAATGTATGTAAGTACTTTTTTTCGAAAAAAAAAAATTGGGAAAAAAATTCTTTTTCAAATTGTTTTAATTTAAGTGCACATAACTTTTGACTTGGTATCGATTTTGAAATAATTTTTGCCTTATAATACTAATAAATTAGTTGTTAATTAAAAATATATATTTGAAAAAAATCGGGAGAGATTTGGATCCGCTATTTGCAAAAATACAGACCAAGGTAGGTAAAAAACATAAAATTTTAATTTTCAATGGTGAATATTTCGTAAACTATAAAAGATAAAATAATGTTATGGTAATATATATGTGTACAAATCTTTCAAATCGGATAGAGAACAAAAATTTGACATCATTTTTAATTTTGAATATACCCGAGATACCCCAATTTGGGGCCTTAGTGTTGAAAGTCCGAATTTAAAACTTAAGCTCAGTAACAACTCCTCTATAGTCGTGAGAAATTTTATTAAAATCGGATTATTGGTTTGTAACTTTCAAATTTATTTGCACCTTTTTATTTTGCATTTCCCCCACTGTGACCCAAAAGATCGGTTTTAGGTTCTCGCACAACCACAATATGAGATTTTGTAACCATCCTCTGGTGAAGTTTATTGTTAGTCTTCTCCATTTGTAAAGATTCATCTTTTTTGCCTTTCTTTCCTTTTGAAAAAGCCCAAACATAGTCAAGTTTCTTAAAGGGCTCAATAAAATGTTATTATAAGGGAAACCAAAATATGTAAATTCATGTTTTTTCTGGTGAGTCTAATGAGCACATGGATGAGATATTTACACGTTTCAGAACTATTTAAGAATTTTGGCATCGATTTGTTAGTGCATATTTTTGCATATTTTACCCTTAAATGCATATTTTTGCATATATTTGTTTTAAGAGCATATTTATGTCATATTTTGCGTTTTTAGAGCATATTTTACTGTTTAATAGCATATTTTGACTTTATCAAAAACAAATTTTGTCTTACTTATTTTTCGCTGTTGCGTTACAGGTTTTTACTTTGTTTAAAATTCAAAATTGAAAAATAGATGGCTTTTCACCAAAAAAAAAATTAAAAAACAAAAAAAAATTTTTTAAATTTAAAAAAAAACAATTCGAAAATTTTTTTTCAAAAAAATGAAAAAACTGAAAAAAAAATTTTTTTTGTTCACCTATTTAAATTTTTTATTTTGAAGTATAATTTGGTGAAAGGTATATAAGATTCGGCACAGCCGAATATAGCTCTCTTACTTGTTTTAAAATAAAATAAGCACTATTTTAATAATAGCGCCATCTAAATATCAAATTTTAGTTCTAATTCAAACTAATCCATTCTAAGTGTTAAAGAAATATTGTCTTTTAAATTTGCTCCTATAACATCAGTTGATGTCGAAAGAAAATGTTCTATGTATAAAAATGTTTTCAGATCCAATAGACAACGATTTTTATTTGAAAATTTAAGTCAATATTTTGTAATTTATTGCAATAATAACCTTAATTGAAGAAGTGACTTTATATTTATATGAAATATCATCAAAAAATACCTCTCGAGGCATTTTCATAGCTTAAGTTCCTATAGTTTTTATGTTGTATTTTTTTGTTATAGTTCATGTTATTTTTGTTTATTAAAAAATGATGTAAAAGTTTGTTTTTTTAAGAGCATATTTTTTAAATTTTAAAAGCATATTTTAAAGTTTTTACTGCATATTTAAAGTGCTTAAAACGCTTTTTTTAGAGCATATTTCTGGTTTCCCTGGTTATTATATTTAAACAAAAATATAAAATACGAAAGGAAAATTTTCGCGTTAAAAATGGGAAGCTCCATTTTGATTTTAGATCCATGGTTTCTTCGGCAAAACTTCTTAGAATTCATCGTAGATTACGAATTTGATAACCGCTTTGTCGAGAAAAAAAATTGACCCACTCTAATGTACATATGTATATGTACGTGCAGCTACGTTTTTTCGTAACAACGTCCATATTTTTATTATTTTTTTATATTGAAGTCAGCTGTTTTATGACTTGTCAAAATAAACCACTTAACTGTCTAAAATGCTGATGTAAAATTTACATCAGCATTACCATTTACATTGTAAATGGTATAGTTTATGAAAGTAGCTTATGATCATAAACTAGTTTGAAAATTACAAGTGTAAATGCACTATAAGGTAGCCAAAAAATTAGATAAAAATATTTTCAATTGTGTGCTTGGCATGCTGTTAAAGTCAAATATTTTATCTCATTTTATAAAAAAATGTGATTTTTGTAAATTTGATCAGAAGTAAATTATCAATACTCGCAAACTATTATCGATAATTAGATGATTGTTATGGATGTTATGTTGGTAGGATAATAGTCTTTAAGAACTGGTATGATTTGTCACTGTACCGTTTATACCTGATGTGTTATTAATTTTTTCACAGGTACTATATTTTAGTCAAATTTGAATTTCAGTGGAATAAAAGTGCTTAGGGTCAAAAGGGGTTAAACAAATATTACTACCAGGAGAAAGTGTCCTCATTAAGCCCATATATACTTGTTGACCTGTTTCGACCTGTTTGATGCACACTTTTTTCATTTGAATGAAATTACTCCCAAATTGTTTTCTATTTTTATTTTACCTGTTCATATGACTGGCAAAGTACCGGTCGCAATTTTGAAGATATTCCGATAAAATTTGGTAGATACATTTTTTTCGGCACGAGGACAAATCCTATTGAAACTGACTGAAATCGGTCCATTATTTCACCTAGCACCCATACAAATGTTCTCCCGAAATTATACTTTATCGGTCGTAAATGGTTAATTTAAATAGGTATCTACACAAATTTTTCTCCAAATAAGTTTTATATAAACTGAATTAATGTCAATTAATTTTATGATGATCGGTCCAAAATTAGTCATATCTCCCATATAATGCCCACTTCCAAAAATCATTTCAACGAACATAAATCTCTTAAAACTACAGGTATAAACATAAGATTCAACAGAAATAAACTTCATATGGACATAGATCACACAGCCTAGTTTTATTGCGATCGGTCCATAATAAGTCAAGCTCCCATATAAGGCCGGCCTCCGAAAATCTCTTTAACGAGCATAAATCTCTTAAAAATGTTGGTATAAACACGAAATTCAACATAAATAACTTCCATATAGACGTTAATCACACGACCTAGTTTCATGGCGATCGGTCCATAATTAGACATAGCTCCCATTCAAGATTCGCTTAATAAAATCACTTTAACGAGCATAAATCTCTTAAAAATATTGGTATAACCACAAAATGCAACAGAAATAAACTTCATATGGACATACGTAGATCACACAGCACACAGCCATATAAGACCCGCTTCCGAATATCTCTTTAACGAGCATAAATCTCTTAAAAATGTTGGTATAAACACAAAATTCAACAGAAATAACTTCCATATAGACGTAAATCACGCGATCTAATTTCATGGCGATCGGTCTTTAATTAGTCATAGCTCCCATATAAGACCCGCTTCCGAAAATCATACACGAAAATAAATTATAGTGTAGGGTATTATATGGTCGAGCTTGACCGAACATACTTCCTTACTTGTTTTTATCTGCTTACAACTTTTTTATAAGTAAAGCTGATGCATAAAATAAAAAATCCGCATTTTCATACTAAATGCTACTATAAAAAAATAAAAGTTCAACTTTAGCTTTAAATTTCTCAATAACTGCTGAACCGATTTTAATGAAACTAAAACTGGAAACTAAAATAAAATTCAAGAAGATATTTGTCCATCAAAAAAAAAATGTCTAAAATATCTCTGTCGGTTCAAAAGTTGCAGAGTTTTGGCCGATGAAAAACGATAATAATAAAAAAAAGGGAAATAAATCTGTAACTTCTAAACCCTTACGCCGATTGAATGAAATTTCACATGCGCAAAGAGGAAGTGCAGTCGAGTTTGAGTTTTGAACTTGGACCTCATGGGCCCACCAGGAGCGGGACCAGGGGTTCCCAAAGTAGGACACCTCGGGTATGTTCAATTTTTAAAATGATCCTATTTCTTCGTTCCGATTTTAAAAAAAATACACATATAGAATCTTCTCGTCGAGCACTACATAAAACCTCGTCGTAGCTATCAATTATCTCTTATAGCTTAGGAGATATTCGCATTTGAAAATTTAATTTTCAACATTTTTACCCACCCTACTCCAGTTTTTTGGTGACCGCGGCTCCATTCATATACAATCAGGTCTCGTTTTATGCGATATATGCATTTCAAAAAAATCGCATAAATTGAATTCGCATAAAACGATACTCTAGCTTCATATAAAAAACTAATGATTCGTTCCAAATTCTATTTCGAATTTTTAAGTTGCTTATGTCGCATAGATATACGGAAAACAGATCAGTCAGTCCGCGATGAATCTTTAATGCTCTTTACGTATCTGAATCTATATTAAGAATTTGATTTTGTAAAAAACAAACTATAACCATTATATCAGTGATGCAAAATTGGTTTAATTTAAAAATTTTAAAAAGCATCTAAAATTTCCAAATCTTTTAAAATTATAAAAAAAAATTAATTTAAAAATCGCATAAATTTGAATTTGCATATAAAAAATCCGCATAAAACAAGACCTGAGTGTACTCAACTCCAAAAAAAAAGTTTCTAAACCACTGTGCATTGTGCCTAGAGTGTCCAAAAAAACCACAAATTCAAAAAACCTGTTTCCCGTTTAACCGAAAATATGTGTTTTGGTTTTTGTCATTCTAAAATAACCGGTTTTAACTTTGTTTTCAGACATATTTTTTAAAGAAATAAAGAAAATAAAAATGAATAGATTTTAACATACAATTTTACCATTTTAGTTTATTTTTTTTTATTTTCTTATTATTTTTTCAGAATAACGAAATTATGAAATAAATAAACTGTTTGGCTTTAATTCAATTTTGTGGACGCTAAAAATAAAAAATTATGCAAGCTAAACCCAAAATAAACGCACTCGTTCATTATTATTAACTCAAATTACATTACATAATTACAATACATAACACTAACTACAGACAATGAACAAATAAAATGGATATGCAGCGGAATACAAGAATTTATGTATTTTCTTAACATTAAAATAAAAGTTGAGAAAAAGTAAATTTTTTTACTTTTTCTGAAATTTGGAAGCCTCGAAAATTTTGAAAAAAAAATTTTTCAAATTATTATTTTAATTTTTTTTAAATTTTGGCGAATCGAAAAATTTTGTTTTTTAATTTTTTTTGGTGAAAAAAAAAATTCATTAGATATCCATATTGTCTATATTTACTAAGTCATTAGTAATCCAGATATAGGTAAAAAATAGGTCAAAAATCGAGGTTGTCCTGTTTTTTTCCTCATATCTCATCCATTTGTGGACCGATTTTGCTGATTTTAAATAGGCAACTTCTCGAAAGCATGTCTGACAGAATTGTTGAAGATTTGGATCCCGAAGGTATCTGGGGTCTTCAGAAAATTGATTTCTACAGACGGACATGGCTTAATCGACTCCGCTATCTATAAAGATCCAGAATATATTACTTTATAGGTTCGGAAAATTATATTGTTGAAATTACAAACGGAATGACACACTTATATATACCCTTCTCACGAAGGTGAAGGGTATAAAACATTGATTAAGCCTTAACTGTGTTTATTGTTTTGTCATAAAATAACACTTTTTTTGTTTGAAGAACCACAAAAATTTGTTTAAATTAAATTAATATATTAGAACATATTAATTAATAGCAGACCGTTTGAATACCTCAAAATATAAGTATTTTTAAAAAAATTTTCAACGTTTTTCCAAAATATGTTCAAATAAGCTTTAGGAAATACATTTCGTTAAAACTTGTTAACCGTTTTAAAAAAACCGATTTGTCAAAAAAACAAAAACAGAAAATATTAAGAAAACCGAAACCGGTTGATTGGATTTCGGTTTCAGTTTAAGATACTCTAATTTTGCCCCTGTATTTATAATTCTTGTTTTAAAAATTTTTCGAATGTTTGGTCAAGCGGGATATTTCAACACTTAAATCCATGATTATTGCCACAATGTATTTGGGTTATTCATATTATGAAATTTCCTACAATATTATTGTACTGTGTCTTTCATATTTGTGTTTCTTCTCACTTAATTATGTATTTACTTTCTTCCAAAGGCCACACATTTGTTTTGGTTGTTATTTTTTTTTTATCTTTTCATTATAAAAAATATAATTTTTGCAAAGTTAATAAGTAGAAATTCAGTCGATGGATCAAAAAGTTCAAGTTTTACGCATGTTTTTTAAATTTATTTATGTCAGTTGTGGTATACGATTTATGACGCTAAAGAAATAACAATAAATAAAAATAATTTAAAGTGGCTTTTTTAACAGTTTATTATTTGTTAATTTTGTAGGTAAATTACACAGTGCTACAGTGATAAATACACTTGACAAATGACATGGTGGAAGCTGTAGGTTGAGTACTATAGTTTTATTTTAATCGAATAACAGTTAAAAATGTTATTTATTATTCTAGTGATCCATTTTAATCGCACAATTTAATCTATATACAAAAAACAATGTTTTTACCGGCGGCGGCAGCTGGCAGCTTTATTGTTTATTTTCGTCGGCGGCGCCTAAATAAAACGGCGGCGGCTGAATTTTCGGCTTAATTTTATTATTTATGTGAGATAAAAAAATGTTGTCCTAATAACAAAATTTAATATTTTTTATTAAATTTTTAATTTTGTTTTTAAATTAAGTTTCATAATTTTACTATCTTGTTTTTGTCGGTTAAAATTTAGCCATATACGAGGGAGGATGAAAAAGTCTGTGACTTTTTGAATGAAACAGGTTTTTGGAAACCAAAGTAATTAATTTTTCACATAGTCTCCTTTGAGCTTTATGCGCTTTGTCCAAAGTTTCTTCAATTTGTTTAAGCCTTCCAAGAAAATAAGATTTGTCTAGATCATGAGATGATTTCATGGTTGGGCTCAGATATATTTCGGCAGAGACATTACTTCAGGTTTGGAAACAAGAAATAGTCACTCGGGGCTAAATCCGTAGAATAGGGCGAAAGAGGCAGCATTTCGTAACCTAATTCATGGATTTTTGCAATGGAAACTGCACATTTGTGTACCCTTTTGTCAGCAAATACAAGTGATCATTCAAAATTTAAACCACTGATCCATGTGCGATGCCTGTGGCTTCCACAATCTCTCACACTATCAATCTCCGATCGGCCAACACCATATCGTGATTTTTTAAAACACTTTTTCGGAAAAATATTATTGACTTCTATTTTGTTTAAAAAAGTCATAATTTACAAATTATTAAATGTAGTTTTTGAAAATTCAAAAAATATCGGCTGCTTACTTTGAGCCGCTATGAGCCGACAAAAACGGCGCGCCGTCGACTCTGAGCCGGTCGGCTTGTTTCTCTGGCTCCGAAACGATTATATTAGAAAGGCAATTTTGTGAAGATGGTTTTAGACACATAAAACACTGCATAGGCCCGTTCGTAAAACCGATTTTCGAATTTTCCCATACAAACATTTTTCCTAATTTTGAACTTCTTAGGATGTATAGATCCACTAAGAAGAGATTTTATGAAATTCGAATTTTAATGGGGTTAAAACTGGTAAAATCGGTATCTCTACATCTGCACCAAAAATGCATCTTAATCTGAATTTATGCCAAAAAATAAGTGGACAGTTGTTTTGTACTTAATTAAAACGGAATTGTAGTCCTTCTAAAACAAATTTCAAATGGATTTTGACACTTTTTTTTAAATCTTAGCTGATTTTGAAATAGTTTGAAGGCGAAAAATAATTACTTTTGCAATTTAATATAAAATTGGCTCAAAAATATATATTTCGCTATCATTAATTTAGAAATTCCAAATATTGCAAAATTTTACCCTCACGATTTAAGGGTTAACGTTGTTCACTTTTAGTAAAACTCTTAGTAAAAAAATAAGGCCCAACTCAGTACATATATGTATGTTATATGTATGATCGGTTAAGACTGGCAGTGAACTGAAGACATTATTAAATTTGTTTTCTAATATTTCCCGAATTCTGCTTAACAATGAATACGAATCGCTCGAGTGGTATTCATTCCAAAATTTAATTTACGGAATAGAGTTAAATATATTTAATACATATGTACATATTCATTTTTATTTTACAACACTAACAAATCGAACTGAGTTGACATGGTTTTCTAATTAAATATCTAAATATTTACTCTACAAAACAATTGTATTCATTATTGGAAACATATTTTCAAAATGCGAATTAAATGATCCGATAATAAGCGTCGATAATGTTCGAGATAACAGCGTAAGTTAAATTTGACGGTAATTTTTTATATTATATATTCGAGACATGTCTACAATTGAATTTGTATTTTGGTTTGACTTTTTATTATAAACACAATGTACAGTGGACAATGTTTGCTCAAATCATATTTTGGTGAAAACAATAAATTCAGATTAAAAAATATTTTTCCGATTTTGACCCATTGTAGGTCCAACTTACTATGCTCTTATATACGTCGTTGCAAAGGTCTTTGAAATATCTATCATTAGATATCCATATTGTCTATATTAATGACTTATTAATCCAGATATAGGTTAAAAATAGGTAAAAAAATCGAGTTTGTCCTGGTTTTTTTCTCATATCTAAGCCAATTGTGGACCGATTTAGCTGATTTTAAATTGGAAACATCGGGAAAGCAAGTCAGACAGAATTATTGCAGATTTGGATCCCGAAGATATCTGGGGTCTTCAGAAAATTGATTTCAATCTACATTATTACAACGTTATCTACATTACTACAACGCTGTCTGATGACTTTGGGATACGTTTGTTTTTTCTAACATGTTATTTGGGTTACTCGGCTCTTGATCTGGAACTATAAACGACGGGTTCACGGGTTATTAACCCTAGAGGAAGACAGCTCTACAAAGCCCTAGTTGACAGTAAGAATTGCCTGGATGTCATATCCCCTGGCCAACCAACATACTACCTAGGAAGATTCCTGACCTTATAGACTTTGCCATATCCATAAATGTAGATCGAAATTCAATATCTATGGAAATATCTTTTGACTTATCTTCCGACCATTCGCCCGTAATAGTCACCTATTATGGGAAAAATATTCATAAATCTCCAGCAAATTTCCGCTTTACAAAACAAACTGGCTTAAATATAAGAAGTTCATCAGTAGCCATATTCACACAAATCCAAATATACAGTGTGAGGGTGAGATAAACGAATGCGTCAGTGACTTCACGTCATTAATTACTTCGGCTCTGGATCATTCAAAGATCGAAATCCCTAAAAAGCCAAAAATTCTTATTTCCAATTCTGATATTGAACGATTACTTCTCGAAAAGAGAAAGCTTAGAAGAGAGTGGCAACAAAATAGATCAACTGCTGGAAAGCAGAGGCTGTCCATCGCCACTAGAAGACTGAAAAGAGCCCTTTGCTTAGAAGAGGATCGCAGAAATAGAAGATACATTGAGAGTTTGACGAATACTAAATATACGAACTTTTCTCTTTGGAAAGCCACACGTAACATCAAACCACCGGTAGACGGAAAGAGTCCATTGAGAAAAGCCGACGGTAATTGGGCAAGAAATGCTAAGGACAAAGCATTAATTTTTGCCGAGCATCTGATTAACGTGTTCAAGCCAAACGCACCCAACAATGATTTTGTACTGGATGATCCTCCTGTTTATGGGACAGAGTATGATCAAATCAGAGTCCTGAGAACGTTCGAAAGGTCATCAAGCATAACATAAGTACAAAAAAATCTCCGGGTTATGACAAAATCACACCATCCATGATTAAAAATCTTCCTAATATAGCTATAATCGTGCTATCTGTACTGTTTTCTGCGATCATAAGACTAGGCGTCTTCCCAACAAATTGGAAAATTGCTCAGATTATAATGATACCTAAGCCAGGAAAAGATTTAACAATGCCATCTTCATACAGACATATAAGTCTACTGCCCTGCTTATCAAAGTTATTTGAGAAAGTATTACAATGTAAAATTATACCATACCTAAATAACGGAATTGTTATCCCAGTTCATTAATTTGGTTTTCGTGAGCAACATGGAACCATTGAGCAAGTAAATCGATTTACTGGAGAGTCTTTTGAAAATAAAAAATACTGCTGTGCTATCTTTTTGGACATCGCCCACAGACAGATACTGTTACATACCTTGGTATTCACTTGGATAGACGACTCACTTGCCGTCGTCATATAGGAGCCAAGAGACTTCACATGAAGTTAAGATCCTGTAGCCTTCACTGGTTAATCAATGACCAATCAAAATTAAGCCTTGACTATAAAGCAGTGGTGCCCGAAATCACAATTCCCTAGCACGCGTAATAGGGCAAGAAAATTCTGCTGACGTTACTTTGATACACATACACTATAAGCTTACTTGTGCGTTTTCTTATAATGATCATGTGTTTGTTGCTTTGTTTTCATCTCAGAGAACAAAATCAAATCAAATTCTCCGCTGTTCTTATAATGATCATGTGTTTGTTGCTTTGATTTCATCTCACAGAACAAAATCAAATCAAATTCTCCGCTGTTTTACCATCACAACCAAAGCTTTGATGGTATGTGTTCGGGCACCACTGCTATAAAGTCATCCTGTATAAAAGTGTTTTAAAACCCATGTGGACATATGGAATCCAATTGTGGGGAACGGCCAGTAATTCCAGTATTGAACTTATACAGAGGGCGAAATCGATCGAAAATTCTTAGGACCATGACGGGTGCACCATGGTACATAAGAAATTAGAACATCCACAGGGACTTGGAAGTACCACTTGTGAAGGATGAGTTTAAGAAAGTACGTGATAAATATATACTGAAACTACAATGCCACCCGAATCCGCTTGCTCGGCTTATCACACAGACCCAAACCAGATCAAGGCTTCGTAGAGGAGATCTACCACCCCGCTAAGATGAGGTCCATTTATCTTTAAATGCTCTCGTCGGAGAGCAATTAGTTTTAATTTTAGTTATAAGATTTAACAATTTATTGTAAGGCCTAATGATTTAGGCAGATTCAATAAATAAATATAAAAATATAATAAAAACAAGCTCTTAAGCACAGGTTGGGTTACCAATCGTAAAAATCGTATTTCCTGGATGTAGGTAATTTTTGCTTTTCACTTAGAAGTATTCGTACATTCCAAGTGCATATCCGTAAATCATGGTCCCTAAAACGTTTGCGGTGGTCTCAACATTAGGAGGAGTCCATTTTACTTCATTTCTTTTAACTTTACATCACTAATATCATTTTTGCAGATAAACTGAAGAGAACTGAACTTTTAAATTGTATTATATAGAGTCACTAGCAATGTACATTTCGTTAGTTTATCTAAAACATTTGCTAATGTTGCCCTATGTAGGAATTCAAGCTTAAGAAGAAAACGTTGGCCCCACTGTGCCATATCTTAATTGTTCAAACAACACTTTGAAGATATTGATGTTTGTCAGCTGCAAATTTAAATTCAAGTTGAAGGCAGGCACATAGTCTCGCATTTAGGTAAATTCAACGTTTTTGTTTACAGTCTCTAACAAATTGTACTTGAATGGAATATTTAATTGTTTTCTTTGTTTTTGGCTTTGTATGATTTGTCAATCACTCGCATTTGACTCATTTGATTTCATTCAATATTTTGTTGCGCCCATTAAAAAAAAACGTTTCCTCTGACGGCAGTAGTTACGACCAGTAGACGATTATGGTAATAACGTATTATGAAATACAATTATGGGCATTTCTATATTATCGTACGCCTATAGAGTGGAATAGATTTTCTAAAAATAAGAATAACTGAAAAATAATTTGGTCTTTATGTTCCATTCAGAGGAACAAACAAATAATTACACTCAAAACAAGCTTGTTACATTTTTACCTTTTAAAACGGTGGTTCATTTCCATACATTTGATTGCAAATAAAAGCAGTTTAGTAGTTTAAAAATTGTAACAACTCTTTATTTATTTAAATTTATACAACAATTTAAATACATAGTCACTATTTTAAGACACACGCTTTAAAACTCATATTTTTTAATGCAAATGATGTTTACTTTAACCCTCCGTTATAGGGGTTTTACACTTACGTACATTTTGGCGAAACGTATGGATGATGTTGAAAACTTGAAAAATTTGTTCACACTTGCAACATCTAACATCTACCATAAACAAAATTGCCAAAATATTTAAAATCCTATTGTTTTGAATGAAACAAAATGAATTTATACTGGTTTTCTTTTTTGTACTATAAAATTAAATAAGGAAATAATTTCATAATTTAAATGCCATTTTATTAGTGATGACACTTAAATAATCGAGAGATGTTAGGTGGAACGAAATGAGTTGGAACATTTTTTAAAGATGTAGAAAGATGTTGGCACTCAGCCCTATGTAATTCTTATGGGAAGATGTTAACATCTTTGCAAATTGATGGTAGATGTTAGATGTGCGCTGGTGTAAAAACCCTATTAGTCGCAATAATTTTCAATCGAGACTAGTCGCAATGTATCAAATTGATATCAATAAAAATAGTCGCGTTTCAAAAATAATCTCTTCACTTTTTATTTCGAAAACATAAAAACAATATTAAATGCAATGTATTTAAAAGAGTAATACAAAAAAAAATTACAGTAAAAATATTATTTTATCAAAAAATATCTTAAAATTTAGGGTGTTTAAAAAAAATACAATAAACAAATGTTTGCCTGTATCAACCAGATCAGTTGCGGGTTAACAGCGCCTATAATGAACTAAACTGACTGTAACTAGATGTACCTATTTATTCACGCAGTGCTAGAAGCTACATGAATTATCTAACGGACAAAACTAGAATGCTTTCATTTCTAGAGCTTTCGGTAGTGTTAATGTTCTGTTAGCAGCTTTGACAATTAATGTTGGCAGCACTGTGCTGCCATTAGGGATGTCAGATTCAGATTCACAAATAATTGGACATTTGGCTTTAAAAAGCTGGACAAATCAAAAAAAAAACTGGACATTAAAAAAATTACTGAGAAAATGTTAATTTTGGTTTTGTGTAAATAATTTTTTTTAAATATATTTTTAACTATTGTAATCAAAATATATATGTATTACACGGTGCAACAGTGAAAACAATACTTAGAAAACGACCTAGTGTGGGTATAGGTCTTGGTGAGAAACACCCTCTAATTTTGAAAAAAAACCGTTTTCAGTGATGTTCGTCAACATAACGAACAGTAACTAAGTCAGTTTTTGTCCGATTTTAATTTTTTACTTTAAAAACTAAAAGTTGAGAAAAAGTAATTTTATTTACTTTTTTTTAAATTTAGGCGCCTCGGAAATTATTTTTTTGATATGTCGTAGTGGAAAAAATTCCCTCATGTCAAAAAGTATAGAAAAATCTATGGCACAATATCAATTGCAAAATCGAAATAATTAAAAAATGTGTTATGTATTCTACATTTGAGGCTATTCATAAGAACGGTGATTATATCGTGCAAATCTAAAACTGTACAAGAGTCATTCTCAAGAGTTGTAAATTCCTGCATTAGGTTTTGCATAAAATATAAAAATTCTTCTGATAATCCTTCACGTTTACATTCTTCTTCTTCATTCCATGACACATATTCCCATAAAACTTTTTGCATTTGTTTTGTTCCTTTTTTCAAAAAATACATACACTTTTGCATATGTTATTACTGTGTACTAATTAATAGTAAGTAAATTTTCATTTACGGATATTATTGTCCAAAATTTATATTTAGCTAGACAAATTAAATTTTAGCTTGAAACTGGACAGGCATCAAAAAAGCTGGACAATCCAGCCAAGTCCAGCCCGGCTAGCAACCCTAGCTGCCATGTATCTACTTATGACAATTTATACAGAAAACAAATTCATTTCTTACTACATACTAACTAATACATAATTAAATTAAAAAAATGAAAGATAGTCAGTTTAAACTGTTATTTTTGCTCTTAAAAAGTTGTAATAAATCTTAAATACCTTAAAAAACTAGCAAGGGTTTTTTATTTTTTTAGTCGTGGTTGACATACTCATGGAATTGCCCATATGTATGCATTTTTTCTTTGCATTTAAGCACGTTTTCTAGCTTTAAAAAAAAAGATTTGTATATAAATTACTACACATACATACATTTATTATACAAGTAGACTTATGGTTGGTTGTACCTAACGTGATTTTATATCCCACATTTAATCCATTAAAACATTGAGGGATATTTTTGTTCTGATTAAATCAATATTTCACTTTTAAAATAGGATGAATATTTTAGAACATATTCAAGGCGTATTAATCATGTAAGAGCGTCTCGGCAACAACTACAGCAAAGTCAATCACCCCTATCGCGAATCAACATTTCACATTAAATATTTTGCCTTTCCTTTTTTCGTTCATCAACTTTGTTCACGTGAAAAAATTCCCCTTGTTGTGAAATTTTTAGATGGAATTTTGTAAACAATAAACAGCTGTTACGAACATAATCAACTATTGTGAATGTAAAGTTCATCATGATATTCCCGATAGCAATTTTCCCTTCGAGGGAAATGAATTAGGGTTCTATAAGTCGATTGTTCGATTGTTCGAACAATCGACTATTTCCTGAAAAAAGTCGAAAAGTCGAAATCGACTTTTTGGTCGGAAAAAAGTCGAACAATCGATTATGTTATCTCAAAAGTCAAATAGTCGATAAAAGTCGAAAAAAGTCGATAAAAGTCGACTTTTTAGATTGTTAAAAAAATATTGCACTTGCATTTTTTGTAGTGTATGCTAATATATGTAAATAATATATAAATAAATGTTTATAAAATAAAGCTTTTTCCTACACAAAATTCTTACAACATATTCTAACTATTATCGCCTTGATAAATTTCATTTTTATTGCTAAACATTACAAAAGGCGAATCAATAAAAAAATGGTAAAAAGTTGAAAAAAGTCGGAAAGTCGAAAATAGTCGAAAAAAAGTCGAAAAGTCGATTAACTAAAAAGTCGAAAGTTCGAAAAGTCGACTTTTCATAAACTACCAAAAGTCGAAAGTTCGAAAAGTCGACTTTTTAAAAAACAGAAAAAGTCGACTTTTTGTTTCAGCTATAGAACCCTAAAATGAATATTTCATGGCAACAAAATTTCACATGTTATTGCCGATAGTGGTGAATATTTTTTAATTGCCAGTCGAATGGAAAATGTAAAAAACAAATAAATTAAGTTATTTAGGTCATCCATTGGATTTTTGAGGATTCAATCTCACTACTACTCACTTGATTTTAAATTTAAGTAAATTTTTTTAATGACAAAAAAAATATGATGAAATTTTGACAACGGAAAATACAATAAACAAATAAAGGGTTTTTCAACAAGAACTTTGATTTTCAATTGTGACAACAAGATGATAGTTTTGACATTTAGTTCATGGCGTAATGATTATAAGGTGTATGCGTTACGGCAACAAATACAACAATACAAAAACAAATAACTTTTATAGTGTCAAAAACAGCTGAAAATTGACAAGATA
This sequence comes from Calliphora vicina, assembly GCF_958450345.1. Lineage (NCBI taxonomy): Eukaryota > Metazoa > Arthropoda > Insecta > Diptera > Calliphoridae > Calliphora > Calliphora vicina. The sequence goes on along the minus strand of NC_088781.1, from coordinate 69,211,847 downwards.
AACGTTGTAAACAAACTCGAGCAAAAAATAATCAGCTGTTTGATTAATGTCACCTTGTATACCATTACACCATGATTTAGTTTTTTGACGTATTCGTAGTAGATGTATTGGCAATTGTTGCAATGAATTCAATTTCGCTCGAAAATCACATTAAAATATCCAATTAAAAATCCACTATGAAAATGGTGGTTCTGTGAAAGTCGGTTTTTCTGAAAAAATCATTTGTTCAGACGAAGCCCATTTTCATTTGTCATGGTATGTCATCAAGCAAAATCCTAGAACGATTATTGAGAAGCCTTTGCATGCTCAACGTGTCAATGTATGGAGCGCTATGTGATCTTGAGGCGTGATTGGGCCGTTTTTTCGAAGATGAGGCTGGAAATGGGGTAACGGTCAATGGATCACGCTATTGCGAGATGTTAACAAGTCAATTTTGGCATATTATTGATGACGTGGATATCACTGACTTGTGGTTTCAACAGGACGGTGCCACATGTCACACCGCCAATGAAACGATCAATTTATTGCAAACCAAATTTCTCGATCGCATAATTTCACAAAAATCAGCAGTTAAGTGGCCAGCTAGATCGTATAATTTAACACCACTGGATTATTTTTTGTGGGGCTATTACAGCCTTAAAACTCAAAATCCGTATATATCACACACTAGAGTGACAGCCGATTTTTTTTTTAGATTTCAAAGAGTGCCGGGTGGAATATTGTGACGCTAGGCCTAAATGTTAAGTGCTGAAAATTTGAGCCAAATCGGGCAACGATTTCTGGACGCGCATCGAGGTCAAAGTTCAGATATATGCAAAATTATACTATTTATATGGAATAATTATGTGAAACTCGTTAACTTTCTGCATTGTTTTCTAGAAATATGTAGATTTATTTATATTAATGAATATTACATTAAAATTTTTTTTTTGGGAAATTAACCCTGTATCTCCTTTGGGTCAAAATGACCCAAAAACTGTATTATCGCTAAAATAAGAGAAAAATGCAAATTTTTCAATATACGCAATATATAAACAGGTTGAGTTATTATAAATTATGTGGAGAAACATCTAAAAAATTCACAATTTTAGAAAAAAAATTTTTTTTAAAAAAATCTATCAATAGAATTAAAAAAATTAGCATTTTTGTACTTAGGTAACCATGATGCATCAAATCTATATAGTGGTTAGTGAAGCCTAATTACAATTTGTAACCTGTAGTCTATTATTATTAGTGAGGCTCTACGCTCTGCGACCCAAAGGATCTTTTGCAGCCTTAAACTTTTCATTCTAACAGATTAAGACAACGTATAAAGCCAAGTATTCCATTTGGTGAGAGATCAATTATGTCCCATAGGGCCATTAAGGCCCTTCCGAGCCACTTAGTTCTGCATATTGCCAGCATTGGGCAGTCGCATAGAACATGTTCAGAGGTTTCGGCCTGGAGTCCACTGTGCACTGTTCATTCTCAACGTTACCTATATTTGTGATATTTTAAACCACAGTGTCCGGTGAATAATCCAGTAAGTATCCTCAAGTCACCATTTGCGAGCGATAGCAACGACTGGGATCTACGTCTGGATAGGGTTATGAATCGTTTGGACTGTCTTAGTCCTGGTAAATTATCCCAAAATTGGGCAAATTCCTATTCAACCCAAGAACGAATACGTTCAGGACCTATAAACGAGCGTCTATCACCCTTGTTGGCAAGACAATCAGCGCGTTCATTGCCAGCGTGACCTTCATGGCCAGGTACCCAGCACAATGTAAGTTCATTGTATGCGCCGAGTTCATTCAAGGATGTCCAGCAGTCCATAACAACACCAGACCTCACTTCATATGATGATAGTGCTCTAAGAGCAGCCTGACTATCAGGCACTGTAGTCTAGGAAGTGATTCTGAGTCGACAGAGATTATAAAATATTATGTGTCCATTACAAAAGGATGGGGAAAATCCTTTTGTAGTGATTTTTCTCCATCCTTTTGTGGAATAAGAAAACAAGCTTAATTATTAATATCCAATTTATTTGGGTTAGAAAAATACATTGCAAAATAATAAAAATTGACTATATAAATTAGGTAATAACTTCTAACAGCGTAGTAAGCATAAGCCAGATTTATTAAAAATATACATATAAGTTAAGAGGAAAAAATATTACTCCAATAGTTAAGCATGGAGGAAGAAGTGTAATGGTTTGGGGCTGCATATCAGCAAAAGGCGTTGGAAAACTAGTATTATGAACAAGGATGTTTATTTGAACATTTTGAGATATATGTAATTTGAAACAATCTGCCGGAAAAATGGGAATTGCAAGAACTTTTGAATTGTATCAGGACAATGACCCTAAGCATAAAGCCCACGTTGTTCGTGAGTGGTTGCTTTATAATTGTCCAAAAGTGATTAATACGCCTGCTCAGTCCCCAGACATGAATCCCACAGAAAATTTATGGGACTATTCATATCGCCGAGTCCGCGGAGACCCCGTTTCTTCGAAAACGAACTCTAAAAAAGGCTGCAGGAAGAATGGGATAAAATCAGTATTGATTACTTGCAAACAAATTTGTATAACATGCCAAATACTCTTATAAAAATAAGGCCTATCCAACCAGATATTAAATAATTTTTTTAAATTTGAATTTAAACAATAATGTTATACTATGTGCCAAAAAAAATCGAATATTAATGAAGTGTGAATTATTTAAGTTTTTTGTTTTTGTTTTTATTTATGTTGTTTGTTCAATATTCAGAATTCGGAAATAAGTTTTTTTGATCTCTTAATATGTCTTATGAATAAAAATAAAATAATATCACCCGTTTTTTATTATTTTCTATTATTTTTTTTGACTTTTAATAACTGGAATAAAAAAAAAACGAATATTAATGAGAGCCACTGTATATTTTTACGAGAAACCTGATTATGGACCTAATCTTAAACCAAATATTCGCTTGAACTTTACAGATTTGATTGCAAATTGGTTTATAAAATTGTTCCCACCTTATTTTAACATTACATTTCCGCAGTTCAAATTCTAAATATCAAAACAATAAGGCTTCTTTTCAAAAACAAATCTGGTTTTAATTTTTGTGTAATTTATTTTACGAATATGTCAATGTACATTGTACATACATACATATGTAAATATTCATACGCACCTATTTATGCATGTAGACGTTCGTCCGTGTGTATTTTATTAACACAATCAATATTTGTTGAATTTATTTGCCAAATAAAATTAAATGGCGTTTCAATATAAATATTTATTTTTGAAAATACATATTAGCGGTATTCACAATGTAGAGTACTTGGCCTAGTAAAAAAGCAGAAAAGCTATTTATTGACAAACATTTCAATTTCTAATGTATGTATTTTGTTTTTAGTTTTTTGATATTGTGCTCTTTTACTACATTACCAGGCCAAGTACTCTACATTGTGAATACAGCTATTAACATTTCATAACTTTAATTATATTTGTTGACAAACATATTAGATGAACATATTCATAGGCTAACACACGATAAAAATATAGAAGGTAGTTTCCAAAGTGTATAAATATTGTACATACTTTGGTAGTTTCAATCAAAATACATGCTAGTCAATGTACATCTCAGCTGTTGTAGGAGACAGTCACGAACTAGTGATTTTACCCATCATTTAGGGTGACAACTAGCTACGTGACTATTTTTTTTTAACACGTGCATGTCCTAAGGTTTGTAAACAAACCTTCCTTCGACAACTCTCCAATAGTGTTGGTGGGTAAAATAAATACTTTTTAAAGTGCAGTACAAAATTAAAGTTTAAAGTGACTTCACTATAGTTTACTAACATACACTAAAGTGACTATTGACTTCACGCTATGTTACATGGGATATCAGTATACTTAATTAAAAATAAAAATAAACTGTATGAGAATTATATCAACACAATTTATATAAAACCAGTCTGTACGAAATAATCACAAAACGTTTAAAGTAACTACTATCCAGATTACTTAGAAACACTTAAGTGACAGTTGTCTTTACGGTAGTTTACCTGGAATGTATAAAGTAACCAATTGTCGTCTCTCTGTACTACAAAGAGCACATACGTGCTAAATGCCCCAAAATATATAAATTGGAGTCAGCCAAGTCATAGGACATTAGTGACAATTACTGCCTATAATTGATACATTGACTACTTGTTTAACTGCTGGGATGCTAGTCGTCTCTATGTATAATTCTCTATGAAAATATTACTAAGTTTACAGTATGGTCTCAAAATGTACATGTACAGAGGCGAGCAAAAGTTTAAAATCAAAATAAAATAAAATGAATATGGGCATTTCCTGGGGTCACATTCTTTGATGTCCAAAGAATGTAGAAAAAATACTTTTCCTAGCATTTTTTTTGCGATTCGATAGTATTTTGGTAGCTCTATGATGAATACAAAAGATGTATTCCATCGACTTTACGTTTTCATAATGATAGTTATAAACATGTGGTAACGAACGTACGCAAAATAGAAGTAAACTTTAGCTGACAGTAGTGAAATGAAAAAATCTGCGAAAAGGAACGCAATATTTAAAAGCGATTAATTTATTTTAAAAGTGTACTAATGTAGGTCTATATCCGGTATTTACGCAATAAAATATCTCTATTGGTTTTTGTTTAATTGGCTTAAGTACCGGTCGCGCACGTACGGGTCGCGACCGTATGATTTTTCCATATGTTTTTTTTATTATTATCACCGTGCATTTTCTCATAAATATCTTCAAATTTCCTTAACAAACAAGTAAGAAAGTATGGTCAAGCCCGACCATATAATACCCTACACTAAGTCACATTTTTGTTTTAAAAATTCAATAATTTATATTCGTGAGTAATTTTTTTAGTGGGCCTTATATGGGAGCTATGACCAATTATGGACCGATCACCATGAAATTAGGTCATGTGATTTATGTCTATATGAAAGTTTACTATGTTGAATTTTGTGTTTATACCAACATTTTTAAGCGATTTATGTACGTTAAAGTGATTTTCGGAAGCGGGTCTATATGGGAGCAATGACTAATTATGGACCGATCGTAACACAATTTGGTGACATGAATTCGGTATATATAAATCTTATTTGGAACGTTATTTGTGTATATACCTATATAAATTAAACATTTATGACCGATAAAGTCCAATTTCGGGAGGACATTTGTATGGAGGCTATGTGAAATAATGGATCGATTTCAGTCAACAGGCTTCGTTCTTGGGTCGAAAAAAATTATATGTACCAAATTTAATCGAAATATCTTCAAAATTGCGACCTGTACTATGCGCACAAGGATTACATGGACATCCAGCCAGACGGATGGACGAACATCGTTTCAGATCGATTCAGAAAGTTATTCTGAGTTACAGAATATCAATGCATCATTCTGATACGTGTTAAGAAAATAAATGCATTATTTATGAAAAAAAATTACTTACGGTCACGAACGTACGAAATTTTGCAAATAAAAAAAACTTTATTTAATTGTAACCCAGAATTTAATTTTTATTTACAAATTAGTGGCACCGAACTTAATTAAAATGGGTTCTGTCTGGCTCCAGTTGACGTTTAATGCAAAGCAATTACAATAAAATTATGTTTTCGGTCGCGAACATACGATTAAAATTAACCGTTAATCGAACTTTTTTTGTTCTCCTTACACTTTTCTCTTCTTAATTGATTGTAATAGAGTGATTTTGAAGAAGAGTGCAAACATAATATATTTTTTACATGTAAAATAATTAAATATAAAAATGTCTTTAGAACTAGCTTAAAAAGAAAATATAAAATTTTCCAGTTTCCAGCCCAAATTTCTCAATTAAAACAGTTGAGATTTGTTATGAAACTATTCTATTATAAAAACATAGACTGTTTTTTTATAATTATAAAAAATAAAACACGATGATTATCAACATTTTATTTTTCTACCCTGGTAGACCATTCAGGGGAAATGCCCATATGTTGTTTAATACATTTTTTATGCAACATGTCTTATTGTAAACATATAATATTCCATTTTAAGTCTTATTTTCTTCAATCGAATAGATGGAACCAACATCTAAATTCTGTTATGTATGCGTCAATATATTTTAAATAAATTTGGTTGTAGTATATGGTAGATATTGCTAACAAATCTTAAAAATTATTCTTTTTTTTATTAATTTTGAAAATATTTTTGGGAATTATTGGATTTGTAATAATATTATTATGTACGTACCTATGTATATTTGAATTTTTTTAGAAAATCCCTGTATAAAATTTCTTTAACAGATATGTTTAAAAAAACATGTTATTGCATAAATAAAACTTAACAACATAACTGATGACAACTATTTACATATAAAATTCTTTTAAACATATTTTATCAGAAAAATGCATAACATTAAAAATTCTCAGATTTAAGAACAAAATATTACAACAAAATTGACACAATCTCAAATATATCACGCTTAACCAGTTTCAGTTTTAATCGACACTGTACATAGAGTATTTGTTTTAGCGATCTACGGATGGTTGGCAAATGTGTCGTAAATATGTGTGTATGAAATACTTGACAATGAACTTGAAGTCTGAACAAAACAATTGAGCATTAAATATGATTTGAAGTAAAAATTGGTTCATTATTTACTTTATTAAAAAGATTCCATTCATTGGAATTTGTACACTTTTTAGAGAGAGACTGTGAGTAATTGCGCTTTAAAACGTATTACAGTAAGGTTTTATTTGGGCGTTTTGAAAAAACCATAAAACAGATTTTGAAAAACGACTGAATCAGAATAAAGTATTGTAAATAGAGATGCTAATCGGGACTGAATCCCGAAATCCCGACCCGGGGTTTCGGGATTTTCGGGTAATCTAAAATCCCGAAAATTATAAGAAAGAAACGTACATATGTATATGTAATATGTAATTATAATTATGTCTTTACAATTGACAGTAAATTTTTTCTTTAGCAATTAATTTTAATTAGATACTAAAAAGCATACTATGGCATCTATGGTTCCATCTGCCATTCTGGAACGAAATTTTTTTTCGACATATGCTGCTGACGAAAAACATCTTTCACATTGGCAAAAACAAATCTGCAAATCCTCTTGTTCCTTCAGAAATAAAATGATTTATTTCTTTTGCAAGTTGCAAATCTACATTAAAATTGGTTTCGTTATTATACCCTTCACCTTCGTGAGAAGGGTATATATAAGTTTGTCATTCCGTTTGTAATTTCTTCATTTTCAATTTCCGACCCTATAAAGTATATATATTCTGGATCCTTATAGATAGCGGAGTCGATTAAGCCATGTCCGTCTGTCTGTCTGTTAGTTGAAATAAATTTTCTGAAGACCCCAGATATCTTCGGGATCCAAATCATCAATAATTCTGTCAGACATGCTTTCGAGAAGTTTGCTATTTCAAATCAGCAAAATCCGTCCATAAATAACGGAGATATGAGAAAAAAACCGGGACAACCTCGATTTTTGACCTATTTTTGATCTATATATGGATTACTAAGTCATTAATATAGACAATATGGATATCTAATGATAGATATTTCAAAGTCCATTGCAACGATGTAGATAAGGCTATAGTAAGTTGGACCTACAATGGGTCAAAATCGGCAAAACTATTTTTTGACCCGAATTTTTTTTTCATCAAAAAATTTTTTTTGTCATACATTTTTTTCCCAATAAATAAAAATTTTAAAAAACAATTTCGAAAAAATAATTTAAAAAAAAAATTAAATTTTGTTTACCTAAAAATATTTAAAAAAATTTATTTTAAAGTATAATTTGGTGAAGGGTATATAAGATTCGGCACAGCGTTACTTGTTGTTATTTTGGGTTCTTAACATTTATTAATAATATCTTTTAGCTTTTGAGCAATCGGAATATTTTAATTTTATTCGAGCTCCTCATCTGAGATAAAATCAATTTCGTTTGAAGAGGATTTAAATTGAGTTTTGTTAAATAACTTATATAAAACAGGTGAAGAATGAATTTCCAGAGCCCCACTCAAGGAAAACCAAAAATACCGCTTTCTTTTATTAACTATGTTGTAGCAGGAGTTGGGCTTAACAATTTTGCTGAACATCACTTTGCGGGTATGTATAATGTCAAAATGCATGAAAATGGCACACAAAAATTACAATTTCCCCCATTTATTTATGAAAAACGGGATTTGGAAAATCTCGGGATTTAAAATTAAAAAATCCCGAAAACCCCGGGATTTTCGGGAACGAGATTCCCCGTTTGGCATCTCTAATTGTAAATCAATTAAAGTGTTTTTTGTTTTATTGAGGTAACAATGAAAATGTTGTTGTTTCGAGAGTGTTTGAAAAATTCATTTGTTTTTATTCGTCTCAGATGTTCGTGTTGCTAACAGGAAGATCGTGTTCTCTGTGTATACAAAGTTATTTCATTATTTGCAAGGAAATTATTAACGTTATATACAATTATAAATTTAAAGATACGTATTAACTCTTTCAACATAAAAACAAATTAGTTAATGATACGCTTAATTTGTTTTAGGTATTTTTTTAGTTTTGTTACCACACTAACACCTATGAATCGTGTTAGTGTGGTAACATTTTAAGAAAAAAGTAGTAAAACAATTTTTAATCAAAAATAGAAAAAGGAAGTAACAAAATCCAATTAAATTTAAAAACTACTTTCAATCCGTTTTTGATGTATCCCAAATATTTGTGTTTTTTCGTTGCTACTGCTTCTTAAATTGTGGTTTTTTAACACTGTCCAAATTGGTTACATATTAAATGTTGTAGCTTTACTACATACCTCTAGATGGCGTCTTTAGAAATAAAATAAACTATCATAGACACGAACCCAACAATAAAGGCTGTGTTTAATTGTCACAGTCAAACTCTCCAACAATAACTACACAGAGAAAAATTATTTCTATCTAATGATATGTATTGATGGCTTTTATTTTTTATATAATATGAATGTGTCATAATATCGTCGCACAGTGGGGTACACATTTCTATTTATTTAAATTAAATTGCAACAGTAATTTTTTAATAAATTTTTACAAAAACTGAAAAAAATACATTTTTCCCCTTGTAAATGCATCTCAAAACTTCAGAGGGCTTGCGAGCACGTGTTAACTCCAGCCGATTTACCTAAATTTTTTTCAGGATGATTTTTTTACTAATGTTCACCAAATTGGGGGTGAGAATGGCCAAAATCCAACTTTCGTTTATTAAGGCCCACACTAATCTTCCATACATCCTTCACAATTGCTCTAGTTCTCAAATTAAATCTTTAAATTTGTGTTCGAATTTTGTTATTATTTGCAAGAAGGACGCATTCACATAATCAAAAAATTTAAAAGGCATATGATAGATAATTTTGATCAGCCTATGAAATCAATTATATGGGAAGTAAAACAAAATATTTTTAAAATTTTTGATTATTTTATGTTTTCTTTTAAAGGCTTTTATGATTTAAAATTATTCCTTTTATGATTTAAAATTTTATTTTTTTTAATGCGAAACATTTTACATGCTGTTTGACAGCTAGCTGTTGGTTTTAATTTCGTGCGAAAGAAGTGCTGCGTATCAAAGTAAATTAATAAAGTAGACTCAGTAGAACAGCTGACTATTTTTTTTATTCAGTCTGAACTGTCAATTCACTTGTGGTTGTTGTGGCGAAAAATTCAACAAACCCACAAGCAAAAACAACAACTGGCAACTTTGACAGTTCACTTACCTTTTAACAAAAACAAAGTACCTGTTGTTTCTGTAAATGTTGTAGTACTGTCGCTACTTTATTAATTTACTGCGTCGTATGAAAAATGTTCGTGTGGAAAAATGTATTTCACATGTTTTCCACAATAAAAAACAGATTACTGCTTTTGCGAAATTACCAGCAACAATTTTGTGAATTTTTGTAAAGACAACTAGTTATTTCATGCATTCTTTTGTAAGGAGTGGTGGTTACCCAGCACATTATTTTATTTACTAGAATAAGTACTTATTTTTATACAGGCTGGTAATGAACTTTTGCATTTAGCACAGCTATCTAGTGTGTTTGACTGGAAAACGGGAGGTTAGTGGTTCGCCACCTGTCAAAGCCATTAATTTGTTTGTTCATATCATATTCATTTATATGTTGATGTTAAAACTATTGTTAACTTACAATAAAATAACTCGTACATGGAGCAGTGAGTTAGCAGCTTGACTATCAAACACAAGCAAATAATGCGACTGTTCGATTCCCACACAAGGCAATATTTTTTGTGTTTTTTTATTGTAAGTACATTTGTAAGCTTGACCCATGAATTTTTTAAAAATCTCGAACAAAGATAAGTAGTGTTTCAGTCAAATAATAAGTAGTTATGCCTTGGCTCCAATGTTACTTGCTGGCTTAAGCTAGGTACTCTGTTCAAAATTTCGTGCGAAATGCTGTCAAACTACATGTGAAATATTTGGAATGAAATATATGCGAAATAATTTCGCAAAAGCAGTACTCTGTTTTTATTGTGGAAAACATGTGAAATACATCTGGCAACCTTATTTTTCCACACGAAATAACATACGCAGCACTTCTTTCGCACGAACTGTCAAACAGCATGTAAAATTTTTCGCATGAAAAAACCATAGTTTTTCGCAGATATGAACAGAGTACTAAGCTTTACTAAGTAAGTAAAGTTTTTGCTGGGTTATTTCGCATATATTTCATTCCAAATATTTTATAGCGGAGTTCAGTATTAAGTGCGAATGGTATTGCATCATTGCAAATGCAAAATTGTAAATGTTTTTGTGTGTATTTTGTTATTGGATTACGGTAAAATTTTGCATTTGCAATGACCATTCGCACTTAACAGTGAATACCGCTTATATGTAGTTTCGCACGAAATTTTGAACAGAGTACCTAGTAGGGTATTCATTCGACTAATGATCGTTCGATTAATCGAATAATTTATTACGAATAATTATTCCAACAATTTAAAAATGACCATTTTCGAATAACGAATAATTCGAACAATTGTATGTAGAATAATCGAATAAAACGAATAAATGTTCATATACATATATTTAAATTTATTTAATTGCTAAAAATTATCCATAATTTCAAATTTAAATAAATAATAACGACTGACAATAATTGTATTGTTTCAGAAATTCGACAAATAACTAAAGACAAGGGGACTTTCGATCACTGCAGATGAGTGTTCCGATAGCTCCTTCTATAAATATATAAATATTACTGCAAGAAATTACAATTCTAAAAACAAATCTTTCAAAATTTTTAACTTATGACTTGAACCAATGAAAATAAAAGGTACAGAATAAAATATTTGTTATTTTGATATCATTGTCAAGCAAAGATTCTGCAACGTTGATAGAGCTTGATGTATAATACAATTTGTTATAAATAATTTAAAAATAGTGAATAATTAATTTACTTAAGAATTAGTTACTCAATTTAAAACCGGAAACACTTAGTTTATTATAAAAAACACTTAGTTTATTATAAAAAATAAGAAAAAAAAACAAAAAACCACCCCATTCCAAGGTTTTTTGTGGAATGATTTTTAAAATATTTTCAAATTAATATATTTATCTAACCACAGCACCCTGACGGGAAAAAATCATAAACGATGACTTCAAAAAATATAATTGTTTAGCAAAATGGCAATATATTCCAATAAACTATGTTTTAAAGGCTATAGAAAATGTGGTTAGTAAACTGACCACCCATCCGCAAAGAGTTATATGCTCTTCTACAACAATACCAGTCCAAATTCTCTAATTGTGAATAACGCTATTTTAATATTTTCTTTAAATTGATTTTTATTTTGAGGTCTATGATATTACAGATCAGCAAATAACTTATTTTCTGAACTTATTTTCAGAAATCAAGTACTTTGCAAGATAATCTGTAATATCTAAACCAAATACAGATTTACACATTACAAATACTGACGAATATAAAACATACATAAATATGTATGTATATTATATAACATTTAGTAATTGATTAAAGTATCAACTAAATTTATTTTTAAATGCTGTTTTTGGCAATGGTTGGGGCATGGCAGGCAATAGGTAGTAGGTTAAAGTGTGGACACGATGCAAGGTATATTTTGGATATTCCAAAAAGCGAGACAAGTACATGCCTAAACGACGACTTAGAGGACTATTGGGATGTTCTTGTTGTTCCAATCGTAAGTTCTTATCTATATTGTCAGAAACTTTCTTTGGATTAATTAAATAATTAAAACTTCTGAAAAATATTAATAAAAATGAAATGATGTATAGTGAATATGAAGTGAAATAGGCCAACGGAAATCCTACTTTGGAACACCAATTAATGGTTCTTGACTTTTCCTCACCAACTGTTTGGCTTCAATAACTTCACAGTCTTTATCTTTCAATTGTTTTACAAAATGTTCTTCTACTTTTCGATGTTCCGTATTGAGTTCACAGATCTAAAAAACAATGAAACACTACCATATAAATTTATTTAATTGCAAATAAACATGTTCTACCTGTTTTAGGAGCATATTTTTGTGACATTGCAATGATTGAACAGACCGTTGTTCCTTGCAAAGTTCCGATTGCAAATTTCTTTGTTCCATCATGGATCGGAAAAGTTGTGTTTTGGTTTGTACCAAAACTTCATGTAGAGCATCATATTCCTCGTATCTAGTTTTTAGTTCTTGCTCTAAAATGGCTTTGTTCACCTTAAAATTGGACAACTTCATTGAAGTGGATTCACAGAATGCTGTTTTGCTTTTTAAATTATCCAGAGTTCTTTTAAGTTGAACAGTTAATTCATCATTTCGATTTTGTTCCACTCGCATTAAAGTGCTATAGACACGCAATTGATTTTCCCTTCGCATGCACTAAATTTGTAAAAAAAATTTTGGAATTACTCTTATTGTTTATCAGAATAAATTGTAATAATTATATAACTAGAGCCAGACCTTACACGGTTCATATTTTAAAACCCTGTAAAGTCGGAAATTTTTATGAAAAATTAGCAATGTTCGGGATTGAATAACTTTGTAACGCGACATCCGTTTTTAACAAATGAAATTATTATTTAAATTGGGGAAATTGTCCGGGATAACACGCAGAAGGATATTTTTATACCCTTCAGCTTCGTGAGAAGGGTATATATAAGTTTGTCATTCCGTTTGTAATTTCTACATTTTTCATTTCCGACCCTATAAAGTATATATATTCTGGATCCTTATAGATAGCGGAGTCGATTAAGCCATGTCCGTCTGTCTGACTGTCTGTCCGTCTGTCTGTTGAAATCAATTTTCTGAAGGCCCCAGATATCTCCGGGATCCAAATCTTCAACAATTCTGTCAGACATACTTTCGAGAATTTTGCTATTTAAAATCAGCAAAATCCGTCCATAAATAACGGAGATATGAGCAAAAATCCGAGACAACCTCTGAAAATTTCATCAAAAAACACAATGTATTGCATGCTTTGACAAAAAAGCAACAAAACGTAGGTTGGATGTGCAAGCATTGCGTATTTTGTTTTTTTTTTTGTGTTTTGTTTCTTTTGGCGTTGTTGTTGTTTTTTATACAACTAAACCCAGCGGGAAAAAGATGCAGTAAAGAGGCCTTCCTAAATGCCTCATTTTGCAGACACAAGGACTTGCAAAATCATTTTGCCGCATTGCAAAATCATTTCAATTTTACACGGCGTGTCATTGCGAGCCAAGGCCTTGCATACTCGCTGCTGTTAGAAGGCTGAGAGAAGGCCTACTTATGATGGGCTGTTGGCAGCCAACAAGCTCACTTGTTATTAGAAGGGGATTCATAGGGCTTCTTGAACACCTTCTAAGAGCAGGCAGGGTGGAATGAGTATCGGATCTTTTAGAATGTGTAAGTATGCCCTTTAGAAGGCCTACAAATTGAAGTCCTATCATTTTTTCCCGCTGGGAACTTTTGTTTGGTTGTGTGTTGGTTTTTTTGACAAAAAATCAACAAATCGTATGTTTGAATGTGCATGCTTTGCGTATTTTGTTTTTCTTTTGTGTTTTGTTTCTTTTGGCGTTGTTGTTGTTTTTTATACAATTAAACGTATGTTTGGATATGTGTTGGTTTCATTGCCTTGCGTATTTTGTTTTTTCTTTTGGTGTTCTGTTTCGTTTGGCGTTGTTGTTGTTTTTTGTGTTCTTGATAAATTTAGGATGCTGTAAGCTGAAAGTGGGCAATGTACATACACACCTACAGTATTGGCCATAACTAAAGCACCCCCTCAATAGATTTTTTCAAAACATAATTTTTTGGATAAAAAATGCTTTTTGAATTCTGATTTGTATATATTTTATTAACTTATATTGTTAATGTTCATATAACATTCATTTAGTAAAAGATAATTTTATGAACAATTAATTTAAAATGATAAATCATATAAAAACACAAAACGCAACGGACAAAACAAAAGCACCCTCTTATAAGATGTTTAAAAATTTGATTACGCTACTGTATATTTGCATTGTGAGTTGACCGGACTGACAAAGAATGGACTTAAAAATTCCAGAAGATAAAAATAAAGAAAGGCGTAGTGTGTATGATTTAAGTTTTATACAGTTTATTGTAATAAAAACAATGGCATGGAAAAAGTACTCCAGTGAATTTAAAAATAATGTTATTGAAGACTGGAAGACGGGCTTATCACGACATGAATTGAGTAAATAATATTCAATTAACAGATCAGTTTTTTTCAGGCTCATTTCAAAGTTATTGCAGACTGGTCGCATATCAACGGTGCATTCTGGAGGACGTCCGCGAAAATAAATACGATATTATGATTCCTTGATCAAAAGAGCAATTCAAAAAGATCCTACGGCATAATCTAGTCAAGTATGAACATGCTTAAGATTATGCGTTAGCGAAAGAACAATCCGTTGAAGAGTAGTATAAGTCGGATTATTCAGTTGACGACCAGCAAAAAAACCCATTATATCAGCTAAGAACAAGAAAGCTAGACTGTAGTTTGCCAAAGCGCAGATCGACTAGATTGTCCAAAAATGGAAGACAGTACTGTTCACTGACGAATCCAAATACAACTTAAAAAGTTCCGATGGAATAAGGCGTGTACGCAGACCAAAGGAGAAAGACTGAATCCTAAGTATTGTAAATGAACAACTAAACATGGAGGAGGCAATGTAATGGTCTGGGGTTGATTTTCTGGTCAAGTAATTGGGCCAATTCATAAAATTAATGAGATTATGGATCATTTTATGTACCGTGATATAATGAAAGATGTAATTTTGCCTTATGCCAGTGAAGAGATGACACTTAAAGGGAGCTTCCAACAGGATAAAGATCCTAAGCACACCTCAGCAATTTTTAAGATTTGGCTACAGAGCAATAATATTCAAGTTATTCATTGGACTCCTCAATCCCCCAATATCAATCCTATTGAGAACTTGAGGGATATTGTTAATATGAAAATAAAACGTGAAAATTGCCGAAATAAGGATCGGAAATTTTCACGATTTATTTCAAGCCGTTAAAATAGCCTGGGAAGGAATATTGCAAGACAAGATAAAAAACTTAATATCTTCTATGCCTAAGTGATTTGCTTGTGTCATCCAATGCAAAGGATTTGCAACAAAATAGTAATTAAAATTAGTGTTATATTATATCCATCAAGGGGTGCTTTAGTTTTGTCCGTTTCATTTTCTACCTTAAAATATTTTTTGATTTTAAGTTACCACTTATGGAAAGATTAACTTTAAAAGTATTTGTTTATCGATAATAAACATATTAACAACTGAAAATAATACATAATCGAAATTTAAAACATTGTTTTTATAAAAGAAAATATAATATGAAAAAAATTCACTGAGGGGGTGCTTTAGTTATGGCCGATACTGTATATACTAATTAGATAGATAGATTCTTTATTTTCATATTAATTATTGTTTACAATAAGTATTTTTATAAACATATTACATATTAAAATAAAGATTAAACAGCATGGTTTACAAAAAAACCGACAGCTGTAACTACAATTATTCAAAATTAGTAGTTAAATTCATTTATTAACATAGATCTATATTTCAGAGCATTTTTTATATAGTTATAAAGGCTTGTCCAAAAAATATCTTCACCATTAAGTGTTTGAATAATTTCTGCATCATTTAATATTATTTTACCAAAACAGTTTATTCGAATATAGTTAAATATGGGACATCTTCCAATAAAATGTTGGGTTGTTTCTACTTCCTTCATATTACATAAAGAGCATAGCCTTGACGTCTCCTCTCTATACTGATTACCATTTAGCCACAACAGATCAGCTCTTGCCTTTATTATGTAGCTTATTTGATCCTGATTGTAGAATTCATTGCAATAGCTTTGACCTTTGTGAAAGTCCAAAAACTTATAAATCCTTCGTTGACTACTAGCTGCTTTTATTTCATGATCGTGATAAATTCTAGTCTTCATGGTCTCAATAATACTTATGCAGTTGTCGTTCCAGTTTATTTTGCTACTTTCAGAGATTAAAGTTTGAATATTTAATTCCTGCATTTTTTGTTTCATATCTTTAAACCAAAAGATATTTCTTGAAATAATTATATTTGATAATTTGTGAGGGAGTCTTTCATTTTTGTAATCAAACAGCGTTTTAGAAATATATTGCAGGTGAAGACTGTATGTATAAATATGGCCAGCTTGTTGTGCTGTTTCTAAAGATATCACATAGTTGGGTGTATTATTTGGAAGTTTTAGAATACGTTTCGTGAAGTAACGTTGCAATTTGTCAATCTCGTCAAAACAAGTGTTTCCCCATATCTGCGCCCCATAACTTTGTATCGATCTACACACCGCCAAGAAGAATTTCCATTTCGCTTTTACCGATATTTTTTTATTTCCAACAAAATTTTTCCATGTTAAGTTTATACTAACTTTGGCAGCATCGTTTTTCAGATTTATATGTTTGGAGTATGACATTTTTGGGGTCAAAACTATTCTAATTATAAAAAACTATATACTAATTATAAAAAATAATAATGCATCCACAACAAAGGTGGATTCGGCATAGCCGAATATAGCACTCTTACTTGTTTTTATTATTTTTTGTAATAAAAAATATACATCTGAATTATAATTACTGTGTTAAAATTACAATTTAATTGTAACTTTTAACATCTTATTTAGAAGCAAAGTAGATATCGATGGCTTAATATAAAAAAGGCGTAACTCGATTTTTGGTTACTTTACAGGAGGAGGAAAAAACTTAATAAAATCCATAAAATTTTAGACACAAAAAAGTTTTAATGCAATTTTAGACTCACATTTTATTTATCACTTAAATTTTTTTTTATTTTATTTAATATAACTTTGTTTGCCATCGATATGTACCTGAGAGTACCAACTATCAATACAAAAGTGGGGTGAAAAATCGTTTTTGCACAGAGCATAATATAACAAAGTAATGTATCAAAAATGGGTGTTAGTTAAATATACCACTAAGTAAATAGTTTGGGGTTACGCCACTTTTGCACTAATGGCTTCAATTATGTTGTGTAAAAATTCTAAATTGGATTTTCAATGTGTTTTGATGTTATGGTAGCTTTTCTATAACTACTTAAATTGCTTTAGGTATTTTAGTACATTTTTAATGCGGAATTTAATGAAGATTCTATTCCTCTTTACTATTCTTTTCACGCACAGGAAGATACATAACATAATGAGAATGTAACAGTACAATTTATATTCTGAATATCAATTAAATCGGTGGAGCAAAAAAACCCAAACTGCATCGAAACGTTATGGAATGACCCAGTATGTAGTTACTTACTGACTTTTTAATATCTTCCATAGATTGCTTTAATTGTTTCAATTCGTTTCTCCTCTTACGCCAAGCCTGCAGTATTATGAAAGAAAATATTTTCAAACCTGCCACAATTCTGATGTCATGCCTGTTGGGACAACTTGCACAATTGAGGCACCAATCGCCAAAACTTTCATCATTACATACAATACAGTATTCAGATCTTAAATTTGCATTCACATGATTAAAATTCATCTTAAAAAGTTCTATATTTTATTTTGTTCACTCCAAAAATATATCCAATTTGTTGATTTTTCAATTAACATCGATTGCATGAGATGTCTTCCAATTCGTCTGTCTTACTTGAATTTTATATGTATGTACACAAATGTATATAATTATGAAATGATGGTTACTAAATATGGACTGAAAGAGATATAACGTTTTTAAATAAATTCAAATTTAAACAAATACATATGTATGTATTAGGGTATTCAATTAATCTGGTTTCTGGTTTAATCGGTTAATCGAGAAAATAATTAATCGAGGTTTTGATTTAATCGGTTAATTTAAAATTAATCGATTAACCGAATAATTTATATTTTCATTTCAAATTGAAAATACAACAACGAATTTTGTATACAAAAACATAAAAAATGGCAAATAAGGTATTTGAGATCATTTTTGTAAATTTTGCTAATTCACAAGGTGTCCTAATTTCAGAAGTACTAAAATAATAACATGAAAAAATACGACTGTTGTGAACAACCCCTCATAACTAAGTGTGCTATTTCAAATCTAAATCAGCTGATATAAAAAACCGATACAAAATAAAACAATTACAAAAATTTTCTGTTACAATGCCAAGTGAGAAAACTAAAATAATAATTATTTTCTATAGCGTCCATTAAATATTATTCTGCAACCACTTTTACGAAAACAAATAAAAATGTTGTTGAAAAAATAATTGTAAACAAAAACAGCTGATTATCAGAGACCTGTGTCGAACCCTTTTATCGGCGGCGGAGGCTTGTGAAAAATGGTATGGCGGAACTTTTTGACTGCGATTCTTTGTGTCGGCTCCCGAATATTATCAGCGACTCGACGGCTCGGCGTATGCGGCTAGTAGGGGTTCGGCGCAGGTCTCTGCTGGTTGGTTACGACAGCACAATAAACATAGCTTATAGTTTAGGAAATTTTTTGATTGAATAGCAACAATAACAATTTTAAACCATTGTGAAATATTAGAACATTATAACAATATGACATGATAAGAGACCTTGTGAATTGACCAATCGCCCATTTGCTGTTTTTTTGTTGTAACATTGTAAAAATTCATGTTTTCTCGTATATTTGATAAGTAAAAATTTGGGTTAAATACATGATAGAATGATATTAAAATCTCCTATTTAAATTTCTGAAATCGCATGACTTGTTGAAAATTTATTTAAGAAATAGTAAAATGTGATAACATATTCAAAGAGGTTTTTCTCGAAACGACTTTTTTTGAATTATGACGTTGTTGCAGCAAATGAGCGATGTGTGAGTTTTTTATAGTTTTAGTGAGATCTTCTGAAATAATCTTTTATAAAAAGAATATAATTTAAACGATTTTTTCCTTTAGATTTAATAAAACTTTTCTTGGAAAAAACACTCTCGCTGATTGTATATTTTGGTGAAATCAAGAATATTCCTTTTTGGATTGTTTTAGATATTGATTAATTTAATAGTTCAGTTATGATAAAAGACTCATTTCAACAAAAAGTTTCGTCTATACATGTAAATACAAACAACGTTTCAAATACATGTAAATTAAATATGTCAGTTGTTATACATACTCACTAAACATGTTTATTGGATGTTCAAAAAATATCTAATTTCAATTTGAAATTTGTATTTGAATTGAAATGGAAAAATAAATACAAAAAAAAATTTAAAGTGCAAAAAAAAAGGAATTTTCGGTTAATCGACACATATTAATCGGTTTATTTGTTATTTGAAAATCGGCAATTTCAAATTATTCGAACAGTTAACCGTCCAAAATTAATCCGTTAACCGATTAACGGTTAATCGATTGAATACCCTAGTATGTATGTATAATTCTAAAAATGAAAAAAATATTTTAACACAAACAGCCTAACCAAAAATAAATCTGAGTTTTATTTTTTGTTAAAGTCGTATTCAAGGTGTATTAATATGGTGATTATTTGCATACATGGTAGAACCAAAGAATAACAAGATGGGAAGCCTCTCAATTTTTCTACAACAACAACTTCTCTCTCTTCTCACATACAAGTAGTATGTGAATTCAATACACTTGAGAGAGAGATTTGACTTCAAAACATTTTCTTGAATATTGCAATAAAATTTCAATGCTAAAACACTTCTCACAGACACATAATATTCTTTTATTTTTTTCCACACATTAAACCATTAAAATAACCGAAACATGTCTATTTTGCACAAACGAAAAATATTTTTTTTAAATTATTTTGACTTTCAATTTTTGGGTGTTGAAATTAAAACTGAAAAACATACTTGTAAAATTTGGTATTGAAAATTAATAAAACATTTAAATAGATTTAATTTTTGCAGAAATTATGGAATAAAAATCTAATTATATATCTTTCCAGGTCAAATATACATTAAATAATTTGAGAATTGTTTGATTTTTTTAAATTTAATTGTAATACAATTTTGTTATAATTTTTAAGGTCGATTTTTTACAACTCTGTGTGTTTGAGGAGTGTGGTGAAAGTGGTTTGAAAACTAATACATATAAACAAAATGTTACCAATACATGCATAGAGTTAGGTTTTTTATGACAACCGACTTAGGTTTTTTTTGACAGCGTTTCACTTCTTGTTAGTATTCTTTGGGTAGAACCAACCAGGTACAATTATTAGGGAGAGTTTTCAATATTTACCCCTACAACGTCAAATAACGCATTTACTCTCATCACTTTTTATTTTGTTTTCGCAATGTTTTGCACATTATATTAAAACTAATACATATTTACATACACAAAACATACACAAAAATTTGTTTAATTAATTTATTTTTGTCTTAGACGTTTCGTTTTGTTTTTTTCTAATTTTCTTTTGTTTGACGTTATAGGGAATGTATAATTGAGAACGTACTTTCTAATAATTGTACCTTGCTTGTTCTGCCATGATTTGCATAGAGAAACATAGAGCGGAAACTATAAAAGAACTCAAACAAAAAAATTACTCAAAATAATCACACATACGACATACATTCTACTAATACATTCTCATCACATAGGTTTCTGACAACTGAGTTAGGTCTTTGACAGGAGAGTTTCCACTCTATGTCTATTCTCTATGATTAATTGTTTTTTTATGTTGTGCTTTCGATTGTAAAATTTTCTGCATATTTTTTGTTGTCATTAAAAAAAATTATTTTAAGTAGAAAATATTTAAAAATTTCAAATTTTTTGAATTGTGTTTTAAACTTTCAATTCGTAAATAAATGCAAGAAAATACATAAAACCAAAGTATATTTATACAAGTACATGCAAGTGATCAGCTGTTCATTTTTTGTTCCTTTGTAAATACTTGTGAGATTGTCAAAATTTTTTACTTTTTTGTTTTTCTTTCTATGTTTGTTTACATTTTTTCTTTTTTTGTATTTGAAAATATTAATCAAAAAAAATAAATTTTAAAAAATGTCTATAATAAAAGCAAGAATAATAATTGGAAAAATGTTTTTTTTGTTCATTATGCAAAAAAAAAGGTACCAGTAGCAGTGGTGACTTATTCTATGTGCAAAAAGTCCCGATTAAATGGGCAACGGGAGTGAAATTTGTGAAAAAATTTTCAACAGTTTTTGACAATCTCACAAGTTTTTACACAAACAAAATGAATGTTGTTTTTTTTATTGTTGATTTGTTGTAGAGTTGCATGTACTTGTATAAATATACTTTGCATAAAACAATAAAATCAGGTGAGTAAAAGTGAGCTCCTCAAAAATCCAATTGATGACCTAAATAACTTAATTTTAATACCAACCATAAAAAAGATGTCATTCCGTTTGAACCAAAAAGTATATACAGGGTGAATTCCAAAACGTCTTTATGCAATGCAACCTTAAAAAGTCGAACGATTCTTTATTCAACCGTGTAAACTTTGATAATGTTTCATATCGCAAAATGTATGAATAAGTAAAAACAGGCTGTATGATAAGTTTTTTTTTTTTTTTTTAATTTTAACTACGTCTTGATAAAGATATGACTGCATTGCATACATATATTTAGGAACAGCCTCAAAAGTGAGTAAAC
Organism: Calliphora vicina; assembly: GCF_958450345.1. NCBI lineage: Eukaryota > Metazoa > Arthropoda > Insecta > Diptera > Calliphoridae > Calliphora > Calliphora vicina. Next base: position 69,189,758 of record NC_088781.1, on the reverse strand, counting down.
ACCCGCGAATTTTTTGATTTTTTTAGGATCATGAAAATCATTATAGTCCCACTTAAATCTTTTTTTTACAACCGAATCTATTATTCAATTCAATCTCCAACAAACCGAAACTTTAAAATTTTAATCGATGAATAAATTCTCACTGTATATTCTTTGTTCTCTGTTGAAAACACGAAGGGGCCCAAACGAAAAGCTAGCTGGTTGAAATTTTCCACAAAAACTCTCTGTTGATAAGGTTTGTTTGGTACAAGTGTCCTCCCGGTATACTATCCTAATAAAATGTTGCACAAATTATTTCTAAGTACTCTAAAATTATACTGTAAATCGGCCAAAATTTCTTGAACATACATTATTGTCTTATAATAAATAATATCGTGATGAACTTGGACATAAAGAAGTTTTCTATGAACCTAAATATATCTACCAACTATTTTAGGTTTTATATAAAGTGTTAGAAAAAATTTATTAGTCAAATTAGATTAAATGTCACCATTTTCCCTTGGATAATGTATTCAATATTATCGTGTCCTTGTCAATAATTCGCAAGGTGGAACAAACTCAAACAAGGTTTCCTGCTTTTACTTTCCGGTAAAGTCAACGTCAAGGCCGCCTTCTGCAGAACATATCCATACATACATACGTACACTTTCAGACCTAAAACACACTTGCAATTACCACGTTGCACGTGAGAGAAAGAGTAGCAAATCGATGGGTTACTATATAATTCTAAGTAAAAAAGGAGGCATGTTTGCTGAGTTCGTTGCCATAACACCACAAGGAAATCAATAGCAAAAACAAAAACCCAAAACAAAAAAATAGCAAAATTTCTTCAATTGCTGTGTGGCACGTGCAATAGCTATAGGTAGTACATGTTAAGGTGTAATAGCGGAAAGTGAGAGATGGTCATGTGTATGTAACATTTTCGACAGTAATTAGAATGGCAACAAATTTCCAAATTATAATACCCAGTCAATAAAGAAGACACACTTTGGAAATCTTGTATTTTAAAACAGTGGTCGGCACTCATAGCCACAATTGGCAGAACACGATCGTTTATTCACCTGTAAACAACGCGAATGTCAAAGAAGTTCCTTTAAATTATTAAATAAGAAATAGGTGTAAATCTGAATTAAAGCTGGTCGGATTACAACAGAAAATTAAAGTGAATACCATTTTAATATGATCGATATTCCATGTTCACTTTATGCCGACCATTATTATTTTAAAAACACATAATATATGTATAAAGGTACGGTCACACATGACAAATATTTGACGAAAAAGACGTAACCACTAAATAAAAACATTTGAATTATTTTATTTATTTCAAAAACTTATTTTACTTAGGATGATTCAAACAAAAAAAAATTGTTTTATTTTATTTGATACTGTTTGATCTTACAAAACACTTGTTAGAGTAAACACATCAAACAAATGTGTGCTAAAAAAGTGGTTACGCTTTTTTGAACAAATATTTGCCATGTGTGACCCTACCTTAAGTCCATGTCTCACTAGCAGATTTAGTCGTTAGATCTTTGGAAAGCTGGAAAATAGAATAATATCGATTGAATAAGTGTGAACGGGTTCAAAAAATTATGTTTTTCATGCGATCTGTTTTTGTGTTTGTTCACATTTGTGATAAATAAAGTCGTACGATTGTGTAGGATAATTAATGAATCATTATTTTTCACGGAAACTTATTTTTAGTCTAAGAAAATTATTTCACCGTTTTGACTTTACATTTCATTAAACATACAGGTAGGCTTCCATTTAAGCGGTTTATTGGGCCCAAAAAAGTAGCGTGTAAATCAAATTCGCGTAAAACGAGGTTCTAATTTAGAACGAAATGCTTTTGTGGGGCCAATAATTTTTTATTTCGCGTAAAACAATACATCAGTCACATAACAAAAACGAAATTGGGACCTAAAAATCGCATATCTAAAGCGGACGTAACTACACAGAAATTCAAAATCGAGTTTTTGATTGATTTAATAATTGCCAAGAATATTCTATTATTATTGACTTTATAAAGTGTCCTGTAAAAACAAAAAAAATGTAGTTACGCCAGTTTGCATTTAAGGCGACGATATATACTTTAAGTAAACTTATTTTATTTGTACTTTTAAAAACTTATTTAAAACAAAAGTAAAGTAAAAAAACTCAACTAAAGAAATTATTTCTTATCGAAAATTAAGGAAAAAACGTCAATTAAAAAAACAAAATATTCTAATACATTAACCCCCAGTAACACGAAGTCTTGTTATGTTTTAACTAATAGTTATACTGACAGTTTTCATACAAAAATTATTTTAACCGACAGTATAACTATTAGTTAAGGCATAACCAAACTTCGTGTTAACGGCGGTAAAGAGATCAAAACATAACAAAAAATTCATCGTGTAAAAAAAGTCGCGTATTTGAAAAAATGGTTGCTAATTTGAGTTCGCGTTATATCGAATTCGCGTAAATAAAGTACCGCGTAAATGGAGGCTTACATGTATTTGGAAATTTTAAAAATCTAAATTGAATTTACTGCTTGTGCCACTGTAAATAAGTTATTCAAATGTAGGTTAAAGTTTATGAATGGTTGGGATAAAATGTGTTAACCCCCATTTCACTAGAACAATTCATATTTTATTAAATAATGTACATACATACATATACAAATTTATGTATTATATTTTGTATATTTCGTAGAATTTTTAGTCAATTACAGTTATAATTTTTTTTGTACTCAACCATAAGGATTCATCAAATGTTGTTTGATCGATTTTCTTTCTACATCCCAAAACTTTTTAAAACGAGAATAAATTGTAAATTGACTACATAGTTGAATGGAAATTTTGCGTTTTAAATGTCCATATAAATCGTACATATTTGTATGTATGAACGTACCAATTTCCTTTTAAGTTTTGCAAAATTAACAGAAAATTATTGGATAATTCAATAAATTATTGTAGGAACAGGATTATTCTACCGTATGCGCTACGTCCAGTGTTGTCAGACTAGGGGGAAATTTGTTTTCTCGATAATTGAGATGAAAATTTGACTTTGCTGAGATATCTATAACATTTACATTGTATACACAATTTGAACTTTATTTTTAAAAATTATGAAAAGTATTTAGTAGTATTTTTGCTCAAATAATTCGATTGCATGTTTAAAATAAATCGAGTTATTCGAATAATAATTAAAATTTTGTTCAATATATTAAAATATTAAGTTTATTTCTTGGTCAAGTCGTACGTAAAGTAGTATCGACTAAAGGCACGTTTAATCCATTTTGTACCGCCGTTGCGTTTTCGCAACACCATCTTTAAATGTAAATAAAACTGGTTTTAAACCTTCGATTTGAATCATTTAGCTTTCCTTTGTGTCATTAAGGCAAACAAGCTTTAAAAACAGTCCAAAAATAATTTTTTTTTAAAAAACAACTTTATGCACATTTAAATAAAAAAAAAAAATTCTGCTCTTTAATTTAGCTAAAGTATAGACTTCCCAAAATCACTGTTGCGTGCAAAACTCTTTTTTCTTTTTTCCCTTCTAAGCTCGCTCTTTATTCGAGAGAACTTTTTTAATTTTATTATGTTTTTATTATATGTATCTTGAATGAAACTACAATAAATCTGTATTTTTTGTTGCATTCATATGGATGCTATGATCTATTATTATACCCTTCACCTTCGTGAGGAGGGTATATATAAGTTTGTCATTCCGCATGTAATTTCCACAATATAATTTTTCGAACCTATAAAGTATATATGTATATTTTGGATCCTTATAGATAGCGGGTTCGATTCAATTTTCTCAATCAATTGTCTGAAGATATCTTTGGGATCCAAATCTTCAATAATTCTGTCAGACATGCTTTCGAGAAGTTTCCTATTTAAAATCAGCAAAATCGGTCCACAAATGGCTGAGATATGAGGAAAAAACCAGGACAACATCGATATTAGACCTATATCTGGATTACTAAGACAATATGGATATCTAATCATAGATATTTGAAAGACCTTTGCAACGACGTATATAAGACCATATTAGAGTAAGTTCGGGTAATGTGGTATACCTATTTATACCCTACACCACCATAGTGGGGAGGGTATTATGCGTTTGTGCAGATGTTTGTAACGCCCAAAAATATTAGTCTAACACCCACCTTAAATTATACCGATCGACTTAGATTCTAAGTCTTAGAATCACTTTCTGAGTCGATTAAACGATGTCCGTTTGGCTGGCTGGTTGGCTGGCTGTCCACGTAAACCTTGTGCGCAGAGTACATGTCGCAATTTTGAAGATATTTGGATAAAATTTGGTACAAATAAGTTTTTCGGCCCAAGAACGAAGCCTATTGAAACTGGCTGAAAAATTATTTCACCTAGCCCCTATACAAATGTCCTTCCGACTTTGTACTTTATCGGTCATAAATGTGTAATTTATAAATGTATCTCCACAAATTGAGCTCCAAATAAGTTTTATAGATACAAAATTCATGTCACCAAATTTTATTACGATCGGTCCATAATTAGTCATAGCTCCCATATAGACCCGCTTCCGAAAATCACTTTAACGAGCATAAATCGCTTAAAAATGTTGGTATACACACAAAATTCAACATAGTTAACTTTCATATAGACATAAATCACGCGACCTAATTTCATGGTGATCGGTCCATAATTGGTCATAGCCCCCATATTAGGCCCACTTCCGAAAATCATTCAAAAATATAAATTATTGAAATTTTAAAAGAAAAATGTTTTTGCTCTTTTACTTAGTGTAGGCTATTATACGGTCGGGCTTGACCGACCATACTTTCTTACTTGTTTTTATTTGACTATAATTTTTAAAATCTTAATTCGATTGAAACAGTTCTCAGCTGGTGTTCTACTACAAGTCTTAAGTTTACATCCATGAAAGTTAAAAAGTCTTTTAAGTTATGGGAGCTATGACTAATAATGGAACGATCATCATAAAATTAGGTGACATTAATTCAGTTTATATAAAACTTATTTGGAGCAAAATTTGTGTAGATACATATATAAATTAAGCATTTACCACCGATAAAGTATAACTTCGGGAGAACATTTGTATGGGTGCTAGGTGAAATAGTGGACCGATTTCAGTAATTTTCAATAGACTTCGTCCTCGGGCCGAAAAAAATTTATGTATCAAATTTTATCGCAATATCTTCAAAATTGCGACTTGTACTTTGCGCCAGTCATATGAACAAATAAAATAAAAATAGAACAAAAGTTTGGGTGTAATTTCATTCAAATGAAAAAAGTGTTCAACAAACAGGCCAAAACAGGTCAACAAGTATATATAGGCTTAAAGAGGACACTTTGGACTTTCTCCTGGTTGTAAAAATTGTTTAACCCCTTTTGACCCTAAGCTCTTTTACTCCACTGAAATTCAAATTTGGCTAAAATATAGTACCTGAGAAAAAAATTAATAACACATCAGGTATAAACGGTAAAATGACAAATCATATCAGCTCTTAAAGACTATTATCCTACCAACATAACAAAAGAAAAATCATCCAATTATCTATAATAGTTTGCGAGAAATGACAATTTACATCTGATCAAATTTACAAAAATCACATTTTTATAAAATGACATAAAATATTTGACTTTAACAGCATGCCACGCACACAATTGACAATATTTTTATCTAATTTTTTGGCTACCTTAGTTTCAATGTGTTTACTATTGAATGGCATTAAAATTTTTGAAATCGGAGTTAACAAAAAGTTGGACTTTTGGCCGATGAAATTGAGATATGAGCCACCGTGGGGGATCTGAGAAAAAAAGTGGAAATAAATCTTTAACTTCTAAACGAATAGACCGATTTTAATAAAAAATCCCATGGCTACAGAGGAGGTGTTTATAAGTCAATGCAACAAAAAGGGTGGGCACCTCAGGGTATATCAAAAATTAAAAATTATGCCAAATTTTTGTTTGCGATCCGATTTAAAAGACTTTTATATATGTATATGGAAGTAGTCTAGTAGCTAGATCCAATTCTTTCCCGATTTTCTTAAAGTACCTTTTTTGAATTAACAACAAATTTATTAATAATCGTAAGAAAAAACTGTTTAAAAAACTTTACTGAGTTAAAAATTATGTGTATTAAAACATAAAAAAAATAACAAAGTCGTTTTTTTCGCCATTTTTTTCGAAAAAAGTACTTACATTAATTTTAAATTATACAGAAAATAAAAAAAACATAAATAATGTGTTTATATTTTTCTGAAAGATAACATCTCTTGAAATATTATAAAAGCAAAATAATATCAAAATTCGTATTAGTGCGTGGTCCAGAGACTTCCGAGGTAGACCTATTTTTAATGTAAATTTCAACTTTTTCCAATCGCATAGCTGCTTTCAAAAAATTAAGACCTGTTTTGTATGTCCCAATGTGTTCTCCAATATTGCGCAAAGGGATTTCATAGCACCGGACTTGGTGCCTTCAATAGATCCAAAAATCAAAAAATATCCAAATTTTGGGATTTTTGAAAAGTTTTTTTGGGAATTGTGGGGTTGTCAATAACAATTCGCAAATATCTTTTCCACTTTTGGATTTGGATCAAAAGTTTCTATAGAAATGTAAAATTTCATTAAAAACTTTCATTTAAAAATCATAAATAAAACTTTTATTGCATTTTAAAAATTTAAATTTTCAAAAGTCAGCTACCATTTTTTATTCCATTCCCATATTTTTGAAAAAAGTCTTCTATAATTTTTTTAATTCTTAAAAATTTTGTACATTTCTGAATAATTTCCTAATCGTTGATATGTAATATGTTTATCTTTTCTCTTCCATAGTCAAATTTATGAATTCAAAATCAACAACAAACAGAAAATTATAAAATCTTGCCTTTTGTAATATATTTTTTTCCACTGCCTTGCCGACTGCTGCATAATCAAATACCGGAGAACACTGTAAGATGTAGCTAATTACTGTGAGTTATGTATTTAGACGCCATTTATGAGACTAGCGGAAAGGAAATGATATACATATTATATATCAACGTTTAGGAAATTATGGCCTTTTTCAGAAATGTACAAAAATTTTTAAGAATTAAAAAAATTATAGAAGACTTTTTTCAAAAATATGTTGTTTATCTTTCCTCTAATAAATAGCTCTAAAACGTTTTATATATTAGAGCTTCGACCGCGATTTCCACAGAATTTAAAAGTGCTTTCATAGGAAAACATTAATTTAATACTCAGTACTAGATAAGAAGTCTATAGAATAAAATATTTAATTTGTGGCATTAGAATGTAGTTTACTAAAGGATATTCTGCGAAATAATTAATCAAAGTAATATTAAACGACAGACAAGTACTCGATATCGCCCCAAAAGCCTTACACACAAATGTGGAAGGAACATATTTTGTTTTTTGAAAAATGAAGTGAGATGGTGTTACGCTGTTTACAAATGAATTACAGTTGCCTCATGTTAGGTACACAAACATAAGTTACACTTTCCACATTGAGTTGTGTGAAATAATGTCCTGTTTGGCAATGAGTCACGGCCATGGTAATGAAAATGAAATGAACGAAAGTTTGTGGCACAAACAAATGTCATCAGCAACAATTCCTAGAAATAATCACTGAATCACAGTACGATTCAATGTGTATATTGTCCACGAAACCAAACATCATGAGGAGACAGGAATTTGTTTAGTAAATAGTCTATACAACAAGACATCTAGGCTCCTTTCACTTTAACTTCATAAAGCTTTTCATTCATAAAAGCTTTAGATTGTTTTGCAGACAAAAGCTTACTACCGCTTTAAAAATGTCTATGAATTTGTTACTCATTCATTATTTTTGTGTCTGACTCATTGCAATTGTTGAAATGGAGGTTTCGTGTCGTACGAGGGAATTGTGGATTGGTAGGAGCATGAATACGAAATATATTATTAAATATGATGTATTGTGGCAATTCATTTGCATTTTTTATCCTTCGATTATTCGCAAGCACATACATGTAGGTGGCCGGCCCATCACCTGGAATATTCCCCACTACAATCAAGACTGATGTATTAGAATTATAGATTTACAAAATGATAATTGAGGAGGTCCATAACAAAATGCAATATAACGATTTTTTTGATAAACGATTAAATTTAATTAAAATCAGTAAGGAGTGAGATCGAAAAATTCTTAACATACATATATGTTTATAAAAAAGAAACCACTAAACTTACAGCTTTAATTTTTTTTTATTTGATTGAAATTATTATTACAATTTACAAAAAAAATTATTTTTATAGTTTTAATCACTAGTGATGAAATTTTGAACCTTTTTCGGAAACCCTTCCATTAACGTTTTTATAGTGCTTTCTGTCACTTTGCTCGAACATGTAGTCCATCTCCGTTTAAAATCTACCACACTTTTGGACACCTTTTTTGTACTCTTCAATTCTCTTTTAACAAGAGCCCAATATCTCTCCACTGGCCTTAGCTCTGGGCAGTTTGGAGGATTTGCCTCTCTTGGTACAAATACCACATTATTGTTCTTGTACCACTCAAGGGCTTGTTTGCCATAGTGACAGGATGCCAAGTCAGGCCAAAAATAAGTGGACACATTATGAAGTCTTATGAATGGAAGCAGCCTTTTTTGTAAACATTCCTTGATGTAAATTTCGGTATTTATAGAGCCCGTTGTAACAAATGAGTGGCTTCTTTTGCCGCAACTGCATATTGCTTGCCATACCAAGAACTTTCTGGGAAATTTTGTCTGCTTTTGGGTCCTAAACTTTTCTTCAACATTCCCTCGAGCATCAGCAACATAAAATTTTTGACCTGGAAGTTGCGAAAAATCTGCCAGAACATACGTTTCGTCATCCATTATGCAGCAAGAATATTTTTTTATAAAACTTGACTTCAATTTCCGTGCTCTGTTTTTGGCCTCTAAATTTTTAGTAGCGTTCCTGTCAGGAACTTTTTGAGCCTTGTATGTTTTTAAACCTGCATTAGCTTTAACTTTTCGTACCAAATAGTCCGAGCACTGAGCTAACCGGGCTGCTTTCCTACCGGATGTGTTGGGAGCTCTTTTGTAAATGCGTTCTATTTTTTTGGCTTTAGAAACATCATGTGGACCATTCCTTCTACCTGAACCAGGTTTTATATTAACGGACAAGTTCTCCCGCTACTGTTTAATAACATTGGAAACAGTTTGACGGCAGACCTTTGTATGCTTGGCCAACTTTTTGTAAGACCAAGTTGGGTTTTGTTGAAAATATTTAATAATTTCAGTACGCACTTTTTTCTGGTCACTCATTTTAATCAGATTAACAAAAAAATTAATATAATTGACATTACACATAATAACTGACATGTTTTTCAAAGGTAACTTGATCAAAAAAAAATTCAAATAATACTTGGGTTAAAAAATGTAATGAAAAACGTGTGTTAAGAATTTTTCGATCTCACTCCTTAGGATATATGAGTAGGTGGAATGCAAAACTCGCTCGTTACACATAAACCGAATTTTGGAAAAAGAGAAAAACATGTAGCGGCTGATTAAATGGACCAAATTAATTGAATGCTTTAAATTCCTAAATGTTACTCCATTCTTGACTAAAACTCAACAGTTGAAAAAATTAAATAAACTGCAACATAGAAAAATAATAGATAAAATTTGGAACGAATGAGTTTTGCAACAAATTTTCGAAACAAACGAGTTTTGCTACAATCCACATAAGGGCAGCTATATGGTGACTTGTGGCGATAAATGTAAAATTAAAAAATGCGTTTTACAAAACAAATGATATGTCATTGGAAAGAGGACACTTTTCTACATATAGTTTGTTCAGAACATTTTTTTCAATGCTTTGGTTTAAGACTAGCAGCAATCCAAACGTAAGAAAAAAATACTACATTTAATATCTATTAAAAATTTACCTATTCATTATTGAATAAAATAGTTTTTTGTATTAATAATATTGATATATGTTGTTGGGAACTGATTTGAGATCTTTTTTTAAAGAAATTATGAATGCACTTACTTAAATTTTGGTAAATTTCGATCAAACTATTATTATAATTTTTTTTTACATGAAAAAGTTCTTTGGAAGTAAAAAGTAGCATAAATGCGCAAAAATGCCCATAACTATTTTATGTTGATTAAAGAAGGGAATGTATAGAATTATATTCGATTTTAACATTTTGCGGATTTTTTGCGGTTTTCGATTTTATTAAATTTTTAAAATTTTAGGCCTTTATTCAAAAACGTTTATCAAAAGTCTTAAGTACAAATTTTGTATGAAAATTTGTTTTATAAATCTTTGATAAATGGTTGTAAATAATATATAGCAATAAATTTTGTATTAGCAAATAAGATTTTGAAAATTTTTAAACTAACGCTAAAAACAGTTACCAACTTTTATATCGGCAAAATTTGAAAAACGTAACTTTCTTCTCATAAATTCAGATCCTGTAATTAGCAGTTTTAGCTGCTAATGAACAAAATAAGACCCATCCAAAGCAAATCTAGTTTTTAAGGTCATGTCTAATGTACATATATTTTAAGATCATGGCCATTACATTTGCCATCACTTTCAACACCACTTTAATCTAAGTTAATATTTTGATTATTAATTGCGATTCTGCTAATATTTCGCCATATGTCCACACCACGGCAGCAAAGTCATGTTTAGACCCTAAAATTTCTGTTTCGAAATCAATTCCAAAATCATTCAGCCTTTTTACTAAATAACAAATATTTTATTCCGTACCTTTTATTTTCATTGATTCAAATCCTAAATTAAACATTTTGAAAAACTTCTTTTTAGAATTGCAACTTGCAGTAATATTTATGGGGGATTTCACGTCAAGTGAACCAACTTTTAAAATCGATCGGGATGAAATTTGCACCAAGGTTAGACCTATCGGATAATCATTCAGACACAATTTCAACAAGATCGGTCAAGAACTCTCGGAGTTAGAGGGGGTCAAAATTTGACATTTTGGCCAAACATGTGATTTTTCTCATCCATGTAACTTATTATCTATTGTTCTTAGCTAAATGTGTTCCAAATAGTTTAGATAGCTATTTCTTCAATCTTTCGAAAAAAAATAAAAAAAATTTAATATTTTTTTCCGAAATCAAAAACTTTTTTGATTTTTTTTTTCAAAATGGGCCTTTTTTTGTTTTTTTTTTTTCTTAAAATAAAGATTAGATATTTTCCTTGAGGGCCTATTTGGTCGCTTAGGGGGATGCGAGTTCGATATCTATCACAAAAAAAATTATTTTGTAACTCCAAACATGCAATTTTTGACTTTTTTTGCTAAATCAAAAACTTTGTTGACTTTTTTTTCGAAATGGGCCCTCTTTTTAATTTTTTTTTGCTCAACAGAAAGCTCAGATATTTTCCTTGAAGACCTATTTAGTCGCTTAGGGGGATGCGAGTGGGATAACTATCAAAATAAACGTTTTGTAATTCAAAATATGCAATTTTTGACTTTTTTTTGCAAAATCTAACTTTTTTTTAAAATGGGCCCTTTTTATACCCTTCAGCTTCGTGAGAAGGGTATATATAAGTTTGCCATTCCGTTTGTAATTTCTACATTTTTCATTTCCGACCCTATAAAGTATATATATTCTGGATCCTTATAGATAGCGGAGTCGATTAAGCCATGTCTGTCTGTCTGTCTGTCTGTCTGTCTGTCTGTCTGTCTGTCTGTCTGTCTGTCTGTCTGTCTGTCTGTCTGTCTGTCTGTCTGTCTGTCTGTCTGTCTGTCTGTCTGTCTGTCTGTCTGTCTGTCTGTCTGTCTGTCTGTCTGTCTGTCTGTCTGTCTGTCTGTCTGTCTGTCTGTCTGTCTGTCTGTCTGTCTGTCTGTCTGTCTGTCTGTCTGTCTGTCTGTCTGTCTGTCTGTCTGTCTGTCTGTCTGTCTGTCTGTCTGTCTGTCTGTCTGTCTGTCTGTCTGTCTGTCTGTCTGTCTGTCTGTCTGTCTGTCTGTCTGTCTGTCTGTCTGTCTGTCTGTCTGTCTGCCTGCCTGTCTGTCTGTCTGTCTGTCTGTCTGTCTGTCTGTCTGTCTGTCTGTCTGTCTGTCTGTCTGTCTGTCTGTCTGTCTGTCTGTCTGTCTGTCTGTCTGTCTGTCTGTCTGTCTGTCTGTCTGTCTGTCTGTCTGTCTGTCTGTCTGTCTGTCTGTCTGTCTGTCTGTCTGTCTGTCTGTCTGTCTGTCTGTCTGTCTGTCTGTCTGTCTGTCTGTCTGTCTGTCTGTCTGTCTGTCTGTCTGTCTGTCTGTCTGTCTGTCTGTCTGTCTGTCTGTCTGTCTGTCTGTCTGTATGTCTGTCTGTCTGTCTGTCTGTCTGTATGTCTGTCTGTCTGTCTGTCTGTCTGTCTGTCTGTCTGTCTGTCTGTCTGTCTGTCTGTCTGTCTGTCTGTCTGTCTGTCTGTCTGTCTGTCTGTCTGTCTGTCTGTCTGTCTGTCTGTCTGTCTGTCTGTCTGTCTGTCTGTCTGTCTGTCTGTCTGTCTGTCTGTCTGTCTGTCTGTCTGTCTGTCTGTCTGTCTGTCTGTCTGTCTGTCTGTCTGTCTGTCTGTCTGTCTGTCTGTCTGTCTGTCTGTCTGTCTGTCTGTCTGTCTGTCTGTCTGTCTGTCTGTCTGTCTGTCTGTCTGTCTGTCTGTCTGTCTGTCTGTCTGTCTGTCTGTCTGTCTGTCTGTCTGTCTGTCTGTCTGTCTGTCTGTCTGTCTGTCTGTCTGTCTGTCTGTCTGTCTGTATGTATGTCTGTCTGTCTGTCTGTCTGTCTGTCTGTATGTCTGTCTGTCTGTCTGTCTGTCTGTCTGTCTGTCTGTCTTTTTTTTTTTTTTTTTTTTTTTTTTAAATGCGCTGGAGGTGTGGAATCTTCATAGATGCATTCAATCCGTATTGAAAAACATGCACGATTCGCAAAATGCTCCTACGTACTAAACCACACCCCCCCTAACTTTCCCGATCCCCGCGGGACTGCCAATTAGTATTACTTCGCGGGGGAGATATGCCATTTTTTAGGCTATTCTCCGAATTATTGACATATTATACTTGTCTCGCCATCACGGACTTTCGTCCAATTTCTGCTTCTCTCAGTGTTGAGTTTACATGAGTAATAAATGCGTTAACTGCATCCCATTTCTCCTTGGATCTTAGCATTATGCTGATTATGTTGTCAACTGTCAATCGTTCGCCTAAATAAGATTCCAGTGACGTTCGATTTCTGGAAAATCGTGGGCATCTAAATGTAACGTGTTCTGCCGTTTCATCTTCATCGATGCATTGTGGACATCTGGGACTACTGTCATGCCCAAAGCGGTGCAGATAGCTCCTATAGCCACCATGTCCCGTAAGGAATTGGGTTAAGTTGTAATTCACCTCTCCGTGACGACGATTTAACCACGTACTTATGGAGGGGATAAGTCTGAAGGTCCATCGACCTTTGGGAGAGTTCTCCCATCTCCTTTGCCAGCTTTGAACACTCTTTTCTCTTTCGATTTGTCGAATTTGGTTTCTGGAAGCCTCCGGATTTTCAATTACAGTTTTGTAAACGTTCGATATTTCATTTGCTGTTATATCTATGGGGCCTATTCCCGCCACTACATTTGCTGCATCCGCTGATATTGTCCTAAAGCCGCTACTGACCCTTAAGCAGCTTCTCCTAGATAATGATATCATGTCTTTTTTGGACGTTTTGTTGATAGCTTTCGCCCAGACTGGCGCTCCATATAGGAGTATTGAATTGGTGACCCGTGAAATTAGTAATCTGCGGCTTTGTCGTGGCCCACCGATGTTCGGCATCATTCTGGCTAATGCATTTGTTACACCTGCTGCCTTCTTGCATGCATATTCCATATGTCTTTTAAAATTTAGACGGTCATCTATCATGACGCCCAAGTACTTTATTGCCTCCAATGAAGCTATTGTGGTCGCGCCTACTTGTATTGACAGGGTCTCCCTTTTTCTTTTTCCACTTATAAGAACAAGCTCTGTTTTGTGTTCGGCTAGATGCAGGTTTACTGATGTCAGCCAATTTTTAATCATACTTATTGTTTCGTTCGCGTATAGTTGGACTTCGTCAATGTGTCTTGCCTGAACCAGGATTGCGATGTCGTCCGCGAAGCCTACAATGCTTGCTTCATCAGGTACTTTTAGATCGAAGATTCCATTGTACATAATATTCCACAACAGGGGTCCTAAAACAGAACCTTGGGGGACACCTGACGTGACCTTATAGGTATTTGTGCGCCTGTCAGTCTCAGCCCACAAGGATCTATTAGAAAAATAGTCCTTGATAATTTTTATTAGATACTCTGGAGCATTAATATTTCTCAATGACGACACGATATGTTTCCATCCAGCAGAGTTAAAAGCATTTTTAATGTCGAGTGTTATGACAGCGCAGTACTTTCTTTCCTTCCCTTTGCCTCTAATTGCCTTCTTGGCTGTATCAATAACCTGGTTGATAGCGTCGATAGTTGATTTCGCCTTTCGAAATCCATATTGTCTATCAGATAGGCCGTGCACATTCTCTACGGCATCCAGAAGCCTCTTATGTATTATTCGCTCAAGACATTTACCTATAGTATCAAGCAAGCATATTGGTCTATATGACTGTGGTTCTCCGAGGACTTTGCCCGGTTTAGGTATTAATATAAGTTTCTGCTTCTTCCAATTATCTGGGAATCTGCCATCTTTTAGGCATGCCTCAAAAAGACGACCAAAGATTCCTGGTCTTAACGATAACGCAAGTTTAAGTGCTCTGTTGGGGATGTTATCTAATCCTGGGGCTTTGTTGTCGCCAATATTTGAGCACAATTTTATTATTTCATCCTCAGTGATTTCTCCTTCGTACTGGGCCGTGGCAACTGGAACATCAGTGTATGGGTCTCCTCTTGGAAATAAAACTTTCACTATGTTATCTATGAGGTTTGGGCACGTAATTTTCTGGTATTTTTTCCCTTTAAGTCTGGCCATTACCACATGGTAGGCGTTGCCCCAAGGATTGCTATCAGCTTCCGTGCACAACTGCTTGAAGCACTCAGCTTTGCTGGAGTTAATGGCATTTTTCAGGTATTTTCTCGCCTGATGATATGCTTCTCTTTTTGTTGGGAGGTCTATCCTTGACCTACATCTTTGATACTGTCTCCTGGATTTCAGGCAGTTCTTTCTTAATTCCGCTATGGTGTTATTCCACCAGTAGTTTGGCTTCCTTCTATTGTTTGACCGTTTGATTGGCATGGATGCATCGCAGGCTGTTTTCAATGCTTCTGCGATTTGTTCTGCCATGTCTACTACCCCGCTTTCATCGATTTGATGACTACAAAAGGTTTCTGCGAAAGCTTCTGAGTCAAACTTTTCCTTCGCCCATCCCTGGAACTTTGTCTCCCTACGTGGTACTCTTGTTCCGCTTCGTACTGTGAGCATGATAGCCTGATGGTCGCTATGAGTGTACTGTTCACTTACTATCCATTCTATGTCCCTAGCAAGGTTGGTACTTACAAAGGTTAAATCTACAATTGAGCCAGTACCCGCTCGCCTAAAAGTATTGGATCTCCCGGTGTTTGCGAGGACAACATCTAGCCTTGAAAATGCATCCAGAAGTATTCTTCCTCTTGCGTTTGTTATCCGACTACCCCAATCCTGCGCCCAGGCATTGAAGTCTCCTCCGATGATTATTGGATTATGGTGTGCAGCGTCTCTCACCAAATTATCTATAAGTCTCTCGAACTCGGAGAGTGGTATGTTAGGTGATATATAGCAACTATAAATATAGATTCCGCCGATCTTAGCTCTAGCGAAGCCATCTTCCGACTGTTTCATGCCTTCTTCTATCGCCCTATTTCCGCAGGCCCAAACTGCAGATCTGGCCGATGAATCTTGTTCCCACTCACTCTTGTCTAAGTTTCTATATTGTTCACAGATAATTGCAACATCTATTTTTTGCTCGCAGATGGTCTGCTTTAGGAGATCTTGAGCTACAGCGCAATGGTTTATATTTAGTTGAATAAGTTTCATTTTGATCTGTTACTCAACGCCTTCTGGTAAACGGGACATCTATAGCTTCCTGCAACATGTTTTAGATCCGCTCCCACGATTGGTTTGCAAAGCATACAATTTAGTTCCCCTTTACATTGTTTTGCGATATGACCTTCAAGTCCACATTTTAAGCACTGGCGAGATCTGTCGATATCTGCTTTGCAAAACTTCGATATGTGCCCAAATTCAAGGCATCTGAAGCATTTAGTAAGCGTTACCATCTCCCTTATGCGGCAGACGGACCATCCTATTTTGATTTTACGAAGTGTCAGTGCTCTTCTTGCTACCGTAGCTGGGAGACTTATTTTAGCAGATTGTGTGCTTCCGTATGTCTTCCACATAGATTTCACCATTGTCTCGTCTAGATCAGATATTTGCAATTCCCTACTAAAGGCTTGACAAATTTCTAGTTTCGTGGTAATGTCATCCATATCCTTACATAGTATGACCACTTCTTCTTTGTGTGTCTTTACTTCTACGCTTCCATCTAGTGATGTTTCTATCTTCTCATTAAATCGTGCTGCTATATCTTTGCCAGCTGACTTTAGCTCTAGTAAGAGGTCACCTTTCTGGGTTCTTCGTATCTTACTAACCTCATCTCCCAACTCCTTCAGTTCAGGATCAGTCCTAATCTTCCGTAGGATTTCGGCATATGAGACTTCTCCTTTTGCAGATATTATCATCTTATCAGGTTTAGGTTTACGGAAACCATTAGTTTTCTTCTTACTTACTTTCGTCCAATTATCCGCTGAGGTGGGATTTTTTGCACATGTCGGTGGATTTTCCATCGATTCCCCTGCTTGTGGATTATCGAGCTGTTTGGAGTTTTTCACATTTTGTTTTGCCCTCTTTGGTGTTGGCATTTTGGCCACGGTTTCGTTCTTATCGTTTTTTCTCTTCGACTCTCTCTTCCCTGGCCACACAATAGGAGACGTTTGTGTAGCTTGTTCTGCGATTTCATAGCTTACTTTGGTATCGCTGCAGCCCAAGTCATCTCTTGCTTTGTTATATACAGCCCTTATTGTTCTGAGTTGTTCTTTAATGGCATGGTGGACGTTGTTCCTATTCTTGACATAGTCCATGAGGCTAACTATGAGGTTTCCCAGTTCTGAAAAGGACTCATACTTTTGGTCATCGTTTTTCGATGCTTCCGGTTGTGCCGAATGCGCCCTTTGTATCGCTGAGCTTTGGGGAAAGCTATACTCCGTAGTCTCATTAGAGCTTGTAGCAAAGCTATTAACCGGTGTAACATTCAACACCTTATTAGGGTGGAATGAATGAGTTGCTTCTTCTGCAAGGGGCTTATCTTGCGGCGGGGTTCTCTTTATTACAGATTTTCTCTGGAACGGGTTTTCGTTTATTGGGGCTGCTAGAGTTTCTGTATTGACTGGTGCCCTTATAAAGCTGGAAACTGGGGTAAAGAAGCATTCCCTGCCTCCGGTAGGCAAAGGATTGGTTTCTTCTCCATTATTGTTGTTGTTGTTCTTAGTTGAAATACTCATTTCTTTACTGGGTCCCAACTCATAGCCGTTATCTCCGTTCGATGTGTAGTTACGTTATGCGGTCCCATGGTTGTCTATGCAGGCAGGGAGGCCATGCGAGGGTTGACGCGGAGTCCTCATGAGACCCTGCGTTCAGAGCCAGACCCGTGTTAATCAGGACGAAGTCAACTGAACCTACACCACCAACTAAACGGCGACGAACATCGATCGTACCATGAGATTTGCCAGGTTTTAACGGGACGGATGCGACTGCGATATTAGCCCAGAAGCCATTTCTGTCAGGTTTCACTCCGACATACTGAAGTTCTGGAATACCGGTGTCGGCAGGCCAAGGGTTCACACAAAACATGTCCATGTATTCCAGTATACCATAATTAAGATCTTACTGGTCTCGATCTTAATGCCATAGAGACGTATCGTTGCGAGTACTGCCGCCCCTCCTGGAGTCAGACGCAGACCAGATAGCCGCCCAATATGGGTCAGACGCTTCTGGATTTTTTTGATTGGGAACCCACGGAGGCATCACTCTCCTAGCCACTCCTCTCCTGAGGGAGTCCCTGTGGGGGGATACATATTTAGATGGCGGCATCCATTCGCCATTGTCGCAGAATCGTCATTGGGCTTATGTACCTTTTTATAGTACGCCCTCTGAGTCTACCGCTCCCGGTCGGGGACTGCTTATCTATCGCAGCTGACCCACATATCTGTAGGCCGTTCAGCTATCCGCCACCCGCTGACCCCGATAGTAGCCTGGAGCTCAGCCCTATCTGTCTGTCTGTCTGTCTGTCTGTTTGTCTGTCTGTCTGTCTGTCTGTCTGTTGAAATCAATTTTCTGAAGGCCCCAGATATCTCCGGGATCCAAATCTTCAACAATTCTGTCAGACATACTTTCGAGAATTTTGCTATTTAAAATCAGCAAAATCCGTCCATAAATAACGGAGATATGAGCAAAAATCCGAGACAACCTCTGAAAATTTCATCAAAAAACACAATGTATTGCATGCTTTGACAAAAAAGCAACAAAACGTATGTTTTTGGATGTGCATGCTTTGCGTATTTTGTTTCTTTTGGCGTTGTTGTTGTTTTTTATACAACTAAACGTTTGTTTGGTTGTGTGTTGGTTTTTTTGACAAAACAGCAACAAATCGTATGTTTGGATGTGCATGTTTTGCGTATTTTGTTTTTCTTTTGTGTTTTGTTTCTTTTGGCGTTGTTGTTTTTTATACAATTAAACCAGGGTTTCGATATTCAGCTCTAGCAACGTATTTCTTACATTTGACTATGCAATAAATATGAAATTATCTCATTTCATCACAATCAGCTAATATAAATATTCATACTGTTCGTTCGTATTACTATTAAAATTGCAATGCTAGTCTGCAATTTTTAGTAGCAAACACAATCCATTGCATATCCACCAAAATATATGTTCGTGCTTTAGTACCACACACAGTTTTTCTGTCGTGCTAATATTGCACTCCATTCGTTTTATTTTGTTGTGCTGGCAAACTTTTCTAGCAAAAATACACACTTCTGTAGTTGTGCTATAGCACAATTGACATTTCTGCAATTGATGCTATCAGTTGCTGTTCTTGATAAGTGCATAACAACATATCAGTAAACACACCCAATGTACAGTTGGGCAGAATCAAAATTTTTTTGAAATATATCTGGCATTTCTAAACGGCTGATCTGATCAGGATAAAATTTGACGCGGGCATAGCCAAGGAGTATTCGAGTTTAAATTATTGAAATGGGACCTACAAATGCCTCAGGGGCGGCGCTATGGGGGCTCAGAATAGGGTACCTTCGTCATGCAAAATTTTTAAACACGTGCCATTTTTTTGTTTCCCATTCGATTTCAAAGAGTTTTATATGTTTAGAAAGCGCTCGCCTATGTCTTGAAAAAATATGCTTGTGTGTGCTATTTATCTCTTATACTTTTCGAGTTATAGGCATTTCAAAATTGAAATTTTAAAATTTTGCCATACCTTGGTCCGCTTTTTTAAAAATATAGGTCGTACTTTTGTACCGAACGGGCTCGATTTTTTTTTGTTAGTTAGACAACTAAATTATCAGTAATATACAAAATATTTCAGAGTAATATCGATTATAGATCCAAAAATAAACGATTTTCAATTTAAGAATTCAAAAAATAGTAGATTTTTGCTGTTTTTTGGATGAAAAGGTGACTTAAATCTTTTTTATTAAAAAAAAACTTTCTTTAAGAACATATAACAATTTTATGTTTTTCTGTAAGGTAGCTTTACAGAGAACATTTTGATATAAAAAACATGTCCTATTTTTTGAACATGTTGCCCTTTCGTCCTTCGGAATTTGACCTATTTTTTGATAAAAATTTCAACTTTGGGCCACATGTTCTAAAATCCCAAAGTTGGGATCAAAAAACGGAAAGCAGCTTTAGAAACCTTGATTTGTTCCCTATTTATCCCCAAAGTATTTTCCCAGCCCCGAAGGAAATGTAGACCATATGGTTAAAATTGTAAAAAATACCATTTTCGGGATTTTCGCTTAAATTTTTAGGAATTGTGGGATTCCTTTTAACCTTTTGTAAAGTTTTTTTACACTTTGTAATTTGGAATGACAAATTTAAAAAAACGTTGAAAATTTCATTGAGTTTTGCTAATAAATAAAGATTTTATTACAGATTACATATTTATTGAGTTTCTAAAACTAAAATTTTTATCAAAATTTTAATAGGATTGCAAATACATATCAGGAACAATTTGATCCACATTTATTCCGAACATTTTTTTTTCTTGTTTAGATATTTTAATTTTTGGTCTTACAAAAAAAATGCAAGTCAATATCTCAGTTAGATTCAAAAATATTTACACTAATGAATAATCGTTATTTCGTATTACATACTTGACAATAAAATAACTAGCAGCATCCAAATAGCCAAAAAACAAGAAATATCAATGCAACCATAGCAAAGCAACCAAAGAAATGTAAATTGCTGCCAGAGAAAATTGATAGCACAACAAAACAAAAACGAATGCTGACGCGCAATATTAGTTCGGCAAAAAAGTGTGTATGCTGCTATAGCACGAACATATATTTTGGTTGTTGTGCTACAATAACGAGTTGACAACTGGTTGTATCTGCTACTAGAAATTGCAAATTAACTTTGCAATTTGTATAGTAATATATGAATAGTAACAGCAATTTATATTATCAGAGTTATACAAAATTATAATAGTAACTATATTTTTAGTATGCAGATTGATAAAAATGTATATTTACTGCAATTGACGGCTAATATAGTAGCAATTGTAAACCCTGAATTAAACGTATGTTTGGATGTGTGTTGGTTTCATTGGCTTGCGTATTTTGTTTTTGTTTTTTCTTTTGGTGTTTTGTTTCGTTTGGCGTTGTTGTTTTTTATGTTCTTGATAAATTTAGGATGCTGTACGCTGAAAGTGGGCAATGTACATACATATATGGGGCATTTCACGTCAAGTGAACCAACTTTTGAAATCGATGTCTTCCGATCGCGATGAAATTTGCACCAATATTAGTTCTATTGGATAGTAATTCGGGCACCATTTTTTAACAAGATCGGTCAAGAACTCTCTGAGTTATAGGAGGTCAAAATTTGACATTTTGGCCAAACAGGTGTTTTTTTTTTATCCATATAACTTATTACCTATTGTTCTTAGCAAAATGTGTCTCAAATAGTTTAGATAGCTATTTATGCAATCTTTCGAAAAAAAAAAATTAAAAAAATTTAATAAAATATTTTTTATTTTTTTTTTTTAAATCAAAAATATTTTTGACTTTTTTTTTCAAAATGGGCCCTTTTTATTTTTTTTTTTATTTTTTTTAAGAAAGCTTAGGTCTTTTCCTAAGCGACCTATATGGTCGCTTAGTGGGATGCGAGTGGGATATCTATCAAAAAAATGTTTTGTAACTCAAGACATAAAATTTTTTACTTTTTTTTGAAAAATCAAAAACCTTTTTGACTTTTTTTTTCCAAAATGGACTCTTTTTTTATTAATTTTTTTTCTCAAAAGAAAGCTTAGGTCTTTTCCTTTAAAACCTTTTTGGTCGCTTAGTGGGATGCGAGTGGGATATCTATCAAAATAAATGTTTTGTAACTCAAGACAAAGGTTTTTAAATTTGCACTATTTTAATTTTTTTCATATTTGTGTGTAAACCTTAAAAATTAAACTTACGCAGAGAAACTAGACACATTAGCCTTTCCGATGGTATGTAACATACCCTACTAAAATTTCATAGCCTCGATACTGTAATACCCATAATATGTTAACCTCAGGAATAAAAATCACTTTTTTTCTATGGAAATGTTGAATAATTTAATTTTGTTATTTATTTGTAATAATAATTAATTTAATATATAATAATAATAATAATAATAATAATAATAATAATAATAATAATAATAATAATAATAATAATAATAATAATAATAATAATAATAATAATAATAATAATAATAATAATAATAATAATAATAATAATAATAATAATAATAATAATAATAATAATAATAATAATAATAATAATAATAATAATAATAATAATAATAATAATAATAATAATAATAATAATAATAATAATAATAATAATAATAATAATAATAATAATAATAATAATAATAATAATAATAATAATAATAATAATAATAATAAAAAGATGAACAATTTAGTAAAATTTAATCTTAATCACAATAGATCAATTTATATAATAACTATTTTTACACTTAATTTATGAAGTTTTTAAATTTTCAAATATCCATACTTTTATCCTCCTTATTTGTCACCTTTATTAGCTGCTTTTTTTTGTCAATCCTTTCTTGGCGTTATTAGATTCAGCTACTGATTTCGCTGCTGGCTTCTTTTTTGGCTTTGGAAAGAAATCGCATTGAGTAGATGCAGAAAACTTTTTTAATTTGAGTCTTCCATCAACAAGCGGTATGAAAGCATGGTATTGAGCAGTGCCATCGATTGTTACCGCAGCATCGAATCTGCTCTTTAGTGTTTTCAATGTTTCTCATGATCCTCTTTGCTACTAAAAACTATTTTAGTTTCTTTACAATAATTCTTTGCCCAATGGAATAAAGCAGTCGCATCTAAGATGCGATCTTGATGAGAGCACTGGAGGCTATACTTCGCTGCATTTCTTTTGAGGTTTGCTCCAATACCATCACATGCTCCTTTACCATGAGCAGTAGGATGAAAATGCCACTCAGCTGGCATTCCAAAATCTTTTTCATGAGCTGTAAGATTAAGCGACAAAAAGGGTGTTAAAGGAAAACACATAAGCTTTCTTCTGAGCAAAAAAAAAAAAATTAAAAAATGGGTCCATTTTTTTTTAAAAAAGTCAACAAAGTTTTTGATTTTGCAAAAAAATTCAAAAATTTTAAATCTTGAGTTACAAAATATTTTTTTTGATAGATATCCCACTCGCATCCCACTAAGCGACCATATAGGTCGCTTAGGAAAAGACCTAAGCTTTCTTAAAAAAAATAAAAAGGGCCCATTTTGAAAAAAAAGTCAAAAATATTTTTGATTTTAAAAAAAAAATCAAAAATATTTTATTAAATTTTTTTAATTTTTTTTTTCGAAAGATTGCATAAATAGCTATCTAAACTATTTGGGACACATTTTGCTAAGAACAATATGTAATAAGTTATATGGATAAAAAAAACACCTGTTTGGCCAAAATGTCAAATTTTGACCTCCTATAACTCAGAGAGTTCTTGACCGATCTTGTTGAAAAATGGTGTCCGAATTACTATCCAATAGAACTAACATTGGTGCAAATTTCATAGCGATCGGATGACATCGATTTCAAAAGTTGGTTCACTTGACGTGAAATGCCCCATGCATCCACAACAAAGGTGAAGGGTATATAAGATTCGGCATAGCCGAATATAGCACTCTTACTTGTTTTAATTTTTTTTGCCCAAAAGAAAGCTTGGGTGTGTTCCTTTAAGACCTATTTGGTTGCTTAGTGGGATGCGAGTGGTATATATAGCAAAATAAATGTTTTGTAACTCAAGTTATACAATTTTTGATTTTTTTTGGGCAAAATCGAACTTTTTCCCAAAATGGGCTCTCTTTTTAAAATTTTTTCTTTACTCAAATGAAAGCTTAGGTCCATTCCTTTAAGAGCTTTTTGGTCTCTTAGTGGGATGCGAGTAGGATAGTATCAAAATAAATATTTTAACACAAAAATTGTATATCTTGAGTTATAAAATATTTATTTTGATAGATAGAACACTCGCATAACAATTGCAGATGTTGTTAGCTTCCTATTACATCTAAAACAGTAATGTTCACGCCATACAACAATTGTTTGAAAAATTTACACACATTTGTTACGCTCTTTTAAAAACTTTTGTTCATTCATCGTTTAGCTCTCGATGAAAACACATACGACGGACTATAGTCATTTTTTTCAGACATTTACTAAGCATTGTTGTTGGTTGTTTTTGGACGAAGCATAGCAAACACAAGCGTTTCAATTGCAATTGAACACAAAATAACAAAGTCAAAAATAAATACAAAATTAAATAGAATTTAGGCCGTATAATGCATATTTTTTCTTTTCCTTAAAATTTAAATTACATTCATTAAATAAATTGGTTATATGTGACAAAAATTCTAAATCTAAACTTTCATTATTTTGTTCTTATTTTAAATGTTTGACATTATGTTTGCTGGGTAGCTCTCTCACCAATACATCTTCATTTTTATTTTTGAACATCACTGATCTAAAATTTGGGATAATACCAAAGAAATGGTAAGTACGATTGATTCTCAATTAAGATGAATGGTTTATGAAAATTTGTTTATTTTCCCACAGGTCAACAATATCCATATAACTTGGATTCCCATTTGCAGGAATGTCCCTAAGTTTGGCATAAACTAATCCATATTGTGTATAACAGCATTTTTTATAGAAAATATTGTGTATTACAGCATTTTCTATCGAAAATATTGTGTATATTAGCATTTTCTATAGACCGCATTTCTATAGAAAATATTGCGTAGAACAGTAGTTTCTATAGAAAATATTGTTTACGGCAAATTGTTATATTTAATTAATGGCCTCATTTTGTATCTTCAAACGTATTTTCGTTTGCGTTTCCGTTTGGAACGAAAAAATAAAAATTTGGTATTTTATAAAACGAAACGATATTTGCGTTTCAAGTCAATTTTTTGATGTGGTACCAAGTTTGAAAACATCGTTTTTATGTCAACTTTCTGCCAAATAAATTAAATTATTTTTATTTATTTTCAAACAAATAAAATTTATTGAACAAATTTTGAAATTTTTGATTGTTTTTTACATTTATTTGGAAAACAAATTTTTGTTGTTGTATTTTTATGAATAAAAAGGAAAAACACATTCTCAAAAAAATGTTTTTTCTTTGGAAATTTAAAAATCTATGAAAAATGTATTGAAACGAAAAGAAATTCTCAACGTTTGATTTTGATGTTTCAAGCGCTTGTGAACGTTTTGTTCTGTTTTATAAAATTCAATTTTATATACAGAAACGAAAAATACGTTTTGAAAAATATGAAAATTCAAAAATGACAAATTTATTCGAAAAAAACGTTTCGTTACGTATTACAAAATTAGGGCATAAAATATTTATTTGTTTGATATTTGTGTGGAATTTCAGATAATATGTTTCATTAAAGTTATAATATATAATCACAGAAAAAAATTTCAACATATGTAAATATTGTTACGAAATTGTATTTGAATTCAAATATAACGATTTTAACGGCTGATTTAAAAGTAGCCTAATGCTTTCAAATAACAGTGCTGTAGTAGCAGACTGTAACATATCTGTGGGAAAAAGAGATTATTAACATTGAATAAAAGCTTTCAGTTGACCATTGATCGTAAGTTGACAACGCTGTTTGCTGCGACCGTATATTTCGTATAATTCGAATATTCAGTTAAAGAACATTGTAGAAAGTACATCACAGATGGCGTATGTATTAGAAACCTCTAGACAGTTAAAGAGAAATCTAGAGTGCAGATGGCAGTGTTATAAATAGTGGCAGAGGTTCCAGTAGTTAGTGAGTTTATCAGAGACGCTATTTGAATAAACACCAACTGAGTGCCTTAAAGAGTGCTGTGTTTTTCAAGTGAATTCGGGTGTCTGTATTTCTGAGAATTTATAAACTTGTATAAAATAAAACATTGAGTGACTATTTAATTCTGTTGTTGTACATTTTAAATAAATAAAGAGTTGTTACAATTTTCAAACTACTAAACGGCTTTTATTTGCAATCAAATAAAATTGTGATAAAAAATAGGGGCGCCATTTTCATTTTGAATAATATTTAATTTATCGAGATACAAAAAGGCCTCTGGTGGTACAAATCCTTTTTGTAAGGTGTGGGATATAATACAGTTACAGAAATCGGCCCAGTCGTTCTCATTTTATGAATTACTATACATTTTTTACACCATTTTTGAAATTTTTTTTACAATTTTTTATAGATATTTAATTGTCTAGGACATTAAGGGAATCTTTATTTTCTTTGTGTTGGAAGCGACAGGGACTTAGGAAATTCTGACAACCATGTTGGAACCTAAGTAGGCGAAAAATGATCAGTACCTGTCAAGCTGGGACGACTATCGTCAAAGCTTTAATATTTTCATGAAGGAAACCAGAAAGACTAAAAAGGAATCCTGGGAGCATTTCTGCGGAGATTTGGACAGAACTATTGAGGCATCAAGCTAACGAAACATACTATCTAGAGATTCTGGCACGCCAGGTTTCCTGATGAAATCAGACTGTAAATTCACTAAAATAAGTACCGAAACTTTAGAACTACTTATGGAAACACACATTTCGTGAGAAGTGTCATCTATTAAGCAATACAAATCCTCAGGGCTGGTTGGCATATACCCAACGCTTATTAGGATATTTAGGGGTAGCCTGGAAAGAAATAATGGAGGGAGGTTACAGACAAGATGACCTTGTTTGATAGTACCGACAAATCGAGGCCAAACTTGTCATCTTTTTTGGATATAAAGGGTGCTTTTAACAATGTGAAAATATCCTCAATAGCCGATGGTCTAGGTTACGTAGGCGTTGATCACCGGATAACGAATTGTACAGGAACCATGCGTAAGAGCAGGGCTATAAACTCGATTTTGGGTATTGGTAGAACAAGGAACGTTGTCACAAGAGGCACATTTCTCCAGGTGTCATTTCTCCACTTCTGTGGAACCTTGTTGTAAAAAAAAATAAAAAGTAGTCGCATATGTCGATGACATTGCGTTGTAAAGTGAATTTTCTTCCCACAATATGTTAACTCAGGAATCATCCCTAAGCGTTCTACTATAATGGGCCATGTCTGTAAGAAATGGGCTTATGTCTGTAAGAAAACCTTTTGGAAGATATGGGGGTCTTAAACCTTATATTGCACACTGAATGTACACTGCGGTCATAAGACCTATTCTGACCTATGGCGCTTTGTATGGCGGAGAGCAATGGGTATTAAAACAGAACCTCTCCATTCTTAGCAAGGTACGGAGACGAGCCATTCCTGATATTACTGGCTGCTTGAACTCCACTCCTCAAGTCAGTCTGGAGACGATGTTGGACATACATACCTCACCTAAGCCATCTGCACAACTGCGTACTCCCTTGGAGGCGATATCGAATTTGATAGAGGAATCGGCGTTTAAAGAGAAGGAAGTCAGGTGGTCTAAAAGCACAACTTGTAGGATATCCAGAGTGCTCTGGCCCACTCTAGCAAAGGAAATGACTCAGTTTGAATCGGTCTTGGAACAGGAAACTTTATTATTTTTATTACTAATTACACTGTGCAACAACCAAAGTCGGAATGGGATGCAAATGAAAGCTAACGTTTTCCATAACAAAACCCTCAATGTTTTTTTTTTCAGTTCAGCGCTAGATTTTTTTTTACACGCATTTGAAGTTAGTGATTTTGGAACGCTGTCTAACAAGAAAAAATTTGATAAACAATGCCTATTTATTTTTATTATTCCGGAAAGTTGTGGTATCTTACTATTTTTGGGGTCGGGGAATCCATTTTTGATATTTATTTTTTAAAAAAAAATTCAAATTTGTTTTCATTTAGGATATTTTTTATACATCTTCTAAGAAATTTTTTAGGTAAATTAAGAAGATAAAAAGTACCAAAAAACTAGCGAAAAATTATTTTTTTTTAATTTTTTAAATTCAAATGCATATAACTTTGGACTAAGTAACGGTTTTTAAACAATTCTTTTTTATTTGACATATACATTTCTTTTTAGTTCAAAAAAAGAAAAATCGAGAAATATTTGGACCCGTTGTTATCAAAAAACTGGAGTAGGGTGGGTAAAAATTTTGAAAATTTAATTTTCACATGCGAATATCTCCTATGCTATAAGAGTTAATTGATAGCTAAGAATGTGCTCGACGAGGAGATTCTACATATGGACATTTCCACCGAAAGCTCTACCGAGTCCAGAAAATTAAAAGTGTTTGAAAACACATTGTTTTATCCCATTTTCATAGGGAAACAATCAAATTTAAATAATGTAAACAAAATTTCCATTTATTCATAACCCATTTCGAGATATTCGAATGCAAAGTCGACCAAGGGCAACTTTTCTGATTTGAATATTTACAATGCACATTTTGTTTTGATACAAGTTCTTAAAGAGAGACATTATGCATTGACTTTTGATATCTAAAATCTTCCTGAGGGTACAAAGAGTCAAAATAGAATGCATAAGAAACTATGCGATTGCAAATAACTGTAAGTTTTTGCTTTGCGTTATCATATATTTCTATGTCCCGTGCGACATTGATAAACAACATTTGGTATCAGTGCGTCGAAAGTACATGCAGAAAGTTTATCAAATATTGTGTCCAAACAGAGATTTTTAATACAATTAAAATAAAAGAAACTTTACTGAAAAATAAGAACATTTATGATTTTGGTACTCATATAAAGTTGGTCCCGTGCGACATCGTAAGTGTGAAATTTAAAAATTATTTTTTCTTACATAAATGAAATAGTAATTCATTTGAATATGCACAACATCACATAAATATGGTAAAATTATAGTTGTGTTCGCGTACTTGATAATTTGTACAAATTATCACTGGAAATTACGGGATTCCGTTCGTTTACTTTTAAAAACTTGTAACGAGAGAGCAAGAGAGTGTTAAAAGTGACAGTTCGTAGATAGAGAACATGATATTTTTTACTGGACATTTTTTGTCCAGTAAACAAAACTAAAAATTTGAAAATGAATACAATTTACAAGTTTTGCAAAGAAAAGAAGTAAAATAGCCCAAAACAAACGTTTTAAATTAATTTATAATAAAATACAACTTATTTTTACAAATTATTGTTCGCGTACTTTTTTTTGTTACTTTTCTGATTGAGAGTATTTATTTTTACTCTCTAAAATAAAGTTACTGGATATTTTTTACTGGAAAGTACGCGAACACACCTTATATATTCTGCCATCTGATCAGATTGAAAAGCATCCCAGCAAAAATTTTGTGAATTTTTGTAATGACAACTAGTTATTTCATGCATTATTTTGTAAGGAGTGGTGGTTACCCAGCACATTATTTTATTTACTAGAATAAGTACTTATTTTTATACAGGCTGGTAAAGAACTTTTGCATTTAGCACAGCTATCTAGTGTGTTTGACTGGAAAACGGGAGGTTAGTGGTTCGCCACCTGTCAAAGCCATTAATTTTTTTCTTCATATCATATTCATTTATATGTTGATGTTAAAACTATTGTTAACTTAGTCTGCTTTTACACAGGGCAAGTTTACTTGAAGCAAGTCTCGTCGATTCCCTTTTAAACTTGCTCGTCTGTTTACACACAGCAAGTCTGTGAGCAATTTTGTATGGCAAAACCTAATAGACGCCATATTGAAAATGAGAAAACAAAAGAAATTTTAAGAGACTTGCCAGTACAAGCAAGTGTGTACCCCTCTTCTTTCTTCTTGCCTCTCTCTCCTATAAACTCTAGACTTGCGCAAGAAAAATTGCCCTGTGTAAAAGCAGACTTACAATAAAATAACTCGAGTTAGCAGCTTGACTATCAAACACAAGCAAATAATGTGACTGTTCGATTCCCACACAAGGCAATATTTTTTGTGTTTTTTTTTTTTAGCTACATATTCTTGTTGTGAATTTACTACTTATTTCTCAACTGATTGTAAGTACATTTGTAAGCTTGACCCCTGAATTTTTTAAAAATCTCGAACAACGGTAAGTAGTGTTTCAGTCAAATAATAAGTAGTTATCGCTTTGCTCCAATTATACTTGTTGGCTTACTAGGTAAGTAAAGTTTTTGCTGGGATGGTTGTCAAGATAAACAATTATAATTTTTTAGTGTTATTGCTTCGTTATGACAAAATTGTTAGTCTTTTTGCTCAGACAACTTTGTTTTGAAAACAAATTCATTTATTGTTATGATAAATATTTGTCAAGTATAGACATGGGCTTATTCGTACTAAATTTTTTCTTACGTTTTTAGTTTGTTGATATTATATTGAAATAAATTCTTTGAATACTTCTATTAATTTAAAAACATTTATACTAAGCTTAGACTTGCCAACCGTCCCGTTTTCGACGGGACAGACCAGTTTTAGAGTCGAATGTCCCGTGTCCCGGCGATACTCTGAACTGGACGCCATTTGTCCCGTTTAAAAAAAAAAAACTTTTTCATTAATTACCACAAAAAATATAAAAAAATCAAAAATTGGAAATACCGATAAACAAGGATGCTTTATTTTCTGAAATATAGTATTTATAAAAACTGAATATCACTATTTAACAATATACATAGGTACTTAGTGCATTAACTTCTATGAGTTTCAATAAACTCATTAGTAAACATTATTTAACTTTCATGAAAAATAAATGGCACGATACTCACTCTAGGATGCTTGTACCTTTAGTTAAAGGTGAGTTGTTGGTCCATTGAAATGGACTGAGTTTGTCGAATTTATTACTTCAAATAATAAAAAAGCTGATAAAAGCGATTAAAAATATAAATTTTAAATTATGGTAAACTTTATTAAATAACCCGCTGCGCTTCGTTACTCATACGTAGTAAAATAAAAAAATTTGTAAAGATTTTATAAACTATTTTTTTAATGAGGTGAAACAAATTAGGTAAAATTATAAAAAATAAATTTTCAGACAAAGTTTGAAGAATCTCGCAATTTTAATTATCCAGATATTCAAAATTTACTATGTACTTTGAATGGAAAGTTTCACACCCACTGTTCCGATCTAGACCATTTTAGCTAAACTCTGTACAGTGATAAGAATTTGATTCATACAAAGTTTAAATACATTACAATTACTTAACATATTCTAAATTAACTATATACTTTGTATGGGAGGTGTCACTCCCACTAATCCAATCCCGACCATTTACAGCTAAACTATGTAAAATGATAAGTGAGCTATCGGACAAGTTTGAGGAATCTCGCAATTATAGTTCTGAAAATATTTATTTTCCTTTGTGTGGTAGGTGACTTAAACCTTGTTCCGATTCTTCCCAATTTGTTCAAACTTCATGTCGTGATATGAAATTGATTCATATAAAGTTTGAAGAATTTCACAATTATAGTACTCCAGATATTTGAAAATAACTATTTACTTTAAAAACTTCAGTCTCGCCCATTTTTAGCCAATCACCGTATAGTGACAAGAATTTGATTTATACAAAGTTTAAATACTTTACAATTATAGTACTCCAGATACTCGAAATTAACTATTTACTTTGTATGAGAGATATCACGCCCACTAACACAATAACATTTTCACCCAAAAAATGTAGAATAGTAAGGGTGATATTAGGGCAAAATTTTATGACTTCCACAATTATAGTTCTCCAGATATTCGAAAATAACTATTTACTCCTGTATAAAGTTCGAAGACTTTCACAGTAATAGTTCTCCAGATTTTACACAATTAAAATTAATGTGTTATTGTTGATTTTAATAAATAAAATAGGATAATAACACTGCTTCAAAATAACACTTTTTGTCAGAACTTGAAAAGCGACCTAACGGAGGTTGTATGCCTAGGTGAGGACATGCTAATACCGTTTTCAAAGATTTTGAACACCCTCAAAATTTTGAGTTATTTTGAAACAAGTGTTTTAGGGTAGGTAGTACTTCAATACCTCTAACTCAGACATTTTAAAACCGATTTCAAAATTTTAAAAAATAATCTAAGAAATTGTTTAAGTTATTAAAAAAGTTAAATTTTTTTTTTTATTTTTTTCGTAATTTTTCAAATTCAACAATAGTTATTTTAATTTTTTTTTCTATAAAAACCAATTTTTTTTGCACAGTGCTTTAAAGACAATTTTATATAGACAAAAAGGAGATATTACTTATTAAAATCGGTTTATATTTGCAAAAGTTATTAAACTTTTCGATAAAAGTTCGAAAATATTTACCCTGTTTTTTTTACATTTATATGCGCTGGGGGAGAAAATACTCAAAAAGGTATTAATGAAAAGTTGAATAACTTTTACAGTTTTCATCCGATTTGAAAAATTAAAACCATGTTTTATTAAGAACTTTTCTTTATACATTGATATAAATTTTGATAAGCTTTCATATCAAAATAAGCAATGAAAAGCGACTCAAATCAAAAAAGATCGTAACAAAGACAATACTTATAACTTACAAATGTATCAACAAATGCATGTAATTTTGAAGCGTAATAAGATTTCTTTCCCAACACGTTAAAAAAATAAAAATTTAACAAAAACTGACTGAGTTACAGATCGATAAGTTGAAAAACATCACTGTAAACGGTTTTTTCAGAATAACTTCTGAATTTGAAGGTGTTTTAGAAATTTTTTGACACAATTTGTAATGTACTCAGCAAGTCCTATAACCCACGCTAGGTCATTTTTCATGTTTTTTTCCATCGTTCTCTGATCATTTAGTGGTGTCCCGTTTTGGAAATTTCAAAAGGTGGCAAGTCTAACTAAGCTTGTTTACATATTAGTTCGTAAAAAAGCAACAGAAACTACATTTAAGAATGTGATTAAAATTAATTTAAAAAAAAGTATAAAAAATTTTTGCGTAAAATCAAAACCATTTTTAATAGACATCAATGCACAATATTCTAAAATTAGTCGCATTTAAATATTGCATCTGGCTTCGCTGAAATTGGCGTTCGAATGGTTGGCCGCGAAATTGACTTCTGTATTTGTCCCGTGCGAATGCCTCGGTTATTTGCAATTATATTGAAAATGAAAACTTGACCAAAATCAAACTTAGCACCAATTATAGGGCTAATAGCCTTTTTTCAAACTAAAAATTCGATTTATTTTGACATTTTTTTCACTTTAAATGTGTACGACGGTCCCGTGCGACATAATGAAATTGCCCATATGTATTTTTTTAAATCAGAGAGCAAACGAAGAAATAGTATTGTATTAAATATTTAACATACCCGAGATGTCTTACAAAACTTTAACTTTAAAACACTTCCTCTTTTCGCATGTCAAATTTCATTAAAATCGGACCAACCGTTTAGAAGTTACAGATTTATTTCCCTCTTTTATTTTCTAAATATTGTTCTGTTTTTGTAATGCAGATAAAAAACGTTGTTGCTAATCGAATGATTTTTTTTAATGACCTAATTGTTAAGCTGTGGCTGAAAAATTTTAGTTGGGCGACAAAAATTTGGTAATTTCAACTGTAATGCTTCATTAACAACTGACTATCTGTTGCTAGAATCGAAAGAATCCATGGTGATAATGAAATCATTCGATCAGCAACAAATTTGGTTATTACAATTGAATATGAATACATACAAATAGTAACTTTCCCAAAACTTAAAGCGGATATTTTTAAAAAATATTCCGAGGAACATTTTTGCGCCTAGTTTTGGTACAATTACTGTCGAAAAGGTACAATTGAGGGGCTTAGAGCACAAGGGGTTCAAGTGCCTTTTTTCTAAAATGGACTGATTTAGTGTATTCAGATGAGAGATCAGCTAAAATTTAGCTATTAATTCCATCACTTGTTATCAAAATACCTTTCTGGATTATTTCTAAAAAAAGAAAAAGTAACATAAAATAATGGAATCGAGTATATTAATAATTGTTGATTTTTTATTATTTTTGGTAATAAGTGAATGAAGTGAAAATAATATTGACGAATTTTCTGAATCTGATCATCTTATACAAAGATGATCTTATGAATGTGCAATAAAACTTCACCAAAGTAAATATGAATGTTCGAAATGTTGGCCGAGCCGTGTAGTTACTACCACAACTTCCTCCAAAAAACAGCGTCAAATCAATAATGTTCCAGAAATTCAAGAACCTACAGGATCATCTTTGCTATATACTACCAATTTACCATGAATGGTTTAAAGCACTTCCTCACGATAGAATGGAAGAAATTCCTGAAAGAATCGAAAGTCAAAGTGTGGTTGAAGATGACCCTGATGATGTCATTGAATCTGATTATGACGACTAAAAAATGTAACAAAGAACCATAAAAGCTTTTCTTAATAAAATGTTAATAAAAACAATTGAGTCCATTTGGTTTTCTTATTAGGTAATTCAGAAATTTTAAAAAATTTAAAGCACAAGGGGTATAAGTGCGACTTTCCTTTCCTTTCTTCAAAGGTAATTTTTGAGTATTTGTAGGTATATGTAAAAGATGGTATTTTTTTATCGTGTTAGATTAAAATATATCTCAGGATCTCTATTAATTAAAAAGTAATATTCCAGATAGCATCTAACATTTTTTATTGTAAATTAACTTTAACCTCTTTTTTCTCATTATTAAACATTAGTCACTTGAACCCCTTGTGCTCTAAGTCCCTCAATTGTTAATGCTGATTAGTACAATTTTTAAATTCCATTTGCCATCCCTGGTGCGTGCATAAAGCAACATTTCAATTAATGCATCAATATTCACCACCACGATCATGCTGATTTTCACCACTATACAATCATGATTTGATGTGAGCACGTACTTATTTATTATGTCTTCACTAAGTTCACCAGCCAAGACAATCAGTCAGTTCGTCAATAAGTCAGTTAATTATTCGTTGGGCAAATGAATATTATGGGTCAGCTAACAATACAAATTCAAGTCGGATCGTAACGATCGTACATATAAACAAAACTGATAAATATTTAAGTAAGTAATTAGTTAAAAAGTTGTTTATGGGTATGTGTGAGTAACTGAGTAACTGAGTGAGTGTTGAGTTTAATTTTTATTATTTTCTATTCGCTTTACACTTCATTTTGCAAAATGCTGTTAGTCAGTATTTAGCTTTCGTGATAAATCGTGGTAAAAAGCGGATTTTAAACGGGTTTGAATAAGTGCGTGTGTCCGAATATTATTTATACTTGTTGCTTTTTATTTTGTTAATATCTACAATACATAAATAGTACATATTATTTGATCGTTTAATTAGCGTTTTGCTTTGTAAGTCTAGCTTTAAATTTTAATGATCAAAGCATTGAATTGTCTAAAATCAAGTGAAAATACAACAGAGTGAAACAAGTCGGGTTTGACATTAAAAAGTAACGGATGTTTATATTTTTTTTGTGAATATCGCAAACGAATTGTGTTGACAAAATATTTAAAAAAAAAAAATCATCAATATAAGATTTAAGAAACGATGTACCTATAAAAAAGTGAAAAAAATATTAATACTTTGAATTTCATGTACATAAGTATGTACATTTAAAGCACAAGAAAGCGAAAAAGAAAAAATTGTAATAAAGAAAAACGAAAAATGATTAATCCAACTAACCATACATTCACTTGACTTGCTCTTTTGAATTAATAATAAACGTTTTTATCGGTCGAAAAAAAAAGAAACACACACAATATTGACGTGTGAGCTTTGCTATTTATTTTCGTTTGCTTTGGATTTGCTCTCAATATGCAGTAGTCAGTATTGACGGCGAAACAATGATGATCGCATCACATCGCATAGTACTACAAAAATAAAAAAAAATATTTAAATATTTTACAAAATAAAATTAAAAGAAAAAAATAAAAAAAAAAACATTTCTTTAGTGGTAACATAAATCCGGGAATTCCCAAAAACGTCACTGTCGAAATCTCATTTCTTTACTTTTCTATCACCCTCTCTCTCTCTCTCTCTTTCACAACCTTTTCACTCTCGAATATTTTTAATAAAAGTTGTTGTTTGTTATTCTTTTTCGTTTTGTTTCGTGTGCCGTTTTGTTTGTGTAATTTTAACAGCAACAACAACAATAACACGTTTGCAAATACTTTTTATTTTAATTTGTTTTAAACACCTCAAAAGAAATAAACGAATAAAACAACAATAACAATAAAAAAAATCAGACAAAAACAAAGTTATATAGTATTATATAGTATATAATACATATATACAGAATAGGTACATAAATGCTAACAAATACTAGGACATTTACTATATAAATGCATATGTATGAATGTAGATATGTATGTACATTAGGGCGGTTTTTTAAATGTTATTTTCGAATTTCGAGGAGTATAAAACTGCACGGCTGAAAATTTTAATTAAATCGGAGCCGACTATGATGTTTGAAAAATTGGTCACAG
The DNA here is from genome assembly GCF_958450345.1 of Calliphora vicina. Classification (NCBI taxonomy): domain Eukaryota; kingdom Metazoa; phylum Arthropoda; class Insecta; order Diptera; family Calliphoridae; genus Calliphora; species Calliphora vicina. The sequence continues at coordinate 69,153,608 of NC_088781.1, read as the reverse complement.
CAGAAGAATTTTATTTTTTCAGTTTTTGCATAAAAATTGCATTTAAACAGATCTGATGTTCATTGAACTAGTTCCGACACATCGAATTACTACTACACCATTTTTCAATGAAATTGAGAACATTATACATGATATTGAGAAAATTCCAAATGAAATTGAGAATTTCCATTTTAAATTAAGATAATTTCAACTTTAAATTGAGAAAATTTCAAAAGAAATTGAGAATTTCCATTTTAAATTGAGAAAATTCCAAATGAAATTGAGAATTTCAATATGAAATTGAGAAAATTGCAAATGAAATTGAGAAATTCCATATCAAATTGAGAAAATTTCAATTGAAATTGAGAATTTTCATTTGAAATTGAGAAAATTCTAAATGAAATTGGGAAAATTCTAATTGAAATTGAGAAAATTTCAAATGAAATTCAGAAAATTTTATTTTACTCTACATAAATAATTACACTAAACAAAAAAACATATGTACATATTATTATTTACGGTTGGTATATTCATCTTTGATTTCACAAAAGAACTGTTCGGGATCCAGCACGAGACCAACCATGTTTTCTACGACACCACATCTTTTTTTTTTTTTTTTAAATAATTTATATAATGTTCACAATTTTATTTATAATTTCATTTGGAATTTTCTAAATTTCAATTTGAATTTCTCAATTTCAATTGGAATTTTTTCAATTTAAAATTGAATTTCTCAATTTCAATTGGAATTTTCTCAATTTGAAATGGTATTTCTCAATTTCATATTGAAATTCTCAATTTGATTTGGAATTTTCTCAATTTCATTTGGAATTTTCTTAATTTCAATTTCATTCGGAATTTTCTCAATTTCAATGAAAAATGGTGTAGTGTATTTTCAACCCACGCGCCATTTTATTAACTTGTGAATTTGACATGGGGATGTCATTGCAGGTGGACGATTCGCATAGCACTTCACTATTAAATTCAATAGTTCTAATACCGCAGAATTTGAGAAAAAATAATTTGTGAGAGAGCTCTCCTTTTGTAGTCAAAACCGCTAAACTGCCATAGAGCTATTATTGCTTCTGCTATCTATTTAAATTTTCGTATCATCTGTGAGTACCAATCTTCCAACGGCCACATTCAGCATTACATATGGCCATCAAAGTTGTATTTTTCTTGAATTTTGTTTATTATTGAATATGCTGGTTTCCAATTGGGACTTCGCCATCCTTTTTGTAAGGCTAATTTTACATTCCTTAAATTTGCAAAAGGTCTGATATGATTTTTTGTCCAATGTTTTTCCATTTCCGGCCAAAAAAAGGTAAATTTGAGGTCTTAAGATTATATTTTTTCTTGAAGTCAAAATATTCTCAAATTTTTAAATGCTTTTAATACATTGTCCGATTCAAATGCTAAGTATGAGAAGAACATTTTAAAATTAATCATTTTATGCCGTTAGTGTCAAAATTGGCCAATATTGTTTTAGGATAATTTTGGTCCAGGTCGCATAAATGGGTTGATTTTCATATTATTTTCTTCCAATCTTACTTCAAAAGCTAGTAAAATTCAAAACATTTCCTTGTATTACATAACATTCTAAGTTTGTTTTGATAATGGTACAATATTTTGACCAAATTATTGCCAAAAATGAAATTTTTCCCGAAATCCTTTATTCTTGTAAATAACTAAAATTTCTTAAATTTTTCGAAAACATTTAACAATATTTGAAAATTATATATAAGAAATTTAACTTTCATGATGGCAGAATGGAATGTTATCCTAGTTAGACAAAAATTTATATCAGAACTTATGTAATAGTCGAGTAAATATTATTTCTTACATATCCTTTACATTTATCCTGAGATAAATAATGCCTAGTGGAATATTTAATAAGTCCAGTTTGATTACGATGTCCCTATTTTATGTAAAAACTAAACAAAACCAAATTTCTCCTTTGTAAATACATTTGCACAGTTTATCATTATCCAATTTGAATGAAATTTTCGGAATGAATATCAAGTTTTACTAATCCCAATCGGACTTCTCCAAATTTCCAAAAGTTTTTTTTTTTCACACAAAAAAAATAAACAAACCACCCTAATGTACATACATACATATATGTATAATAGTATAAAAATAATAATAATAATTTAAATGTAAAACCGGTTTGAATTTTATAATTTAATTGTTGTTCAAAATAATTTTTGTTTTTATTATTTTTCCTTCGTTATACTCGTACGTAATTTTATAATGACTATCGAATAGTGTTTATACTCAATAATTCATTGATTTAAAGTACAGATATTTTTATTATCATTAATTTCTCCTCTATTATTTATTCATTCAATTGAATTATTAACTTTTTTCATTTTCTAAGAATTTTCAATATTTTTTTTTCTTTTGTAAAAACCCCCTTAAAAATTTAAATATAAAAAATTAAAAATAACAATTGTGGATTTGCAACAATTCCTTCTAAATGGTAAGTAACCAAGTTAAATAATTGCTTCGCCGTATCAAAAAAAAAACTAAGTTATCGAAAACTAAAATTTCTTGTTAAGAAAAAAACTAATCTATTATATATACAAATTTTAGCACACTTAAAAATACATACATTATATACTATTAACAACATTTATCTTTTCAAATAAAACATTTTCAAATCGAGATTTTGCTAGTCCAAAAAAAGAGTTCGAAATACAGAACGTTTTATGTTTATAACATCAAAAGTAATAAATAAAATATGAGAATCTAGTAAAAATTAATTTTTAAAGAATTAGAGAAAATTTCGACATTTAGTTTGGTGTTGCCAAACAATACATTTTTCGCGGGATTGTCGCGCATTTAGTCATTGAATCCCACGTCGAGCTCGTTATCATTATTCCCGCTTATGTTTTGGATTTTCCACATCTTATACTAACTTTATTTAATTTGATTAGAAACATTTGATTTTGAACTAAATTGTGTTAATGGAAATATATAAAAAGTCAACAAAACTATTAAACGGCATTGATTGATAAGTTTGTTTGGGTGTTGAATCTTCATGTATATAAATATTAAAAAAATAATTCGTGGGTGACTTCGTGTACTCAAGTGTCCTGTTTATGAAAATTAGTTTAAATTTTAAAACAATATTTTATATTTTAAACTTTCGAAATTTATTTGATTTTCCACAATATATGTTGTTTCTTTATAAAAGTCTAGGAGTTCGATCAAATTTTATGGCTAAACCGAATAGTCGATAGAAAAACACAACAAAATAATTTAAAGATATCGCTGGCTTAACATGCAAAGGCTCTAAGTCCATATTTTAAAATTTTACAGGAGAGACAAAAAACATTCAAACTTTTTTTGCGTAAATATTTTTGAATTCTGTAAACTCAATTTTTTTTGTATTTTTCTTCGTTTCCGATGTCCGTAAAAGCAAAATGATAACATAAGTATTTGCCGAGATAAAAGGTTTTTTGGACTTAGAGCTTTTTCTATTGGTTAGTTTGTATTTTTTCTATGGACTTAGGTCTTTTTCTTAGAACTTGTCTTTCATTTCTTATTTACTAGTTTTTATATCTGGATTACTAAGTCATTAATATACACAATATGGGTATCTAATGATAGAAATTTCAAAGTCCATTGCAACGATTTATATAAGGCTATAGAAAGTTGGACCTACAATGAGTCAAAATCAGGAAAAATATATTTTAACCCGAATTTTTTTTTCCATCAAACAATTTTTTTTGCCATAATTCTTCTTTTTTTTAATATTTAAAAATTTAAAAATTTTCAAAAATTTAAAAAAAAAAATTGGAAAAAACTTTTTTAAGAAGGTATATAAGATTGGGCACAAATTTTTTTTTAAATTTTAAAAAACAATTTTGATTTTTTTTTTTAAATTTTTTATACCTAAAAATATTTAAAATTTGTATTTTAAAGTACAATTTGGTGAAGGATATATAAGATTCGGCACAGCCGAATATACATAGGTATAATGTGTTTGTGTAGATGATTATAACGCCCAAAAATATTAGTCTAACAGAATCACTTTATGAATCGATTTCGATAAAATGTGGTATATACACTTTTTTTAGGCCCAAGGACGAAGCCTATTGAAACTAGCTGAAATCGGTCCATTATTTCCCCTAGCTCCCATACAAATGTCCTCCCGATATACTTTATACTATGGAAATCATGTCACCTAATTTCATGGCGATCGGTCTATAATTAGTCATAGCTCCCATATAGGGCCCGCTTCCAAAAATCACTTTAACGACATAAATCTCTTAAAAATGTTGGTATACACATAAAATTCAACGCAAATAACTTTGATTGCGATCGGTCCATAATTAGTCCAAATAAGGTCCAAATAAGTCCCTTTTCCGAAAATTACTTTTTTAAATTTTAAAAGAAAAAAATGGTTGGGCATGACCGACCATTTTTTCTTACTTGTTTTAATACATGTCATTGAACAATTTGACAGAAATGGTTAAACTGTACTTTTTATAGGGACTTAGAGCTTATTCTTGTGATAAATTGTGTTAAATTGGACTAAGCGCTTTTGCTCATTACTACAAAACAACAACAAAATGCGAGATAACTCCAATTTTTTTCTTTGTAATCAATGTATTTTTACTTATTGTACATTACTGCAATAAGTACACCAACATAGTAGGGAGGGTATAAGCTTTTGTGCTAATTTTTGTAACGCCCAAAATATTTGTTTAACATCCATCTTAAAGTATACCAATCGATTTTTGTTCGTCCAAGTCCATTATTTCTTTTAAAAGATTTAATACAAAGTTTGAAGACTCTCACAACATTAGTCTTCTAGATATTCGAAAATAAATATATACTTTGTATTGGAGGAGGGCGGGCCACCGCAAAGATCACATCCATCCAAAGCATTGATTATTAAACCATATATTCAATAATTGATGAGTCATCCTAACTGGTCCAATTTTAGGTCAACAACGGATACTGACAACAATTTAAACAAAGGGCCCATTTTGATCCCAACAAAATAATTTACGCAAAGTTTTAAATATCTCACTATTATAGTTATTCAATTCATCAAATATTCTAAAATAGATAATTATTTTTTTTTTATATAAAAAATCTCACTTTGGAATTAAGGGTCAAAGGTTAAAATTTAAGGGTAATTATTAGTTGAGCCAAAAATATCTTTTCTTGTTTATATCTGTTTTTATCAAAATAGCTAATTATTTGGTAAGGGAGAACGCCCACTGTTCTAATCCTACTCATTTTTATTTAATCTATGTATAATGGTAACAAAATAACTCATGGCAAGCTTAGAGGCTTTAACTTTTATAGTTGTGTAGTTATTCAACAATAACTATTTACTGTATATGGTAAAGGCCATGCCCACTAGAGTTTCGTGTCTTTTCGTGGGTTTTAGCCGAAACCGCGGTCTTTCAAAGACTAAAACGTAGCCCGTAAACCGACAATTATTCTTCGGTTTTTGGTTTTTTCTATTTATTTTCAATAGAAAAAATAACTATATAAAAGGGAGACTTATCTCCCTTTGTGAATTCTTATTCATTCACGATAAATGACTCTAGTTTCAAGTTTATTGGTTCATTGTAATTTAGATTCTAAAATAAAAAAAATATCATAAAGACCCACATTTTGTATTCAAATACATACAACATCATGAATGCCTGATTTCATATTACTGGTTCCATTATTATAAAAAATCGATCGAAAATTAAGAGAAAAGAAGGTACCACTAAAATCACCTTTTGTGAATTCTAACTCATTCAGAATCATGTACAATACAATAATGAAACGGTACCAATAAAGAATAGAATACTTATTCACTCGGAGCCATAAATGCTTAATTTCATGTTTCCATGGTTCACCGTTATAAAATATTCAAAAAGTACTATTAGTAGGAAAAATGTAAATATAATAATAAATACCATAAGATGAAAAAGTACCAATTTTCACACTTAAATTCCCCACAAGTTTAAAATTTAAAAGTAATTTCCTGATTTTAGATTCAATATTATAGAAAGTTCAAGAAGTACCATTAGAAGAACGAAAAAGTACTCCTTAGTGGTACCATAATACCCACTATTCTTGATTATTTCTTTACTGAGAAGAATATTAGCCAACTTTAGAGTATATAAATTAAAAGAAAGAAAAAATTCGGTTATCATAAGTAAAAAAATCGATGGATGTCGCAGACCCACATTAATGTATATATTCTGGATCCTGATAAATTCTAAGACGCTCTAGATATGTCCGTCCGTCCGTCTGTCTGTTGAAAAGACGACAGGGGCCAAACGAAAGGAGGTAACTGAAATTACAATTACTCTCTGTTCATAAAGTTTGTTTGGTATTGTAAATGAGCAATACGGTCCATGTTTTCACTCAGACCCCATACAAATTTCCCCTACGGAATACTGTTTGGGCGGTCATAAATATGTTGATTACGCGGCAATCCTGTTAAAATTTTGCACCAATTATTACTAAATACTTGGAAATTATACTGTAAAGTATGGCGAACATAGATATTATCTCCTAGCACCCTTTCCGGAATATTGCTGCATACACAATTGGATATTGAAAATAGGTAAAATCAGAAAAAAAATGTTTTTATACAAAATGTTCAAAAATTTTCATATATACAAAAGGTCTCTCAGCAGATCTTAATTTTGAGTGTTCTGTATTATTTATTTCAATAATAGTTGAATGGATTTTCCATTATTTGACTTTAACAGCTAAATAACAAATGCAATCTATCAAATCTAGAGGCTTGAACGATCATCATTTTCTTATTGTGTGTTTTTTTTTTTAATTTATTTTCACATTTCTGAAGTTATACAATTTATTAAGATCAGTTACTCTTTAGAAAATGATAAGGGCGCGTGTAGGTACATTTACAATTAAATGAACGAGTACAGACATACATATCAAGAAAATCAAAAGATCTTTTGGATTGTTGTTTTCTTATATTTTTGTAAATAAATATTTAAAAACAAACAATTAAACAAAGAAAAACTGAAAAAAATAAATATTGATTTCATTTATCGCTACTAGAAGCCAACTTTAATATTCAGAATACGAGTATATTTTTATATACATACGTATTTAATGCAGGGTCCATTATATGACCTTAAATTATTTTGTTTATTTTGGAAAATCCCTGTTTGCATTAATGTAAAAATTAAAATACCCCTAAATAGCTTTTCAGCCCTACTACCGTTAGTAAGATAACAGAAATTTCAGTTAATGCTAAAATATTATTTTATGAGAATATAAAGTTTTGCTTTCAATAATTGCATTTATTGGAATGAAAAATAAATTTAAATTAAATTTATATAAATTTTTTGTAAACTTTATTGATCATTTAGGTCAGACAGAAATTTCCTTTACCGAAATAACATGAAATATAGTATTACCTTTTAACCGTTTCGAATCGGTAGCCAACCTTGAACCATTCTAATAAATCGGAATATTTTTTAAAATGTTTCCAAAATTGTTTACGATCCGTAGCAAAATTTTTATTTTTCCGATGGAATTCTATATAACCTTAGATGTTGTCATATGTACATATATGCAGGTAAGAGCATATGTATGTATATCGAGGGACTATATTCAAAACCCTCTACAAAAAATATTTGTAAAATTTTTAATTTATAAGGTAAATTTTTGCGAACTTTTTTCGAAAAAGTTTAATAACTTTAAAACGATTTTAACAAGTAATATCTAATTTTTGTCTATATAAAATTGTCTTTATTGTCACTGTGCAAAAAAAATAGGTTTTCATAGAAAAAATTTTAATAATAATTGTTGAATTAGAAAAATTACGAAAAAAATATAAAATAAAGCGAATCTTTTTTATAAAAACGTAAACAATTTTTTTAATATAAATTTTATGCATACATTTTATGAAAGCTCAATTTTTTGCCTCTCCATAATTGTTTCAAATTTTTAAATCGGTATAAAAATTTGTGTGTTAGAGGTACTAAAGTACTAAGTCCTACCCTAAAACGGTTTTTTCAATCTTTGAGAACGAAGGCAATTATGAATGTTCAAGCTATTTTCTAAAGGGTACTAGGGTCAAATGTAGCCCGATTTTCGCAATACTTTAGAGTATAATTTCAGAGTACTTATAATTTATTTTGTAAGAATTTACGCATAATAATTTATGACTGTTCAAACAGTATGTATGGGACTAGGGGAAATCATGGACCATTTTCAATACCAAACACACCTAATGAACAGAGAATATTTGTGAATAATTTTAGCCAGCTGGCTCCTTTCGTTTGTGCCCTATCGTGTTTTAAACTGACAGATGAACATTTTTCGCTTTCCTAAAAAATGTTTGTGTCGAATTTATTTTAATTCAATGCTTTAGTTTTTGCTTGGTTATATTTTTACTTACCCCCTGTCTATACTTGATAATTTTTATTATGATAAACGTCAAAATCGTTGTCAAGATAAAAAATTATCAGGTATAGTCTCCATTTATTAGTATTATTGCTTCGTTATGACAAAATTGTTAGTGCTTTTGCTAAGACAACTTTGTCTTGAAAACAAATGTCATTTATTGTTATGATAAATATTTGTCAAGTATAGACAGGGGGTTAAATATATTAACAAAATAAATAATTTTTATTGTAGAATTTTATGTTTTTGACGTTTATCTAAAATGCCGATGTGCCGAAAAATCCCGGGATTTACATTTCTAAAATCTCGAATCCCGGGATTTGTAAAATCCAGTTCCGTTTGGCATTCCTAGTTCTTGGTGTGAATTAGTGTATTCAATCGATTAACCGTTAATCGGTTAACCGATTAATATTGGACGGTTAACTGTTCGAATAATTTAAAATTGTCCATTTTCAAATAACAAATAAACCGATTAATTTGTGTCGATTAACCGATTAACCCAAATTCCTTTTTTTTGCACTTTAACAAATTTGTTTGTATTTTTTTTTCATTTCAATGCAAATACACATTTCAAATAAAAAATTATATACTTTTTCGAATATCCAAGAAAAATGTTTAGTGAGAATAACAACTGACATATTTAATTTACATGTATTTAAAACTTTGTTTGCATTTACATGTACAGAACTTAATGAAACTAAACGAAACTATCAAAAGTATTCAATATCTAAAACAATCCAAAAAGGTCACCAATGGTGATATGGATATTTGGATATTTTTTATCATGCTTTCGATATCTCCAACATCTACAATCAGCGAGAGCGTTTTTCCAATTCATTATTTAATTTATTAAATCTAAAGAAAAAATCGTTTAAAATCCTAAAAAAAAACTCAAATGTGTATACAAAAAGGATCTCAAATTCCATATTTGCTATTAGTTTTTGGTTGAATTGTTATGTTTTGTTTATTATGTTTTTGTACACAAAATTCGTGGTTATATTTTCAATTTAAAATTAAAATAGACATTATTCGGTTAATCGAATAATTTTAAATTAACCGATTATTAACCGAATAAATCTAAACCCCGATCAAGTATTTGCTCGGTTAACCGATTAAACCAGCAACCCGATTAATTGAATACTCTAGTGTGAATGTAACTAAATATACCTGTGCTGAATGAAACTACATTTGTAACCAGGACCCATGAATTTTTAAAATCTCGAACAAAAATAAGTGTATTTCAGTCAAATAATATGTAGTTATCACTTTGCTCCAATGTTAATTGCTGACTTACTAAGTAGAGTTTAGCTGGGTTAAATTAAATCCTAATGTCTTGACAATATACCACGTTTATGGAGGATTTTCTATAAAAAGTCGGGTTAAACAATATTTTTCTCGAAATTTTCCAAGTTGAAAAGTCCTTTGATTTCTGTATTGTCTAAATACAGAACTCACTATCCAAAATATGGACAAAAATGTTTGCTAAAATAAAGCCACGCCTCTATTTTAGCAATATAAACAGAGGTAGTAATTCGAATGATCCCTTATATCTCGGCCATGGACCGATTTGGATAAATTTTTCAACACAGACAACTTAGAAAGAAAAGTTTATTCACAAAAATAAACTTTTATACAATTTTGGGTAATAAATCGAGATAGCCGTTGGTTTTTGCTTATATCTCTGTCATTTATGGACCGATTTTAAATAACATAAACTTATTTAAAGCAACATCGATTAAACAGAAATTACAAACGGAATGAAAGGTATACAAATTTTAGTTTAACGATTAAAAATGTATCAAGCTAAAAGTATTACAAATTAAGGTAAATATTTTCAAAGGATATGGAAGGGGTATGATTGGTTTGGTTAATCCGCCTAATCCTTTAGATTGTAAAGCTTTTTTAACCCCCGCGACAAATAAAAGCTTTTACATTGAAAACACAAACAACAGCGTGTAAACTTAGACAATGTTACTAAATAATTGATAGTTTGTTTGGATTTTCTTATCTCGGTTAAAGTATTGGCCGATCTAAACAAAAACAAATATTGGAAATACTGTTTACAAAACATTTCGTATACAGATAATCACTCACACGTTCATACATAGAATACAAGCGCAAAGGAAAATCGCATGCTACCGACCGACCGACCGACCGACCGACCGACCAGTCTGCAAATTGAAACTGAATAAAAAGCTTTTCAACTGCAACAGCAAGCAGCTGGTTGGTTTTGTTTGTGCGACTAAATAAATTGTTTAGAATCTTTTACCACGAGTCCACTATTACAGTTAACGCGGCATTCAACGGATGCGTTTGTTTTGTTTCTTTTAATTTTTGCTCGTAATATTCACTATTTAAAACGAATTCAATTCACATTAAAAAGAAAATCAAATAGATAGTGTTCTAATATTTGTGTTTAAAATTAAAAAGAAAAGTTTAAAAAATATTCTTACTCAATAATTTCTAAGAACTCGGAAGCAAAAATAAAATATTAAAAAATCGGCGCAAAAATATGTTAATAAATTAATGAACATAAATAAATCTTGTGTGATTTCAATTACAAGTTAATTAAATGCAGCTTTTACAAACGACTACAAATTAAGAGAAAATAAAAAAATAATATATTTTTTTTTTGCTTTTGTCAGTTGGTGCAACAAATTTGTGTACATAGTTTTATTTCTTGTAACAACTAAAAATAAAAGAGAGAAATCTCTAGAAAATATTGAAAAATAAACACAATTTTTAACCGCAAAATTCGCTTTTGTAGATCTTATCCAACAATTGCCGGATTAAACGTGATTTAGTTGGTAAGTGTTTGTTTGTGTGAATTTTAAATAAAACATTATACGAGAGCAGTAGTTTGACGTACATTAGGGTGGGCCCTTTTGTTTGGAGGAAAATTCTCAAAAGGAAAGTTCTCAAAATAGGTTAAAATGGGATAAAAATGCATTTTAAATGATTTTTATATATATTTTTCATATTTCATCATTTAAAATTTTTAGGAAATTGAGTTTTTTATTTCGCCCGGGTTACAAAATATTTTTTCCGATTGACCAATAATTTTTGTCTTTTTATACTAGTGTTGTATGTTTTATTAATCACCATTTTTTTAGAACCCATTTATATAGTAAAAAAATTAAAAAAATTTTGCTAACTTGAAGATTTCAACACAAATATTATAAAAATACCAAAAAAAACAATTTTTCAAAAAATGCGAAAAAGTATCTTTTGTTCTGCGGCTCCTCATTTATTGTAAAGGTCAGGCTGGTTCGTTCAACTGAAATGTTCGCAGTACTAACTTAAAAGTGTCTTTTTCATAAACATACAAATAATTAAAAATACATAAAATATTACATATTTAAAAAAGTATTTTATAAAAATTAATTCTTATTTCATAAAAACTAGAGGATTGCTTCCAGCAATATGATCCAAAAATATCGCCTATTGTCTGAAATTAATGAAAAATTGCCTACAAAAAAAAGAAGAAATTTCAGACATCGATTTCACTTTTGGCAAACAGTACTCAATGTATCTTTCAGAATTGACGGCCAAACTAGATTCAGAAAACACTGGTTCCGACATTCCGCTCGGACTGATTGCAAGCCACAGCAACACTTTTTTTATGGAACCTTGTATGCTCCAAATACTTTCTTTGACTATGTTTGTATGTTGCTTCCCTTCGCTTGGATTCATTGTCATCTAGAGTAAAATGTTACTCATCGTCCATGACGCAAATTATTTTTTTTTTTTTTACTTATTTTCCATCACAGTGAAACTTTCTTCCAAGCTCCCAGCCGCGGATCCAGAGGGGGTGAAAAACGTCGGCCTGGCGCAATGGTTATCCACTGACTTCGCTCAGTAAATTATTCCGGAAACATGGATCGAAAAATTAGTGTTTTCGAATATATAACTTAAAATTTGTTATAATTGTTAAACAAATGTTTTTTGTTCGCTATATAAGATACACAATAGGAAAATATAGCTTGTTCACTAAATGCGATGTTCGTTAAACCGGTAAACTACTATACGTGAAAGTCGCTTTCAATACTGTATCAGACATTTTCGTATAAGTTCAAAAATAGTACAACTACTTATTATAATTTTTCACAAAAATTTTAAGTTTTTAAATTTTTTCATACAATTTTTTACAGTAATTGGTTTAAATTAATAGGTTATAAACTACATATTTAAATTCACCGAATATTATCTTTTTCTATTTTTCTAATTTCAATCAAGTTTGAATTTTATTTGAATTTTTCGAACTGATGTTAGCTGTATATATATTTAATATCTGTAATGTCATAAAACAGTAAACTTTCAATTATATAATAACCACAGTTTTTCATTTTGTAAGCCACCTTAATGTACATATGTACATTCATAAACTTATTTACAGGGTAATTGACCATTAAATGATTCATTCATTATACATATTTATGTACATTAGGGTGACTTTCTACATTATTTTAAAGAAATATGTAGATTTATTTATGGTAATGATATAAGTACAGTAAAATAAATCTTTTGGAGATTATCCCTTATATCTGCTTTGGGTCAAAGTGACCCACAAACTATATTATCGCTAAAATTCTTTAACATTTTTGTTTATTTGGACGATATTTTTTGCCTGTAATGTACTCCTCCAACAAAATTCAAGAATGCAGGTTGTTATAAAAGTATTTTTTGAAAATAGATCTTGTAAAATATCACAATTATCTCTGAATATGTATAAAACTTTTTCAAGTTTGCTTTTTTATTATATAAAAATCGCCTTTTTAAATTTTTTTTAAATTCGAATGCATATAACTTTGTACTTAGTCATTAGTATTAAACAATTCTTTTTCTATTTGACACATACATGTGTTGTTACTCCAATAAAAATTAGAGAAAATCGGGAAATATTTGGATCCACTGTTATCAAAAAACTGCAATAGGGTGGGTAAAAATGTTGAAAATTCAATTTTCAAATGCGAATATCTATTAAGCTATAAGAGATAATTGTAGTGCTCGATGAGGAGATTCTATATGTTTAATTTTTTTGAAATAGGAACACAAATGAAGAAATAAGATCGTTTTAAAAATGTAACATACCCGAGGTGTCCTAATTTTAGGAAACCTCCCCGCGACCTTGGTGTGCCCATTAGGTCCAAGTTCAAAACTTAAACTCGACCTCTTTGTGCATATGAAATTTCATTCAAATCGGACTTACCGTTTAGAAGTTACATATTTATTTCCCTCTATTTTTTTTTCTATACCACTGTGCACTGTGAGTTTTTTTTAAATTATTTTATTTTAAACAATTTTAAAAGTACTTACATATATTTCGTAAACCATAAATTGTAACGAGGCTTTTAAACGATATAAAAACATCATGTTTTACCGTTATTTCAATATTTATTTAAGATTTCTTATGAGAATAATTGTTTAAATCAGCCCACAACCATGCCCACTTCACATATAATATAATTTCAGGAATCCGCACAAAACCACGTTCCATTGTATTTTATTATCATTCTCTTAGTCATGTAAAAATTAAACCTAAGTTTCCATTGTTTTGCCAATACCATAATAATAAATACTTTTTAGTTTAATTTCTATTTTCAGTATGTAATTAATTATGTTATAATGTTTTTATTATAAGTATTAAGATTTGTTTGAATTATGGCATATTAATCGAATATTTAAAAAAAGTTTCCATTGTATTGTCAGCCAAAACTTGTAAATCAAATCAAAAAATTAACTTTATCTCCTTTATATGCATTTAAAAATAGAGATTTATTTATTTTTTTTTAATTTCCCCACTGTGTGGCGTAGGGTATTATATGGACGGACTTGACTGACTCTACTCTCTTATTTGTCGTATTTCGTAAAAACTATTTTCAAGTTAAATGCTTGAAAATGCAGCATTCTTTTAAGTATATTTGATAATTATCTGGAAACAGGAAAAGTATGAAACCCATGCATAAAGTGGTTTATAATTCCAAATTGTTTTAATATTCACATGTCTGTTAATTAAATATGATGTATTTATATTTAATTAGTTTTTAATACCAATTATTGTATATAAACAAACAAACGTTTATATTCGTTCGTTCTACAATTATAATTGAACACACATTTCTTTTTGTTTGAAAAATTTTGTGTTTTTACTGATAAGAGAATTACGTGGTCTATAGCGAACATTTGGAGCAAGACGAATTCATTTTAAGGTGGTGTCGATAGCACAGTTGATTATTTTTTTCTTCACTTGTTTAGAACAGTGATGTTCACCCCATACAACAATTGTTTAAAAAATGTACACACATTTGTTGTGCTCTTTTAAAGAGCGTAACAAATGCCTCTTTTTTAAAGACATTCATTAAGCATTGTTGTTGGTTGGTTTTTGGATGAAGCATAGCAAACACACGCGTTTCAATTACGATTGAACACAAAAAAGACAAAGTCAAAAATAAATAAACAATTTGAGAGAATTTAGGCCGTATAATGCATATTCTTTCATTTCCTTAAAATTTATATTACATTCATTTTATAAATTGGTTATATCTGGCAAAAATTCTAAATCTAAAAATTCTTTATTTTGTTCTTATTTTAAGTGTTTGACATTATGTTTGCTGGGTAGCTCTGTCACCAATACATCTTCATTTTTATTTTTGAACATCACTGGTTTAGAAGCTCTAGCTGTCAAATTCTCTAGTGTTTGTTGATGCGAATACTACAACAAACGCAAGAGCATCAAAAACAACATGCAGACTTTGACAGCTCTAGCCAACATGAATATAAACAAATTGCATGTGGTTTTTGTTAATAATGTATTTGTTGTCAAATCGTTCTTACCATATAATGAATTCCCGCGATTTTCAGTTTACTTAAGTGATATTATTTTAAGTTTTCTTTAAACATTACACCCCGTCTACAACTAGCATGAAATGTTTAACATTAACACTAACATGATGTTAGTGTTGGGTATATACTCATCATTTTAGTCAATTATCAATGATTTAACACGGTTGTTAAGCCATGTGTTTTAACAACTCTCTCATAACATCATGTTTTAACAGCATTTCGTGTCTGTTGTAGACGGGGGGTTACGATGTATAGATATAGTATCATGTGTATCAGAGAATGCAAAATTGGTACAATTGTACTTTTTTTGATACAATTCGAACTTTCGACTTTTGGTAATTTATAAAAAGTCGACTTTTCGAAGTTTCGACTTTTTTATTTAAATCGACCTTTTTTGATTTTCTGTCTATTAACATTTTACCATATCTTATTGTAAAAAATACATGGATTCTACATTTATTGATTCGAAGCGTCTTTTGCAAAGTTTATCAATAACAAGTAAGAGATCATAATTGGGTTGTGCCGAATCTTATGTACCCTTCACCAAATTATATTTTAAAATACAAATTTTAAATATTTTTCGGTAAACAAAAATGTTTTTTTCCAAAGTTGTTTTTTTAATTTTTTGGAAAAATTTTTTTTTTCGAATTGTTATTTAAATTTTTTTTTTTTTTTAATTTAAAATTTTTCTTTTTAATTTAAAATTTTTTTTTTTTAAATTTAAATTTTTTTCTATAAGGATCCAGAATATACGTATATACTTTATAGGGTCGGAAAATTATATTGTGGAAATTACAAACGGAATGACAAACTTATATCTATACTAGGGTGGCCCTTAATAAACGAAAGTTGGATTTTGGCCATTCTCACCCTCCAGTTTGGTGAACATTAGCAAAAAAATCATCCTGAAAAAATTTTAGGTAAATCGGTTGGGGTTAAGACGTGCCGCAAGCCCTCTGAAGTTTTGAGATGCATTTACAAGGGGAAAAAATGCATTTTTTTCAGTTTTTGTAAAAATTTTGCCATTAAAAAATTACTTTTGTAATTTAATTTAAAAGAATCGAAATGTGTACGTAATTGTCGTTCTAATGAGACATAAAAAACAGAAATCGGTCAAAAAATGTTAAAGTTATTAAAAATTCGCCAGGCCATTAACGTGTCTCAGGCCACTAGAACATGAAATGTAGGAACAAAATTAACATATTTTGAGAAATATTAAAATAAAAGCTCATTTTTACTTAAAATATGTCCATATTTACTTGTATATGAGTTTTTGTCTTCGTAGGATACCGTTAACCTATTCTTAGGTATGAACAAAAAAATTTAATTTTTTTAACGGCAGTTTCAAAACTCCATTTTCAAATTTTTAAAAATTTTGTTAAACAAATTTCAGAATTTTTTGATCATCTCATTGGGATTTATTAAGAGTATAATAGGGAATAAAAATGTGAAAAAATTATGAAAATATCTCTTATAGTTTTTCCGTACCTGCGATTTAAATTTTGAAATTTTCGAGAAAAACCAATTATTTGGCAATTTTTAGGCCAATGAGCTCTATTTCCTTACTCTTATGAATTTTAAGTAAAACCTATTCAGAATATTATAGTCCAGATAATTCAAAATATACTCTGAAACTTCTACTAAAATCGGAAGACGTTAACCCTTAAATCGTGAAGGTCAAAGGTAAAATTTTTCAATATTTGGAATTTCTCTTGGAAAGATTTCGAAATGATCGAAATGTTGTATATTTTTGGGCCGATTTTGATGAAATTTAACAAAAATATAACAAAAACTCTAGGGTTTATAATAACAGCACAAGAATGGAAATTAACGCTTAATGGCACTTGGGGTTAAAATGACACCAAACTTTTAAAATCATAATTTTTTATGGTTTTAGAAGTTTGGGGTCATTTTAACACCAAGTGCTATATAGGGTTAATTTTAATTTTTCTGCTGCTTTTGTAAATACTAGGCTTTGTGTTATATTTTTGTTAAATTTCATCAAAATCGGCCCAAAAATATACAACATTTCGAACATTTCAAAATCTTTCCAAGAGAAATTCCAAATATTGAAAAATATGACCTTTGACCTTCACGATTTAAGGGTTAACGTTTTTTGATTTTAGTAAAAGTTTCAGAGTATATTTAGAATTATCTGGACTATAATATTCTAATTAAGTTTTGCTTAAAATTCATAAGAGTAAGAAAATAGAGC
Organism: Calliphora vicina; assembly: GCF_958450345.1. Classification (NCBI taxonomy): domain Eukaryota; kingdom Metazoa; phylum Arthropoda; class Insecta; order Diptera; family Calliphoridae; genus Calliphora; species Calliphora vicina. The sequence continues at coordinate 69,136,162 of NC_088781.1, read as the reverse complement.
TCATTGGCCTAAAAATTGCCAAATAATTGGTTTTTCTCGAAAATTTCAAAATTTAAATCGCAGGTACGGAAAAACTATAAGAGATATTTTCATAATTTTTTCACGATTTAATTCCCTATTATACTCTTAATAAATCCCAATGAGATGATCAAAAAATTCTGAAATTTGTTTAACAAAATTTTTAAAAATTTGAAAATGGAGTTTTGAAACTGCCGTTAAAAAAATTAATTTTTTTTGTTCATACCTAAGAATAGGTTAACGGTATCCTACGAAGACAAAAACTCATATACAAGTAAATATGGACATATTTTAAGTAAAAATGAGCTTTTATTTTAATATTTCTCAAAATATGTTAATTTTGTTCCAACATTTCTTGTTCTAGTGGCCTGAGACACGTTAATGGCCTGGCGAATTTTTAATAACTTTAAAATTTTTTAACCGATTTCTGTTTTTTATGTCTCATTAGAACGACAATTACGTACACATTTCGATTCTTTTAAATTGAATTACAAAAGTAATTTTTTAATGGCAAAATTTTTACAAAAACTGAAAAAAAATGAATTTTTTCCCCTTGTAAATGCATCTCAAAACTTCAGAGGGCTTGCGGCACGTCTTAACCCCAACCGATTTACCTAAAATTTTTTCAGGATGATTTTTTTACTAATGTTCACCAAACTGGGGGGTGAGAATGGCCAAAATCCAACTTTCGTTTATTAAGGGCCACCCTAATCTATACCCTTCTCACGAAGGTGAAGGGTATAAAAATTAAATGTATCAAGGCGAGAATGAATATCAATGAATAGCAAATTTACATTACTAATTTGGCATCTTTATTATCAAACACTTCTCCAAAAGTTTCTGCAATTCGAGTTCATATGTTTAGTTTTTAGTTTTTTAGTTTTTATAGACAAGTTTTGGAAGAATTTTTAAAGAGCATTATTTTTAAAAATTTATTTATTATTTATTTTTGTATACACTTGAAAAAATTCAAGTTATCTCAAAAATTCGACTTAAATCCACTTTTTGAGATAACTTAATCGATTGTCAGCCGATCATAAAGTCAAAGAAAGTATGTACCAATATTTTCAAAAACATTAAATTTTAAAAATCACATTGAAACTACTTTATGTATTTCATTTAAACATAGAGGTTTAAATAGAAAGTATACAGACTTTCTGACATTTTCAAAATTTAAAACGAGGGTACAATCAGTTCCGAAAAAGTACAATTTTCATTTGCCATCTCCGATGTGTATTCAATACACAAAAGTACTAACTCAACAATTTCAGAGTTAAAATAAAATTAAAATAAAGAACTTGTTTGAATGAAAAAATATTTGATTGTATTGTATTTATAATATTCATTATTTAATATTACACATATTTTTTAATTAATTTAAAAAATTTAGCAAAAACAAAATTTTAAAAAAATTTCAAATTCAAAAATGCAAAAGTAATTTGAAAATTATGATTTCCATTGAGATTTGAACTTTATGACTAGTCTCGATGTCGCTAAAAACATTCAAAAACTAATTATTGCATGTGTATTATTTAACAAAAATTCCGTACGACAAAGTAACATTATTTGGCACATGCATTAAATTATTGTTGCAACCCTCGTGGCAAATTTCTACATGATATTTGTTTTATATCGCTAGACAATCGGAGTTCATATGACATTTTGGAATTTACAAATTGAAAGAAAAGAACCGCAAAGAAAGTTGTAGAAAAAGGGGTTTCCTAAAATCAACATTTTGACACGCGATGATCACATGTTAATTAATAAATAAATTCTTATTGTTTATGTATTTTTATGTCCATAATATTATTCTGTTAAATGAAACTTATTTTTGTTAAATATTATCTAGATATTGGTAATTATTGGGTATTTGTTTATGAACCTTGAAGTAATTATCGAAAGTAGACCTTATGTGGGAACAATGATCAATTATGCAATGATTATCACTAACCTTGATATTGGGAGAAGTCTTTATGGGCCTATTATAACCAAATTTCGTTGAATTATCTATGTATAAAACTAATATTTTTGCTGTCCACATAAACTTAAAATTTACTAAATTTATTTAATATTTTAACGAAAAATTTCAAATATTAACGTTTCCCAATTTCAGTACAATTTTCAGTATTTGTCCTATAAATATCAAAGAAAAATCTCTTTTGAATAATTACTTTTTAATTGTATATATTGTGCTCTTTTACTACATTACCAGGCCAAGTATTCTACATTGTGAATACAGCTATTGTATAATTACTCCTTACAAAGTATGTTTTCTTACTAATTAGCACATGCTCATGATGAATCAAATATTTTAAATTGGCTAAGACGTTTCCGAGATATCACCCATTTTTTATTTTATGTTTCTATATACATAAATATTTAACCGGGAATAGATACAGTATAAACCTCCGAATTAAATTAAAATTATCGTGACTTTTATATCTTCCAAGTGGTAGCATAAGGTAAAAAGTACACTTTGATAGATTACGTTGATGTACCTGTTCGAATTAAATCATACACATATTGCACAATTGTCGTCACGGATTATTACAGATTTGAAACAAATGACAGGTTTCAAAAAAGTAATATCGACCCGTAGGTTATTTTGAAGTTCCACAACCACTTTTCAAAAAATACAATTTTCAATATTGCCATATTACTGGAACCAGCTGATTCATATATGTGTAATCTGTGATTGAACCGAAACCCTTATATTCTTGCCCACTTCCAATACCTTTAAATAACTGAACCAATTTAAAAGGTTTTTATTCATTGCTATTATTTATTTCGTTATTCTGAAAAAATAATAAAATATTAAAAATTTTGTGTTAAATTCTTTTTTTTTCCTTAACAAAATTGTCTAAAAATAAATTTATTCAAGTAAACGTTTTTCATATTGAATAAAAATATAATAAAGAAGTGGCCACTTAAAATCGGTACGGATTAAAGCGATCATAACTTTTAAATGAAACATCGTTTGATAACAAACATATACATGAAATTTAAGGTAATTTATTAAGCTTTAAAAAATATATAACTGTTGGTTTATGAGTCTTTATTGCGAATAAATTTTTTGGCTTTTCTTTTTATGCCTCCCAATTATTTTAAAAACCGGTTTCCGGTTTAACCGAAAAATGTGTTTTTGAAAAAACTGGTTTTGATTATTGTCTTTTAAAAAAGTCGGTTAAAGGGTTACGGTTTTTGTCTTCAAAAAAACCGGTTAACCGGTTTATATTAAATTTTTATTTAATATGAAAAAGAGCTCTATAAATTTATTTTTATTTCTGGACGCTAATAGGAAATGTGTTAAGAATTGTGTACTAAATCTTCGGAAATTTAGTATTTTTGAATTCTTAAGGCTCTATCTTTATGCAATTATTTTATATATTTTACAAAATATTGTCAAATGCTATAATTTTCTATAAAATAAATCAATATTTTTAAAAATGGTATCAAAGTTTTCCATAAATACATTCGAATGAGCTTTAGAAAATATATTTCATTAAAACCGGTTAACGGTCTTACAAAAACCGGTTGGTCAAAAAACCGAAAAATTAAAAAAACCAAAACCGGTGGAGTTTACAAAGATTAAAAAACCGGTTGACCGGTTTTGGATACTCTACTACCGTTATTCCAGAGTATTTATTCCACTTTGTTCTCATCAAAATCTGGTTATTTACTTTATCTGCACTCTTTTTAACATTACGTTTAACAATTGCCCAATATATCTCGATTGGACGAAGATTTGGGCAATTTGTTTAAATGATGTGTTTTGGTATAACATCAATATTATTCTCATTATACCACTTCATAGTTGTATTTGAGTAATGACAACTTGGCTGAAACTTTGTATCAGATGTGTGATGTCCTTTAAATGTCAGCAATCGCTTTTCCAAACTCTCTTTTTATATATAATTCTGAAAATTCTTTAAAAACATGTTTGAAAAGCTTAATTTGCCAAGCAATCCGCAGCTTTTGTTCAATTTTACGTATTCATGTTTAAAGGCAACCCAACCACGAGCTGCCGAGACGTTTGACCTGATATCTGCAGAAAATCAGATTTTGGCTATCTTTGAACCCGACAAAGTCGGATTTTCTAGATATTTGTGCACAATTTTATCTCTAGCTTCTTTTTCGATTGTGTCTACACTTTTTAAAACTAAACATAATGACTTGCAATTCATTGTAGAATAACGGTAGATTTGTTGTTAAAAACGTATGTAAATCTTTTTCCATTTTGATAACAGGGGACGTTGTTATGATTATTACAGTGCGTACCGATTTTAAGTGGCCACTTCTTTATAAAACCGGTTAAACGGTTTGTTTATAATGTTTTTTCTGGAACACACTTTTTGGAAACCGGTTTTTTGGACACTGCAATTATCATGTTCTTAATAAATGCAAGTAATTACAAAGTTGTTGTTGGTTAATAGGATAATGCTAAACTGTGTCGCATCGGCTCTAATGTGTGGGAATGTAGTACAAGGAAACTTTTCTTTAGCTACTCATATAAGAGAATTGTAACGGAAATTGACTTTCTAAAAAGGTATTAAAACCGTGAAGCGGTTGGTAAGTATTCAAGTTGTTAAGATGATTTTTCACTACTTTTTTCATTTAAATATCGTCCCCTTAATAAAACAATAGTGTATAAGCATATACACCATTATTTATTGCATAATAAGAATCTACATAACTTCTATATGTGGTCAAAATTTGGTGAAATTCTATTTCCACAAAGTGGGTCAAAAGATCAATTGAATTATTACTTTTTTTCTAGATGTCTACCAGAGATCAGTAATGAGTTACTTTTTTGCTATTCATACGCACTAATGAAATTATAAGTATAAGTGAGTAGACATCATTGAAATTAAACTACTCTGAAGTACTCATACTCACAATAAAATTGATTTATAAGTATGCGTAGCATTGAATATGAATCCGACGTTGACATCATCAGTCTGACTTATAATTTTTTGGAAAATACTCATAATACCTACTTTGATTCAGCTCATTCGACTCATGCATGCATGCATATTAGTATTTATAAAGGTTTTTAGACATTTTAAAAATAAATAGCAGAGTTTTTCAATTAGTGCAAAAACGTAAGGGTAAAAGCGCAATATGGGAAATTTTTGCTCAAATTCTAAAGGATGACGAAACAATTCTAGACGGGTTTGTATGCTGACGCTCCTGTAAAAATATATTTAAGTATAATGACGGCAGTCATCCAATCTGAATCGTCATAAATGCCACATTTTTTATTTTTTCCTACGCACATTTTTATCAGCTATTTGTACTTTCGGATTTATTGCAGATATTAATCCGCAAATATTGGACGCTTAAATAGCAAATAAAAAAAAAATCGGCAACCCAAACATCCGCAGATTAAACTTAATTTAATCTCCAATCTTCTAGTCAGAACACCGCCTGAGGCCACCATATTACATTATGCCGTTTGCAAATAAGGTTAATAGCAATAAGGTTAATTAACAAATTGTATAAAAAATTGTGTCAAAAAGAGATCCAAATTCGGTTTATGTTGTGAAAAGAAGTTTTTGCACTATTGAACCCATTTTGGCACAATTTATACATCAATTTGGCACTAAATATAAATGTAATTCCCATCACTACCTCATAATGAGTATTTTAATGTTCGTAATTCGGCAACACTGATTCACACTGATATTTGAATGTTCGTATTCGAATCATACTTATTTTGCTTCGTCTATACAAATTGAGTTCAATAGAGTCAAAATCAAAAACGACATAAATGTTGTTAAGAATGAGTATGACGATTACCTAAAACTTTACGAGTGAATATGAGTCTCGACAACATTGTTATAAACATAGAGCGGAAACTAGAAAAAGCACAAACAAAAAAATTACTCAAAATAATCACACATACGAGTGTTGTTTTTGTTTTCACATAGATTTTTCTACTAATACATTCTCACCACTTAGGTTTTTGACAAATGAATTAGGTCTTTGACAGGAGAGGTTAAAAATATGAATGCGTATAAGTACTAGAAATTTTGAGTCATGATTCGATTCTACTCACTTTTTCACTACTCTTTGCAGATGTCTACTAACACAAAAATTTTAAAGTCGATTATTTCGAAATGGCAAACAAATTATACATTATTGTTTTATTAAGGGGACACATAAAATATAATCTTTATTATGACCCGAAATAACAATCTCTGACATTACATTTTAAAGATAATTTCTTTAAAATGTAACACTGTAAATGGTCCACTCGGAACGTAAAAATGCCTGAAATTAAAGCATAAATTCAAGCTTGGCAGCTTCAATGGAGTGGGGTAATGTCATTAAATTCTGAATAAATTTTGTCAAAATAGAAAAAGTTGCTGTTCCAAAAATTGATTTTTATAATCTAAAAATTTTAATTGAAAAATTCAAAATCTAAATATTGCTTTTGATATTCACTAAGAAATCGTCAAATCGCTAGTTTGCTATTTTTGAAACCAAATGACAAATCTGGTAGCTATGGTTACAATGCCAGGGAAGAACAAAATTTGCAAATTCATTTAATTTTTCGAGCAGTCTAATGATCATTTGTATAAGAATTTGGTCGAATAGTGGTGAGAAAAATTCCAATAAATCAATAGAGTTTGTAAGTGACTGTTATTTGTTGTCTTTTAGTTCTTAGTTCGTTGTTGTTGTTATTAAATTAAAGTTTTTATTTTTTTTTAATTTAGTCATTCCTTCTGTTTGTTTTTAATCTATTTCTTGTTCGGAATATAATTTGTGACGATGGCGCCAAAGCAGTCAATATCAATGGAATAAATTAAAGTTTACGAAATTATTAAAATTTTTTTTATTTTATCTCCGCATTTTTGTTCTACGTAACTCGTTTGGTTCGTTCGTACTCTGGACATTAATATTGAAAAATATATACAATAGATAAATAGATAGATGAGTTATCAAAAAGATATCGAATTAGGCAAATTAAATTCTTTAATTTAAGTTTATTTTTATATTATTTTTTATTTATTTAATAATTTCTTAATCGCCATTCCTAAAGGTTGGAATGTTATAGTTCAGTGTAGCGTCTTTAATATCGCACATATCCACATTAAATACATGAGTATTTAATTTAAATTTATATTTCATAGTTAATTACACAGCAAACATTTAGGTATGACATCAAAACAATTGGAAAAATCCTTCGCAAAGAAGACATAAAACAGCACTTTTCGGATTTCTCATTTCCGATTTAAACGAAATTTGCTGCAGTTATTATGTATTGAAAGTGTTTATCAAATCATAGACTTTTTGGCGCATAACTCATAGACTAAAAGATTGCCCAACTTAGATGTTTGTGCAAAAATAGTTGATTTCTTACAGAAAGGAACCTACAAATTAATTATACCTTAAGTCTTATGCATTTTTGGCGTATCTTCTTTTTTGCTTCAAAAATGTATAATTTTGTGCCAACAAAGCATCATATGCGGCAAGTTTTGCTTTAGTTCTTTAATTTGAAAAAAGTGCCGTCGTACGTTGAAGCACACAGATTGCTCACTGAAGCTTATGGTGAATGCGTTTCATCGGTTTTAACGTACACAACGAGTTATGATTTGTGTGGTTCAGAAGTGGTGATTTTGACACCGAAGACAAAGATCGCCCTGGCCAGCCAAAAAACTTTGAAGGCAATGAAGATTGTTGTAAAACTCAACAAGAGCTTGCAAAATCATTGGGAGCTACTCAATAGGGTTTCAACATTAGGGATGAAACGATACCACTATGGTATAGATACATGTACTCAATACTGTATCGGTAGTAAAGTATCGATACCTACTCGATATCGAACAAAAAGCATCGATACTTACTTGTATCGGTCAATTTCTTCACATGATTAGAACCAGAGTAAACCTGAAGTAAATTCAAATGTACATGGTTCTAAGTACGTGTTGTACTTTGTATGCGTATACTTGTATATATAAATATTGTTTAAACCTCTATTTACTGAAAAAAACGATCTACAAATCAAATAAAATATATACACATACAGACATATACATATGATATCACTGTCCAACAAATTGATAATTTTTGATTGGATAGCGACCCTATAATTCTGAAAGAGCATGTTAACATATTGTCAGAATTATATTGTGGAATTTTATGGGGATAATTTTTGTGGAATATCATAGACCTCTATCTCCTCTCTTTAGGGGTCAATTTGAGCCCTTTATATTATATTTTTAAGGATTAAAATATTTCACAAAAATTTTTGTGGAGGTCACCAAAGATGTAAGTAAAGCTTTTTACGCTTAATTAGTAAAATTACACGCCACATCGCGTCTCTCATTTTTTGAAAAAGTCACCAAAAATCGAAGTATGGTCAGATGTATGTATGTAGATTAGAGTTCGTTTGTGACCAGGTCGCTTCATTTGTTTTTCGGGTATCACCATTTTTCAGAAGGTTTTTGCGTAAATAAAAATAATGGCGTCCTTTTATTTGGAAAATTTTCACACCTAAAGACGCGGATTTTGAGCACATTTTTCTGTAGAGCATAAACGGTTCAATATATTGCTAATCTGATTTCTGAAATGGATTCTGCATCAAAAATTAATACAATTGATTTTTGTTGAATTCTTATAAATAGTTCCACAAACCCACAACAGGTGGCGCAAATCTCATAAAAAAATAAAAAAATGAATTTTAGTTTTCTGAACATGCACGATGAAAATACATTTTAAGCTTAGAAAACGCCACCAATATTTCCTTTCTATCACTAACCATTAAAAAGTTATGAGACTTCAAAGTTATTTATTTAACAAGAAAATAAAATTTGGTAAAAAAAGTTTAGAAATTTTTTTATTAGTTTGCCTTAGCAAAACATTTTTAAAGCCACATAACTTTTTAACGCGTTGTCATAGAAAGGAAATGTTGATACCGTTAAAAATGTATTTTCATAATACGTGTTTAAAAAATCAAAAATCCGTTTTTTAATTTTTTTTATGAGATTTGCGCCCCCTGTTGTGGGTTAGTGGAACTATTTTTAAGGATTCAAAAAATATCAATTCTATTAATTTTTGATGCAGAATCAATTGGTGAAATCATTTTTGCTCTACAGAAAAATGTGCTCAAAATCCGCGTATTTAGGTGCGTTGAACCACCACAAGTAGTGAAAATTTTCCAAAAAAAGGACGCCATTATTTTTATTTACACAAAAACCTTCAGAAAAATGATGATATCCGCAAATCAAATTTTTGAATTTAACTCTAATGCTTTGAAATCTTTTCAACGACAGGATCTGCATAGTCAGGATGGCTTTTTAGATGCTTGTGCAGATTTAAAATATTGTCAAAATACCGCACGCTTTTGAAGCATTTTTTCATCTTTTTTTGTAAAATATAACCACACAGCCGATTTTGTGGGTCCCATTTCTAGGGATTTTTGATCAAATTAAAGTTTTACAACACAAATTAAAAATTATATTGAAAATGGCATCAACTTAGCTTTGTTTTGTTTAATAATATGAAACGAGTATTTTTGACCGATACCTACTTGGTAATTGGTGCTAAAGTATCGATGCTAAAAGTACTTGGTATCGAAACAAAAGTATCGTTTCATCCCTATGCAATTATGTTTATCAACATTTCCATTGCTAGAAACTTCTACTTATATACAATGTTTATAAAACGCTGTTATGTTTATAAGTATGGCAACATTAACTGTGGAAATAGAACATTCGAGTTATTTCAGTTAGGATAATGTTTGAAATATCTAGAAGATGTCGCTGTGTAAAATAGTGTAGGAAGAGCAACAACCCAATGAATTGATCATAGGCGCTACTAGAATAAACATCAACTGCATTGCCAGTGTATTCTTGTATATTATAAGTGTGTGTATTAAAACAAAACTGCTTTTATTTGCAATCAAAAGAATTAGGTTTATTTAAAAACCACCGTTTTTAAAAGGTAAAAACGTAACAATATGCAGGATCAGCGGTTGGTATCGAACGACCCTCACACTTATATTGAATCCCATCAACATAAATATGAGGGTCGTACCACAATTTACGATTACTCCCATATAACGTTAAAAATTACTCAGAAATACATATTTGTAACGAAATTATGTATTCTACAAATAAGTGTGATAACAATTGGAAATACATTACCACAGGATTATAATGATGATTGGTTTAAAACTGTAACAGGTGTAGATCCAAATGCTTTTAAACATGTTTTATATTGTGCCTACGTGTTTCTATTGATCATTGGTCTTGTCGAGGTAATCGAAAGAATTTTAATTTGAGTTTTATATAAATTTTAAGAATTCTTAAATTTGGTATTTTTTTTCCAAAAAGCTTTCTTTGCTGGGTTATATGGATAACATAAATAGGTACTACATTCATATATTTATCAACAAATATGTATAAATGCACATTAGAGTGACAACCGATTTTTTTTTTTTAGATTTCAAAGAGTGCCGAGTGGAATATTGTGACACTAGGCCTAAATGTTAAGTGCTGAAAATTTGAGCCAAATCGGGCAACGATTTCTGGACGCGCATCGAGGTCAAAGTTCAGATATATGCAAAATTTTACTGTTAATATGGAATAAATAGGTGAAACTCCTTAACTTTCTGCATTGTTTTCTAGAAATGTGTAGATTTATTTATATTAATGAATATTACATTAAAAAATTTTTTTTGGAAATTAACCCTGTATCTCCTTTGGTTCAAAATGACCCAAAAACTGTATTATCGCCAAAATTAGAGAAAAATGCAAATTTTTTAGTTTTTAAAAAAATTTTGCTACTAAATAAATACTTTTGCAATTGAATGCAAAAGAATCGAAATATGTACGTAATTATCGTTGTAATGAGATATAAATGACAAAATTTGATTAAAAAATTTTAAAGTTATTACAAATTCGCCAGACCATTAACGTGTTTCAGGCCACTTGAACCAAAAATTTAGGAAAAAAATTAAGATATTTCGAGAAAAATTAAAATAAAAGCTCATTTTTACTTAAAATATGTCCATATTTACTTGTATATGAGTTTTTGTCTTCGTAGGGTACCGTTAACCTATTCGCAGGTATGGCCAAAAAAAATATTTTTTTTTAACGCCTGTATCAAAACTACATTTTCAAATTTTTAAAAATTTTGTTAAACAATTTTTAGATTTTTTCGATCATCACATTGGGGTTTTTTGAGATCAAAATAGGGAATAAAAATATGAAAAAATTATGTCAATACCTCTTACAGTTTTTCCGTACCTGCGATTTAAATTTTGCGTTTTTCAGGAAAAACTAATTTTTTGTCCATATTTAGGCGAATGAGTCCAATTTCCTTACTGTTACAAATTTTAAGTAAAACCTATTCATAATATTATATAGTCCTTGTAATTTTAAATATGTTCTGAAAGTTTTACTAAAATCGGAAAACGATAACCTTTAAATCGTGAAGGTCAAAGGTCAAATTTTTCAATATTTGGAATTTCTAATGAAAATATAGCGAAATGTTATATATTTTTGGGCCGATTTTCAGGAAACTTGAGGAAAATATATATTGGTGTCTAGCATTTACAACAACAGTACAAAAATGGATTTTAACCTTTAAGAGTACTTGGGGTCAAAATTGTTGTGTTTTTCGAGATTTTAAAAGTTGAGGGTAATTTGGACCCCAAGTGCTGCTAAGGGTTAATTTCCATTTTTGTGCTGTTATTTTAAATTCTGGACTTTATGTTATATTTTCCTTAAGTTGCATTAAAATCGGCCCAAAAATATATAACATTTCGCTATCTTTTCATTAGAAATTCCAAATATTGAAAAATTTGACCTTTGACCTTCACGATTTAAAGGTTATCGTTTTCCGATTTTAGTAAAACTTTCAGAACATATTTAAAATTACAAGGACTATAATATTATGAATAGGTTTTACTTAAAATTTGTAACAGTAAGGAAATTGGACTCATTCGCCTAAATATGGACAAAAAATTTGTTTTTCTTGAAAAACGCAAAATTTAAATCGCAGGTACGGAAAAACTGTAAGAGGTATTGACATAATTTTTTCATATTTTTATTCCCTATTTTGATCTCAATAAACCCCAATGTGATGATCGAAAAAATCTGAAAATTGTTTAACAAAATTTTTAAAAATTTGAAAATGTAGTTTTGAAACAGCCGTTAAAAAAAATATTTTTTTTGGCCATACCTGCGAATAGGTTAACGGTACCCTACGAAGACAAAAACTCATATACAAGTAAATATGGACATATTTTAAGTAAAAATGAGCTTTTATTTTAATTTTTCTCGAAATATCTTAATTTTTTTCCTAAATTTTTTGTTCAAGTGGCCTGAAACACGTTAATGGTCTGGCGAATTTGTAATAACTTTAAAATTTTTTAATCAAATTTTGTCATTTATATCTCATTACAACGATAATTACGTACATATTTCGATTCTTTTGCATTCAATTGCAAAAGTATTTATTTAGTAGCAACATTTTTTCAAAAACTGAAAAATTTGCATTTTTCTCTAATTTTGGCGATAATACAGTTTTTGGGTCATTTTGAACCAAAGGAGATACAGGGTTAATTTCCAAAAATTTTTTTTTAATGTAATATTCATTAATATAAATAAATCTACACATTTCTAGAAAACAATGCAGAAAGTTAAGGAGTTTCACCTATTTATTCCATATAAATAGTAAAATTTTGCATATATCTGAACTTTGACCTCGATGCGCGTCCAGAAATCGTTGCCCGATTTGGCTCAAATTTTCAGCACTTAACATTTAGGCCTAGTGTCACAATATTCCACCCGGCACTCTTTAAAATTTTAACAAAAATTTTTTTCCATACAACTGATTGTCACTCTAATGCACATGTTCGTATGTATATTTATTAGGGTATGTTCATACATATATAAATATTAATACAGATACATATGTATTTATTTTATTTGTTTGTTAGTTATCTAAAATAAATACTTAGCAAAATAGAAATAAATATTTAATCAAATAAATAAATAACTATTCAATTCACGTTTGTGTGTACGATATTAGTATTTCGCTATAGATAAATACATAAGTATCTGCGTTTTCGATAAAACTGTGTTTCTGAAGTTTAACTTAAAACAAAAACACTTCGGTGGATGTATACAGTAGTTTAAACTATTAAAAATGTGTGATCAAAATTAGGCTGCAACTATTTTCGGAAAATGATGATCGAGGTAATTCTTTGGTAGTTTTTATTCGTCTTTATATACATATACTACATTGTATATAGAAGTATGTATTTCAGTCTGTTTATATTCAATAAGTAAATAAATAAATAACTGAAAAGTAAAATTTTTTAATGAATTCAGTTCATTGACCTTAGCAAACAAACTTTTTGCAAATAGTAAATATATGTTAACCAGTTTGCGAATTTAAGGCGTATTTATTATTTTAATTTCAAGTTATTTACATATAAAAACACTTTTATAAATATCTATGCATTTGTCAGCATGTTACTTTTTGCTCTATGAAGACCCATTGTGCAAAGTTCATAAAGTAGCATCGGTAGCTTATCTACATATTTGTTTTATTACAAAAGTTGTGTGTATGAGCAGCAGCAGTAGTAGTAGCGTAGTTTTGAAGCACCCTCTAATCTCGTACACAAATAAATATCTAAATTACTCATATATGGTTAAATACTTAGTTATCCAAAAATTTAAATCACTTTTGCGATTAGTGGTTCGTTTTGAGGCTAAACTGACTACTACGATATGACGAAAATTAATTTAGATTTGATTACTTTCTAAAATGTGTATTTGTTGATTAGTTTTAATACTCGTATCTTAAAATATATATATGTGCAAACAATAATTTTTTAAAATTCAATTAAATACAGTGACTCAAACGCAAAATCGGACAAGAGTTTGTCTGATATAAATGTGCTCTAAACATAAAAGGATGTACCAAAAAAATATTGCCATCGATAAAATGTAAATTGCACACTCCGGCACTCAATATGCAGCCCCAAACCATAAACAAAATAGAAGTTTTTGGGCAAAGTAGTAAATTTGTTGGTAAACCAGCCATTATTTAAGCATTGCCATTATTTTAAGCATTTAATCACTGACGGAAGTAAAATTATTGTACATGGATCAGACTGCAAGCTATTGCCGAATTCTAATTATAAAAACACAAAAGCCACTGTTAAGCATGGAGTAGGCTCTGTTATGGTTTGGGGCTGCATATTGAGTGCCGGAGTATGCAATTTGCATTTTGAAGCAATATTTAGAGCAAAGTGCGAAAAACTGGGTACAGAAAACATATTTTCCATTTATCAAGGCTACGATCCCAAGCTTACATCAGGTGCTGCAAATCTTTGGTTTGTCCATAACTGTCCCAAACTTATAGAAACTTCTGCACAGAGCCCAGACTTTAATGCAATTGAGCATCTTTGGGAGGAATTAGCTAGATAAAAGAGTCCTTATTCGAAGCATGGACCTCAATAGAGCCGGAAGTATGCCAAAACATGGTAAAACCGATTATAGGTCATTCGAGAACACAATGGATATTCAACTAAATATTTATCGCCCACTTTTGAATACCTATTTTACTCTGTCCGATTTTGTGTTTGTCGCAAGAAATTGAGTTATTTTGGTTTTTATGCAAAAGTTTACAGCAAATTTTAGTTTTTGTTATTTTTTTTAGAGATATAGGTATGTGGAGTGTAAATAGAAGCGAAAAAAAATATTTTTTTGGTACATCCTTTTATGTTTAGAGCAAATTTATATCAGACAAACTCTTGTCCGATTTTGCGTTTGAGTCACTGTACATTAAATTTCATCAACTTGCACGAAACTCGCAATTGAGGATGCGGCTAAATTATAAGATGAATTGAGGTTATTTTGAATTGTATTGACTGTTGAATCAATAGAAACATTAACGAAAGTCTAGTAATGTTGAAATTTTTTATTTCAATATGGAAAAATATTAATTTAATGTTGAAAATTATTGATTTATTGTACTTCAATATAATTTTTGTATTATAATGAACATTATTGAATTAATAGGACGCGTTCTAATTTTTAAATAGCAGCTTTTCCCTTAGATCGAAGATATCTAAACGAAATTTAACACAGACAGAACTGTGATGAAGGCAAGGGTTGAGACTCAGGGTAGAAAAATATAAATAAGTATTATATAAATACCATATAATTACCATTTAAAAACGTTGGTTTATTTCCTTTAAATAAAACGTATCATTTTAATTGCAAATAAAAGCGATCAGTAGTTTAAAATTTGTAACAACTCCTTATTATACCCTTCAGCTTCGTGAGAAGGGTATATATAAGTTTGTCATTCCGTTTGTAATTTCTACATTTTTCATTTCCGACCCTATAAAGTATATATATTCTGGATCCTTATAGATAGCGGAGTCGATTAAGCCATGTCTGTCTTTCTGTCTGTCTGTCTGTCTGTCTGTCTGTCTGTCTGTCTGTCTGTCTGTCTGTCTGTCTGTCTGTCTGTCTGTCTGTCTGTCTGTCCGTCTGTCTGTTGAAATCAATTTTCTGAAGGCCCCAGATATCTCCGGGATCCAAATCTTCAACAATTCTGTCAGACATACTTTCGAGAATTTTGCTATTTAAAATCAGCAAAATCCGTCCATAAATAACGGAGATATGAGCAAAAATCCGAGACAACCTCTGAAAATTTCATCAAATGGTTGGATGTGCAGCTTTTCGTATTTTTTTTTTTTTTGTGTTTTGTTTCTTTTGGCGTTGTTGTTGTTTTTTATACAACTAAACGTTTGTTTGGTTGTGTGTTGGTTTTTTTGACAAAAAAACAACAAAACGTATGTTTGGATGTGCAAGCTTTGCGTATTTTGCAGTGTTGCCACTTCATGTGTAATTACACATATTGTGTGTAATTTTAACTTGGATGTGTAGCCCATGTGTAATTGAATGCATGTGTAATTCATGTGTAATTTAAATTCGAATTATATAAAAAAAAATTTATTGTCCCCTCAATAAAACGATAGTGTATAAGCATTAGAGTGCTCCAAGATTGTATGGACGAAAAAAACTTTCTAGGTACAGGCCGTCCCCCCCCTCTAGAATTGTTCTATGTATTGTAGAAACACGTTGTGTAAAATATTAGGATGATAGGATAACGCTAACTGGTGGCGCAACGACGATGAAGTTTTGAGGTGCATTTACAAGGGGAAAATATGCAATTTTTTCAGTTTTTGTAAAAATTTTGCCATTAAATAATGACTTTTACAATTTAATTTAAAAGAATCGAAATGTGTACGTAATTGTCGTTATAATAAGATATAAAAGACAAAAATTGGTGAAAAAATGTTAAAGTTATTAAAAATCGCCAGGCCATTAACGTGTCTTAGGCCACTAGAACAAGAAATTTATGAACAAAATTAACATATTTTGAGAAATATTAAAATAGAAGCTTATTTTTACTTTAAATATATCCATATTTACTTGTGTATGAGTTTTTGTCTTCGTAGGATATCGTTAACCTATTCGCAGATATGACCAAAAAAAATAAATTTTTTTAACGGCAGTTTCAGAACTCCAATTTCAAATTTTTAAAAATTTTGTTAAACAAATTTCAGAATTTTTTGATCATCACATGGGGATTTATTGACAACATAATAGGGAATAAAAATGTGAAAAAAGTATGTCAATACCTCCTATAGTTTTTCCGTACCTGCGATATAAATTTTGCGATTTTCGAGAAAAACTATTTTTTTGGCCATATTTTGGGGAATGACCAGAATTTCCTTACTGTAATGATTTTTAAGTAAAAGCTATTCAGAATAATATAGTCCAGGTAATTCTAAATATAGTCTGAAAGTTTTACTGAAGTCGGAAAACTTTAACCCTTAAATCGTGAAGGTCAAAGGTCAATTTTTTCAATATTTGGAATTTCTCATGGAAAGATAGCGAAATATTATATATTTTTGGGCCGATTTTTATGAAACTTAAGAAAAATATAAAATGAAGTCTAGTATTCACATTAACAGTACAAAAATGGAAATTAACCCTTAATAGCACTTGGGGTCCAAATGACCCTCAACTTTTAAAATCACGAAAAACACATTCATTTTGACCCCAAGTACTCTTAAGGATTAATTTCCATTTTTGTACTGTTAATGTGAATACTAGACTTCATTTTATATTTTTCTTAAGTTTCATTAAAATCGGCCCAAAAATATATAATATTTCGCTATCTTTCCATGAGAAATTCCAAATATTGAAAAAATTGACCTTTGACCTTCACGATTTAAGGGTTAAAGTTTTCCGATTTTAGTAAAACTTTCAGACTATATTTAAAATTACCTGGGCTATATTATTCTGAATAGCTTTTACTTAAAAATCATTACAGTAAGGAAATTCTAGTCATTCCCCAAAATATGGCCAAAAAATTAGTTTTTCTCGAAAATCGCAAAATTTATATCGCAGGTACGGAAAAAGTATAAGAGGTATTGACATACTTTTTTCACATTTTTATTCCCTATTATGTTGTCAATAAATCCCCATGTGATGATCAAAAAATTCTGAAATTTGTTTAACAAAATTTTTAAAAATTTTAAATTGGAGTTTTGAAACTGCCGTTAAAAAAATTAAATTTTTTTGGTCATACCTGCGAATAGGTTAACGGTATCCTACGAGGACAAAAACTCATATACAAGTAAATATGGATATATTTTAAGTAAAAATAAGCTTCTATTTTAATATTTCTCAAAATATGTTAATTTTGTTCATAAATTTCTTGTTCTAGTGGCCTGAGACACGTTAATGGCCTGGCGATTTTTTAATAACTTTAACATTTTTTCACCAATTTTTGTCTTTTATATCTTATTATAACGACAATTACGTACACATTTCGATTCTTTTAAATTAAATTGTAAAAGTCATTATTTAATGGCAAAATTTTTACAAAAACTGAAAAAATTGCATATTTTCCCCTTGTAAATGCACCTAAAAACTTCAGCGTCGTTGCGCCACCAGTTAACGTTATCCTATCATCCTAATATTTTACACAACGTGTTTCTACAATACATAGAACAATTCTAGAGGGGGGGACGGTCAAAATTCGCAATTTTATTTTTTTGGAGCACTCTAATAAGCATATACACCATTATTTTTTTATTGCATAATAAATGTGAAATTCTACTTCCACAAAGTGGGTCAAAATATCAATTGAAATATTACTTTTGTTCTAGATGTCTACTAACACAAAAATTTTAAACTCAATTATTTCGAAATGGCATAAAAAGTATACACTATTGTTTTATTAAGGGGACTATATTGTGAATTAACATTAAACATTAAAATTAGCGCCATTCATATTGACTGTATTTTTCGTGATTTTAAAAGTTGAGGGTAATTTTAACCCCAAGTGCTATTAAGGGTTAATCTTAACTTTTGTGCTGATATTATAAATACTAGACTTCATGTTATATTTTTCTTAAGTTTCATCAAAATCGGCCCAAAAATATATAACATTTCGCTATCTTTCCAAGAGAAATTCCAAATATTGCAAAAATTTACTTTTGACCTTCACAATTTAAGTGTTAACGTTTTCCGATTTTAGTAAAACTTTCAGACTGTATTAAAAATTAACTGGACTATAATATTCTGAATAGCTTTTACTTAAAAATTATAACAGTAAGGAAATTAGGCTCATTCTCCAAAATACGGCCAAAAAATTAGTTTTTCTCGAAAATCGCAAAATTTATATATTTAAAGTAAAAATAAGTTCTTGTTTTAATATTTCTCAAAATATGTTAATTTTGTTCCTACATTTCTTATTGTAGTTGCCAATATGGTTTTGGTGTGTGTTTTAAATAAAAAAATAAAATTTACTTACTATTTTGGAAGCATTATTTCTATTTATAACTACAAATTCTAAAAACCTAAACGTTACAAAAATTATACATTTATTTACTTACAAAATGTTACTGGTAAAGTGTTCATTTATTTTTTTCTATTTTTGAGTATTTTACTCTCTCGTTACAAGTATTTACTAGTAAGATAAATGATCAAAGCTATAATTTACAAATAGTAAAAAATAGTTAACTTTGTCAAATAATGTCTATTTGAAACTGAAAACAAAACTTATTTCAAAAGCCTTAATATAAATTAGCTAAAAATTCAAATTCGAAAGCAGTGTGCTATTTTTTAAATATTGTTAAATTTTTAATAGAAATGGAACAATCTCCGAATGAACATTGATTAATATTTGTTAAAAGCGTATTTGACATATTTGACTGATCTCAAGAATTCATTAAATTAGAAAAAATAGAAATTGCTGACTTCGGTTTATTCCAATATATATACAATTCCTGGATAAATTAAAATCACCGCAAGTGAAAATTATCCATCATTTTGTCATTTGACGCTAAATTGATAGTATTTGGTCCAAACATCCCAGAGTCCACTGTGACTAACCTTTTATATTCATGTACGTTTTAAAAATCTTGTATTCGCAATAGGGCCTTTAGTCAATTTCTCCTATTTGCGATCACGAAAATGTATTTACATGTGTAATTTTTACCCATATGTGTAATTTAGGTATGAGGCATGTGTAGTTTAAAATTAGCTTGGTGGCAACACTGGTATTTTGTTTTTTTTTGTGTTTTGTTTCTTTTGGCGTTGTTGTTGTTTTTTATACAACTAAACTTTTGTTTGGTTGTGTGTTGGTTTTTTTGACAAAAAATCAACAAATCGTATGTTTGAATGTGCATGCTTTGCGTATTTTGTTTTTCTTTTGTGTGTTGTTTCTTTTGGCGTTGTTGTTGTTTTTTATTCAATTAAACGTATGTTTGGATGTGTGTTGGTTTCATTGGCTTGCGTATTTTGTTTTTTCTTTCGGTGTTCTGTTTCGTTTGGCGTTGGCGTTGGCGTTGTTGTTGTTTTTTGTGTTCTTGATAAATTTAGGATGCTGTACGCTGAAAGTGGGCAATGTACATACAACCTACACTAGGCGTCAAAAATCTACGCTCATGAAGTGTTTTATATGTTTAATTTGTAACAAACAGCAAAACTTTATGTTAAGTCATATTTTTTTTATTAAATTAAATAGTTTGCTTCAAGCACTTCAATATAACAAATCATTTTTTTCTAAATTTAATTATAGTATTCACAAAAACAACAAAAAAAATCTTCATATTTATAAAACATAAAAGCCAAAAGTCTACGCTTATTGATAACACATCAAATTAAAACATACAAAACAACAAAAATAAATAACAAATTAGTATCGCGTTGGATAACCACGACATTTGAGAACCTCCCTGAGTCTACTTTGCATCGAGTTAACCAAGTGGGTGGTCTCCGTGGACGAAATATTCTCCCACTCTTCCTTAATAACATCTTTCAGCATTGATTTGCTAGTAATAGTCCGCTGTCGAATTTTTCGCTCCAGTAGTGCCCATAAGTGCTCTATTGGGTTTATGTCCGGTGATTGGGGAGGTGTATGCAGCATCTTCGGTACATTATATAGAAGCCAAAGTCTAACAATCTCAGCCGTATGCTTCGGATCGTTGTCTTGTTGGAAGTAGTAATCAGCAGACAACCCCAGTTTTTCGGCACTTTGCTTTAAATTTCGTTTAAGAATGTCCAAATAGGCAAATCTGTCCATTGTTGAATCTATAAATTCAAAATTACCTACTCCACCGGCTGCCATACACCCCCACATCATTACGGCTCCGCCGCCATGCTTTACTGTTGGCAGCAAATTTTCTTTATTTAATGCAGTTCCTGTTTTTCTCCACACCATCTGTCTTCCCTTTATACCAAATATGCAAAATTTGCTTTCATCTGAAAAGATTACCTTTTTCCAAAATTCTGGTGACATATTCACATATTTATTGGCAAATTCAATACGTTTTCTTCTATTTACTAAGGAGATGAAAGGTTTTTTTCGGGCGACACGACCATGGTAACCGGCTTTTCTTAAAATTCTTCTGGCAGTGGTTACACTAATAGTCTTTTTAAACTTTTGGTGGATGTCTTCCCTTATTTGGGCTGCCGTTGTCCTCGGATTTTTTGTTACAAGAGAAACTACACTTCGGCACTCTCTATCTGTTAACTTGCGTGGACGGCCAGATCTTGGCTTAGAAGTTATTATTCCAGTTTTTTCAAAATTTGTAATTACTGTTCGCACGGATGTCCATGATCTTCCAATAGTTTTTCCTATTTGCCTATAATTTTGTCCATCTTTCCAAAGCTTCAAAATTATTTTTCTTTCCTCAACCTTAATTTCTCTTCTTTTTCCATCCATGGTTTAAAATTCAAAAAAAAAAAATAATAACTTTAATTTCTTAAATTTTTGAATGTTAACAAATATGAACACCACATAAATTATGATCAATGACCAGACACTTCTCAAAAATATAATGATTTAAACTCATGAGCGTACACTTTTGATTATTTATAAACACGTGTTTTTTTTTTAAATATACCGTTATACATGGTAGATTATACGTACATGAAAAAAATAGTATGGACATGATCTACTACCCTTTAAGCAACTATAAAAATAAAATATTTTGCAGTTTTCTATGATTTTCAAAAAGCTATTTCGTCCTAACAGCTTGTAATGAGCATAGAGCGTAGACTTATGACGCCTAGTGTATATACTAATTATAAAAAATAATAATGCATCCACAACAAAGGTGAAGGGTATATAAGATTCGGCATAGCCGAATATAGCACTCTTACTTGTTCATTTATATTTAAACTGCAATTTAATAACAGACTGGTAATGTAGTAGAATACACTGGTTATACAGTTTATGTTAATTGTAATAGCGCTTATTTTAAACTGACTGACTGCAACCCTCTGCTACAATTTATATACACAGTTTAGGGTTCCTAATTTCCCGGACTTTTTTCTTTCCCGGGAGGAAATTAAAAAATCTTTTCATTCCCTGGAAATCCCTGGGCTTTTTTAATACTAAATTAAACCAAAAACTAGGATTTTTTTTCCAATAAATTGTCTTACAATTATATACTTAATGATGGTCCAGCAACTCGTAGTTATAATCAGTATAAAATCAATGAATTCTTTGTTTAATTAAAAAACTTAAGAATTTCGACTATGTTAGATCTATAAAACATGGGCAGTTAGTTTCGAAAGAGAAATTTTTAAACCAGATTGTTGATAAACCAATTAATAAAATAAACCAAGGTAAACCACTATTATTGTTATTATTTTCTGTAAATATGAATATCCCTAAAAGTTGTAACGTTAGGCACTGAATATTGTAAATTTTAGAAGAAAACTTATAAAAAAAATTCCCGACAAACATATCCCGAAAATGTTCAAAACAATATTCCCGGGAATTCCCGGAAAATTTTTTCCGCGTAAGAACCCTAACACAGTGTAATCTTCTAGTAGTTTCATGAATTATCTTAACGGACAAAACTAGAATATTATACATATTTCTAGAGCTATTAGCAGCTTTAATGTTAATGTTAAACTGTGTGTTGTTGATAAGTAGAAGTTTCTTCTGATGGAAATGTTTATAAACATGATGAATGTTGCAAGCAGTCGTTACAGACCGTTAAAACCAAATTGATAGTGCAATTTCATTACAGTATTATTTTAAAGAACAAATATTACCGATCTATTTTCAGAATGACATTTACTATAGAAACATGAAATTTCATGATGTAGTGTATTATTTTAATACCCGAATTAGTGTTAAATTCTAACGGATAAAGATGTCATAACAAAATTTGAAACTTATAAAGATCGAAAGATATTTATATCAATGGTTTGAAAATTTTTGTCATTTGACTTTATTTAAATACCGAAATTCGAAAGGTGTGTATGTGTTAAAAACCGTGTGATATCTTATTAACTTTTGATGTACTTACATTACATATAGGGTAGAGTGTCCCTTAACAAGTATGAATTTTTTTAGTATAAAAGTTAAGGTATACCCTCCAATTTGTTTCTATTGGAATTGAATACAGTGCACTCGCGATAATATAAAGACCCTAAAATATGAACACCCCAAAATATGAACACTTTTTACTTCCATTGGCTACTCTAAAATATGAACTTAGTGCAAAAGCTTTAAAATATGAACAGATTATTTTTGTTATATAACGGATTTTATCTATCTACACAAAGTTGAAATCTAAATCAATAGGGTAGTGGCTAAATTTTAATTCAACTGCATAATCATTTGGGGATTTCCCTAGCTGTTTGTGTTGAAAAATTTTTGTAGATATGAATTAGATGTCATTCGAAAATATTAACAATCTTGCAAAAGTGAACTGGTCCGGTTTTAATTAGTTCATATTATCGCGAGTGCACTGTATAACTCATGTAAAATTTTACGCCACTATGACCACGCCTTCCCTAAGCGACGGGACCTTAAAGTGCGAAAAATGCATTTTTTCGTTATTTACATGGGAAAAAATGCTATTTCAGTTTTTGTAAAAATTTTGCCAGAAATAAGTTACTCTTAGTCTTAATTTTAAGTAAAACCTGTTCAGAATATTATAGTCCAGGTAATTTTAAATATAGTCTGAAACTTTTACTAAAATCGGAATACGCTAGGTCAAAAGTAAAATATTTCAATATTTGGAATTTCTCATGGAAAAATGGCGAAATTGTGTATATTTTTGGACCGATTTTGATGAAACTTAAGAAAAATATAACATAAAGTCTAGTACTATAATATTCTGAAAAGGTTTTACTTAAAATTAATAAGAGTAAGGAAATTAGGCTCATTCGTCAAAATATGGCCAAAAAATTTGTTTTTCTCGACAATCACAAAATTTAAATCGCAGGCACGGAAAAACTATACGAGGTATTGTCATACTATTTTCACATTTTTATTCCCTATTATATTGTCAATAAATCCCCATGTGATGATCAAAAAATTCTGAAATTTCTTAAACAAAATTTTTAAAAATTTGAATATGGAATTTTGAAACTGCCGTTATAAAAATATTTTTTTTTGGTCATACCTGCGTATAGGTTAACGGTTTCCTACGAAGACAAAAACTCATATACAAGAAAATATGGATATATTTTAAGTAAAAATGAGCTTTTATTTTAATATTTCTAAAAATATGTTAATTTTGTTCCTACATTACTTGTTCTAGTGGCCTGGAACACATTAAAATAGCCTGGCGAATTTTTAATAACTTTAACATTTTTTAACCAATATCAGTCTTTTATATCTCATTAGAGACATATTACGTACACATTCTTTTAAATTAAATTGCAAAAGTAATTATTTAATGGCAAAATTTTTGCAAAAACTGAAAAATATCATTTTTCCCCTTGTAAATAACGAAAAAACGCATATTTCACTCTTTAAGGCCTCGTCGCTTAGGGCAGGCGTGGTCGTAGGGGCGTACAATTTTATATGAGTTATATTCAAGTCCGTTTCAACATTTCCAACATTTTAATCTAAGGGACACTCTAATATAGGGAAATACATTTTTTTATAATCGGTGCTTTGCCTTTTTAGATAAATCTTAAATTTGTTTGTCCTTAACAAAATTAAAAGTTTTTTCAATCGATTTCAAGAAGTATTTTTCGGAACTTTGTGGTCTAAAGAACTAGCCTGGAACCAATGTGTAATTATTTTTAAATAACTACTTCCTATAAAACTGTGTAAAATTGTTTGAGACATTGAGGCGATTTTGTTGTTTTTAAATATTAATTTTCTATTAAATATTTTTTTTTTTTTTTTTTCATCATTTATTTATTGTATCTTCATTATTTAATGAACTAACAATAAGTGGTTCAAATCTTATATCTAATATTATTATTTAATTAGTCCAGCCAGTGCCGGACGAAAAAATTTTGTATTCATGGTTGTTTTGGTTAAATTGGCATTCTTCCTTCTAGATTAGGTCTGCTGTGTCCCTCCTTCTTAATCGAGTGTGGCCACGGTTATCTAATATGTTGCGGGCCAGCGGGTTTGGGTGAACTTCAAGTTTTTTTAAATATTTTTGTACGTTTTTCGAGATTTCAGTTTTTACAATGGGCACGTTTAGATCTTTGTGTATATTCGCGTTTTTGATATACCAGGGGGCAACTGTGATCATTCTTAGAAACTTGTTTTGGCGTCTTTGGATCTTTTCTACATTTGACGCTGAGGCCGTGCCCCATAACTGTATGCCATAACACCATATCGGTTTTGTGATCATGTTATAAAGTAGAAGTTTACAATCTAAACTAAGCGTGGAGTTTCTGCCAATAAGCCAATTAATTTGAATTGATTTCAATTTCATTTGAGTCAACTTTGCATCTGTATGACTTTTCCATGTAAGGCGACGATCGAGATGTATTCCGAGGTATTTCACTTCCGATTGTTGAATTATTGTTTGGTTATTGATATGAATAGGGGGGCATGATTCTCTACGCAATGTAAATGTAATGTGTGTACATTTTTGCTCGTTGACTTTAATTTTCCATTGTTTTAACCATTTTTCTAATTCAAATATGTGGTTTTGTAAGTGACGAGACGCTTCTTGAGGGTTTTCATGAATGCTTAGAATAGCAGTATCATCAGCAAATGTTGATGTATGAGTGCGATTGTTAGTTGGCATATCAGACGAATACATCAAATATAAAAAAGGTCCCAGGATACTGCCTTGGGGGACTCCAGCTTCAATGGGTTGTGCAGTACTTAAAAAGTTTCCCTCTTTAACCTTAAATGTTCGACCAGTTAAATAGCTTTCCAATAGCTTATGTGTGTTTGCCGGTAAATTTTGACTCAATTTGTATATTAATCCAGCATGCCATACCTTATCAAACGCTTGAGAGATGTCGATGAAGAGTGCAGAACAGTATTTCTTTTCTTCAAACGCTTTTCTCACCATATTTACAAGTCTATGGGTTTGTTCGATAGTACTGTGTTTTATTCTCCATTATTCTCACAGATTTAGAGGTTTTTTGATCATTAAGTTTTGGTAACCCTGATGTATATGGTTATTATCTACATACATATGTGTATGACCATTTATTGTACGACAAATTTTCGAATCTCTCAGAAAATTCCCATAAATTTTGGCCTTTTTCCAAAATTATTGTTAATGTTCAATATTTTGAATTTTCATACATTCATAAAGATGTTTATTTGTGTGTTTGTAAATGTATGAACAACTTGTTTTGTTTTATTTATTTTGAATTCAAATTTTTGTTTTTGTCTTTTCTTTTCTGAGCTATAAAAAATATATCTATTATAGAAATCCTTATGTATATATTTTCTATAATATTCATACACATTTCTGTGTACAGATATGTATGTATGTATTTATATGTACATATGTGTGTTCGTATTTTTAATGAATATAATTTCTCAATGAATTTACGTGATTCATATGAAAAAAATTTGTGTTTTTAAGAAATTCTTTGGAAAAAAAAATAAGAAAAGTTCATTCCTCTAATGCGTGGACATTTGAAATATTTTCAATAAATTTTTATTTTGTTTTCTCTTAAATACAAACAATTGTATGTATATTATACTTATTTTGTTTTAAATTGTTGCCTATAATGATTATAATTAAACAATTTATTATACTTATTTATTAAATAATTAAACGTTACTGGAATTATTATGTTTATTTTCATTTCAGATCTACAAGGCATTATGTGAATAAAATTATTATTAAAATAAAATACAGAACGTAAGTACGTTTTTATATTAATATTCGTTTTTTTATTTATTAAGTATTATGTATTTCGTTAACTATAAATAAAATATGTAAATATAATTTTGCCATATACTACATTTCTCACGATTTAAAAATGCGGATTTCTAATTTTTAGCTTTTATTTTGAAACATTTGTACAATATAAATTTATTCAAATTGTTAGCTATGAACTTTCCCACCTTTCTGGCAACATATGGATGAGAACCGCTCATCTTTTAAGGCCAAGAACGAATCAAGTCAATAACGGATACTTTGTACCGTCGTTGAATTTTACTTTAACCTTTTTTTAGTTTTTTCGCGCTTCAATCGTTACTTGATCTCAGTAAAGTAAACTTTAATCTTGTTCTACAATTGAATTATATCGAGTCGGTTTTTTAATTTGAATTTGTCAATAAAACCTAAAATTTTGTACAACTACAATAGTAGAAAATCCATCGAAAGGAAAGGGTTTTTTTATTTTCAATAAAAACAACATTTTTTTATTAACAAACCAAGTTGTTTTGATACTTGGTTAAACTAATTGCAGGTCCCACATAAACTGGTGAAAGTTAAAACATTTGGTGGCTTAACACGGCTGGTTGGACGGGCTTCATGTACGATCTCTTACGTTTCTCGTTATCGTATTGAACCCATTTTTCATCGCAAATAATGATTCGGTCTAAAAATGATTTTCTAGCGTTAAAGCATAATTTCGGACATGCGAAATCGTCCCCCAATGATTTTGCAAACTCTTCATGCATAATGCCTCCAATTCTTGGTGTTCAAACTTGCTTTGGTGAGCAAGAAGTAAAGCAAAACTTCCCGCATATGACGCTTTGTTGACACAAAATGAGAAGTCCCATCTTCCACTTCCACTTCCCTCTCTCAAAAATATTTTTGAAGTTTGTTGGAATTATTTGAAATTGGATTTTTGTAAACAATGAAAAAAATCATTGCCACATATGAAAAAAGGCAAACAACGTTCATGAAATTTTTATTTTTAATGTGTAATTTATATTAGTGGTTAAAATATACGTATGTATGAAAGAGGAAACACAGTGAAATTATCTGTTTCTTTTACAAAGTTTGTCAAATCAAAAACATAGTGCAACAGACCATTTAAAAACTTTTATTACACATCACCTTGTACGTCTGAAAAAAATCAACATTAACCAAATCGATTAATAAGCAAAAAACAGTAAAAACGGAATTTCACCGAAAAATGTTGGTTTAAATTTTAATTTTGTTAAAGTATTATTTAGAAAAAATATGGGGAGCTGTCAGCTTTTTGATCCAAACTAGAACAATATAAAGTATGTATGTGCTAACTTTAGTGCTTGACGAAATTGCTTTCCTGGTCAATTCGCAGACGAATTTTTATCAGACTTCGTCGGGCTTAACAATGTGGTATATGTTTAATTTTATGAAAATAACCTTACATCTTTACTCATTATGAAAACTGAATATAAGTTTCATCATGTTGTTTTCATTATAAATTTTTATGTAGTATTGCGTCGGGTACACATAACTACAGTGGGACCTCGATTATCCGTATTGGTCGGGACCGGAAGCATTCTGTTTAATCAATTTTCCCGGTTAATTGAGTACCAATTTTGAATAGTTTTTTAAAGGATTTTATGTACATGTGTAAATAATATAAGGATTTTATTAAATTTCGGACATATGCCCACAGCATTTCATTTTCTGGGCAGAGTAAGTTATTCTGCGTATTTTTCAAAACTGCAGAAGTAAAAGCGTTCCAAGCATTATTAATTGACAACAGTGCTTTCTTGATGTTAAACGCTTTCTTAAATTCGTATCTATTGATTGACGTGAATAGTTTTTGCACTATAGTTTTTCGATAATGACATTTAAAGCTCCATATTGCACCCTGATCCATCGGTTGGATCAAATATGTCACATTTGGTTTGGAAAATTGTGTAAATCATTCATTGCTGTGTTTTTCAATTCTATTGATATGAATTGTGACAGCTATATAATTAGCTGAAGATTTTTGTCCTAAGTTTGTGAATTCCATGTCGCCGTTTTGTTTAATTTTGAGTGGAATATTTTAGCCTTTTCATTCACTATTATTCTAGAACTTTTGGATCTTCAGCAGTCTTTAAATATTTTCTGTTTCGAATGAGGAATTCCTCTTTTTCGTTTTATTCACATTGTGTATTTTGTTCAAAAATAATCGAAAAAAATAATAATCCCGGATAATTGAGGTAATTACTGTTAATCGATGCAAAAAATTTGAAATCGATCAAAATTTGTTTCTTTTTCTTTTACGGATAATTGATGTTGCCGGATAATCGAGGACTCACTGTATTACTCTTGAAAAAGAAACTTCGTTTGGTTCTGATTCTTGAAACCCGTGACTATTCTGTTTTTGGATTTCTTGAAGGCTGTGCAAGGGATGTTTTCCTTTAAAATAGCATAAATAGTTCCTTGTTTTTTGTTATTTAAAAACTAATTTCTTTAATTTAAATATAAAGTAGAACGATTTTTCATAATTCCTGTAAACGTCAGAACGTTAATATGGCGACAAAAAGAGAACGTGAGACTACCTTGTATATTTGTGTCATGGTTTAATATTGAGATTGCGTCACCCTGAAGGACAGAGTTTGGCAACTAAGGCAACTTATAGGAAATGTGTACCTAAAAAAATCTCATCCCACTACATCCAACCTTTTATTTTATTTAAAATTTAAAGAATTTGTAGAAAATTTACGTGGAAATTTCTACTTAAATGAATTGCACTGTAGCTACAATATTTTTAAAAAATTGTTTGATAATCTTGTGCTCCAAGATTTTGTCGATTAAAAGATTTTTGTATCTTGGCTTTTGCACAAGATTGAAATAAGCCAAAATACCGTTATCAAAATAATTCCGATTAGCTGTACCGTTACCTTTTAACCGTTTCGAATCGTAATCCAACCTTTTAAACATACTGTGTCACTTGTTGGTATAATTATACTAAGGATTCTTAAATATTAGCACTTTAAAAAAATTGCCCAATTTGTTTCTGTGTAACTCACTCTGCTATACAACCAGTTGGTTATAATGTGATGCAAAAGTTGATGCGATAGTACTTTTTTTAAATAATATTTCATATTGGTATAAGGTACTACCGAGACGCATTTGATATGTTCAAATAATTTTCAGTATTTCATGTATAAAAACTAATTTACAAATTCCTATACGCTCAGAATGATTTTCTGCTATAGATAACTACATATTTTCTATACAAAATCTTTTTTTTAACAGTACTTTATAAAGGAAATCTTCAGTTTAACTGTATTTTAAGAGGAAATTTTCAGTATAACAGTATTTTCTATAAAAAAATCTTGTACCTAACAGTATATTCTATTGTAAATCCTGTGTATAGCATTAGTTTCTATAGAAAATCTTCAGTATAACAGTATTTTCTACAGAAAATCTTCAATATAACAGTATTTTCTATAGAACATCTACACTCTAAAAAATGCATGCAAATTTACTACTATAAAGTAATATGCTTATCCAAATTATTTACATACTTTTATCTGTAAAAATACATAAATAATATAGTATTTTGAATGTTTCAATACATGTTTATAATATAATAGGCATTTTAACTTTAAAATTACATATAATCTGAGTAAATATAATTTTTACACACAAAGTGTGCCCTGGTACTAACTTTAAATGAGTAATAGAAAATGTCAACATTTTATTTCTAAAATAATAAAAAAGCTTCGAAACGTTTCAATAACCCTTATTATTAAAGGTTAGGTTAGGAAGGGATGTACATTGAGTGTACTTCCACTCGGAGACCCTGAGGTCCATTGTGATTCCCTTCAATAGAGATAGATAAAGATGATAGCCTTAGAGTAAGCAAAAAAGTCCAAAATTCCGTCTGTTAAAAAGAAGAAGAAAGAAAGGAAAGATAAGTCTTTTTACGGATTTGGACCTGCCGTAGAACGTCCCTTAAATAGCCACCCTATTCCCTTAATGAAACCCAGTATGTTGCTTAGTTTGCAGCCAGCAACACTACCAAGTTCGTCCAGAAATCTATTTCCTAGCCATTTAAGTCTGTGACCCTGTAGCATAGGGCAGTTGCACATAATGTGCTCTACTGTCTCTATCTCCTCTGCATCCCCACATACTCTACAGAAGTCCTGTGTGCCATTATCCCATTTACCCTTAAAGGCTCCAATTGAGCAATGACCGGTTATCACTCCTACTAGAATCCTGAGATTGTACCTATCCAACTCTAACAGTGTTTCAGTCGCGTTCGCATTCAGTCTTGGCCATAAGGCCCTGGACACTTTGCAATCTGATCTACTGCACCAGGATTGATTCGTACAGTCCCGGAATCTTTCGTAGATTACCCTGTAGTAGTGACAAATGGGTGGTCTAACAGCCCGTTCCCTAGTGTCATGGTCCAGATCAGAACCATGTCTAGCAAGTTCATCTGCTACCTCGTTACCCTGTATATCACAGTGCCCTGGTACCCAGCACAATCTCACTGAGTAGTGTACCAATTGCTCCTCCAGAGCTCTCCTACAGTCCTCTACTAGGTTGGAGTGTACTAAATGACATTCCAAGGCCTTCAGTGCCGCCTGACTGTCTACATATGTATATCGTCACTACAGCCCCCCTATTGATGTGTGTCCCTATCAACTCTGTGGCTTTCCAGATCGCGAAGATCTCTGCCTGGAAGTCGCTACACTCGTTAGAGAGTCTATATGAGCGCTTGATGTCTTGGTCGACCAAATAAACCCCGGCCCCTGTACCAGAATCCATTTTGGAACCGTCTGTGAAAACTGCGCACCTACTGCTATTTTTTTTATTATTATTAAAAATTCCATAAAAAAGTTAATAGAAATTGTTATAAACGTAAAATAAAATTTGCAATAAAGAACATATCGAAATGTGTGCGAAAAATTGATGCAAAATGTATAAAGTTTGTTGAAAAATACGTGTGTGTATAAATTGGCAGCTGTCGAATTTAAGACTTCCGGAAACAATATCTCAATGTATTCGCAGAACAGTAATTCATTAAGATAAATCCAGTTCAAATAATTCGTGGCCATTGATATTCCACCAGAACACCATTGTAATCAATTTAAATGGAAGGAGGAAGTATTTAGATATTTTGGCGAAAACATAATTTATAAAATCAGATGCCTAAAGAAAAACACACAGGAGCTTGCAGTACTTGACGCCATAATACCAAAGGTTTCAGTTTAAAAACTTTGAGGTAAAGCACTTTATTTCGATTGCATTAATGATAAATGATTGGATCTATTTTTGTATATATTGCATATTTTATCATTAAGCAAATATATCTCCAAAAATTAAGTGCTGTTAGAAATGAATCCATAGATCCTAATAATTTTATGAAAATGAAGGAAGACATGAATAAAAATGTTCTGTCTGTTATCTATTTTTCCAATTTATTCAGTTCTTATTTAATTTTAATTAAACAACTTTTTAAAAATACCATTTTTTGTTTTTATTTCCTTTTAATTTGAAGTGACAGTAACTTTAGACATTTTTAATGTATTTTTACACACAAAAAATTCAAATTTATATGAAATTGGTATGTTCCAAGGCGTATTAACAAGGTGAGTGCGTCCCGGCAACAAATACAACAATGCAAAAACAACAGGCAATTTGTTTTTGTTAAAATGTACGTTAAATGTCAAAATCAAGGCGAATTAAAATATTACTATGTTATTTACAATAACAAATGTAAACATAAACAATGTTTGACATATAGTGTACATAAAATCACAGCGAATTAAGAAACAGCGTATCACCTTGTTAATACGCCTTGGTATGTTCCTAAACATTTTTTACGGCCATTTTCACAATGTACGATTATTTCATTTTAACCGGAAAATTAACTAACTGTCGGTTTGTTTAACGGGGACCATTTAACCAACGGTTACCGATTTACGTTTCACCATCATTTGATTACTTAACCAAAGCATTCAGTAGATAGTATGGCAATAATGCATACATTTGTTTACGAAAAATAGTGTAATGAAAGATTAAAATATAAAAAATTGTCTAAAAGACGGCATAAAAAATAATAGTTTGTGTTTTCTTAGTGGTATAATAAAAAAAACGTATAAAACTCAAAAATATTAAGGTACCTAACTGTAAAATTTACAGAACAAACTGAACAACAATTACTGAAAACCAACAAGCAAAAGTGCACATTTGTTGTTTGGTTTGTAAGTGCAATATCCGGGTGGTATATGGATCACCCCGTGCAAAATTTACTTTTCTTCGCTTTACACTTTTAAAAATTCTAAATATTACAAAAATATAAATGTTTTTCCATGTTCTTTTATTATATTTCTTACAATTAAGAGGCTAACCGGCGAAATTTGTTCGGTTATATTTAACAGCAACTTTGTTGTTAAATAGTGTCAATTAAGAATTAATCGTACATTGTGAAATTCAAATTATCCTAACTTGCGGTTAAAGTTCACGTTAACTTTTAATCGTACATTGTGAGAATGGCCGTTAAACACATAAATAGGTGAATTTACACACTTTTTGTTTATTTTTTTACATACAATTGGGGGATTCAAACGGTCTCCTATTAGGTCATATTGTCATAATGTCATAAAATACTATTTTTAGTTTAAACAAATTTTTGTTGGGTTTCAGACAAAAAAGTTGTGAACTAATAAGACTTTTTGAACTATGTTTATTAGTTTGTCATACAATAACACTTTTTTTGTTTGCAGCACAACAAGAATTTGTTTAAAATAAATAAATATTTTACGACATTATGACAATGCAACATAATAGCAGACCGTTTGAATCCCTCAAAGGTGTTAAAATTTTTGAGATTTTGAAACATGTATTTTTACCCTAATTATAGTAGGAGAAAAGTTACATACTATAAATAGAGTAAAATTACACGAAAATTTATTAGAGTGTAACAGAGGACTTGCAACAACAAATTTTAGTACTCTGATGTTGGAAAAAGTAATATTTGAATATTATTTTGATACCGAACACAAAGCTTAATTTACAGAAATCATATATACTTCACTATAACACTGTGTGACACATTTGTTGACAGTTTAATGAGATACATTAAGCGACATATCAAGTTAATTAAATAACGAATTTTGTAAATGTATGCATAACATATAAAAAACCAATAGCTTTGTTAGTTACAAGCTTTAAAAAATATGAAATGAGAAAAAAATACACGAATTTTTTCGAGTGTACAAAAATAGAATGTACTAAAAACACATCCACATACACGACAAATATCTACTGCGATCGGAAAATAGAAAAACAAAATCTTTCAGATACAAAATTTCTTTCGTGTTGTCAGTTCAAAAGCTCAAATAAAGAACAACGGATGGTCGTGATACCGGAAAAAACAAGCAAATTCAAAAAGTGAAATTTAAAAGCGAAATAAAAAAAATTAAAACCAGAAAAAATAAAAGTATTTTTATTGCAAAAATAAATCACACTTTATGTGTTTTAAAATCAAGCGATTTAACTGATAAAGTGCATTAAAGCAAAACAGACCGAAAACAAAACTAATAAATTTGAATTGATTGTAAATGAATAAAACAAAACAAAAAATCGTCTACCTCTACATCAAACCGTCAGAACATAAACTCTTCGAGTGCTAATAACCGATCAGGTGTGTGAGTGTAAGCGTCAAGTACTTTATTTTTTTTTTGTCTAACTACTCGTATTTAATCAAACGCCCCGTCTTCTTCGTCAGTAGTCAAACAGTTTAATTGTTTGCTGCCGTATTTTATGATTCGCATTCAAGTGTAGACGGTCTCCGGCCAGAAATACACACATACATATCTCTAAGTATTTGCGATCGATTAAGTATTTTAATGGTGTTGCAGGTGTATTAATCGAGAGATAATATTACAGCAACAAGAGATACAACAACAACAAGAAAAAACTAATAAAATCAAGGTGATTAGAAATAGTCAATTTAGCCCATACACGCTTGAACATTTTATCTATTTATCTTTCTATTAACCGATTATTATAAATTTATTTATCTATCTATCTGCCATAGTGATAAATACACAAACATATGTATGGATGTACATATGTACAAGAATTCAATCGAATAAAATTTAATCCAAGAAAAGCGTGCACTAACGCCTTTTTAGTTATTTCAACGAAATATGTATGTACTAGATATTTATTTATTTATTTGATTGTAAAGTGACATAAAACAAAAATGAAAAAAGCAATATCATTTAAGCAGGCGAACATTTCAGCATGATCGAATTGTTGGCTTCAATCCAATTGGCCAATTGAGCTTCTAAAGACAGTCTACAATGAAATTTTTACGAAATTTTGTTTTGTTTATTTAATACATTAATTAAAATCATGACATCAAAATAATAGGAATGAATACGTCAGGACTATTTTAAGCAATATGTACATATTCAGAAACGTTGACAAACAGATGTTTGTGAACAGATTCAGTCAGACCTTTAGAAAGCTATCTGTATTAGTACCCTTTTCAACCCAAGGCATGAGTTTCATATCGTTCATATCGCTGCGCCAACAAAAAGAGCTACAAAACTACTTTCAAATATTTCTTCAAAATGCACTTTAAAGAAATGAATTTAACAAGTTAAGATTAAACGTTTAACAAAAATGTACCAACCCCTGAAATATTGATTTTTAAATCTTCATTTGAATTAAATATAATTGAAAAAAAAATTGTTTGAATTTAAAAAATAATGTTCATAAAATTTTATAATTTCTTTGGTATCAATTGATATGCAAGTTTTTGCACAGTGGGTACAAATGTGTTAAAAGTGGCGATTAATTGGGTTAATCCGTAATTTTAAAATATTTTTATTTTTTTATTGACAAAAATTAAAAACATTAAAAATCATTATTATACAAAAATTTAAAAAAAAAATGTATGCGTTTTTTTTATTTTTCGAAAAAAAAATTTCGCTGTAACTTTAAAACGAAAAGAGACAACTTAATACATTTTTATTGCAAATCAAAGCATAGTTGATGTACTATTTACAGAATTCAAAATAAGTATGTATTCTGTTTTAATATTAATATAAAAGTCCGATTTTTCCTCTTGACCAAATTCAATAGTTATACATAAATTTCAAGTTTTAGCAAACACACATAGTAAATGGAATTTAATCAAATACATCACAACCTTGTACGTTTTCATATCGTTTCGTTTTCGAAATCGTTTAACATCATATACCTGATAGTAATTTAACATTTTATCTAGTTTTAGCGAATAATAGTAATTTAAAAAAAAATCATTTTTAAATTTAAATTAAGCGTCACTTTGAACACATTTGGATCCAATGAGCTATGTCAGAAAATTAAACAAAAGAACTATTTTTTATTGGAATTTGTTTAAATTTATTTTTGGAAAATATTTCCGCGATTTTGTTCAAATTTTTACCATTTGGGTTAGATGACGTCTCGGGTATTGAGAGTTCCGTAAATCGAAAAAAGTTAAATTTAAGGACACCCTAGCATGCATATGGTTGATTTATTGTGTGTTTATCTGCTAATATTTACTTCGATCGTTATTAAGGAGTGAGATCGAAAAATTCTTAACACACGTTTTTCATTACATTTTTTAACCCAAGTATTATTTGAATTTTTTTTTGATCAAGTTACCTTTGAAAAACATGTCAGTTATTATGTGTAATGTCAATTATATTAATTTTTTTGTTAATCTGATTAAAATGAGTGACCAGAAAAAAGTGCGTACTGAAATTATTAAATATTTTCAACAAAACCCAACTTGGTCTTACAAAAAGTTGGCCAAGCATACAAAGGTCTGCCGTCAAACTGTTTCCAATGTTATTAAACAGTACCGGGAGAACTTGTCAGTTGATAGAAAACCTGGTTCAGGTAGAAGGAATGGTCCACATGATGTTTCTAAAGCCAAAAAAATAGAACGCATTTTCAAAAGAGCTCCCAACACATCCGGTAGGAAAGCAGCCCGGTTAGCTCAGTGCTCGGACTATTTGGTACGAAAAGTTAAAGCTAATGCAGGTTTAAAAACATACAAGGCTCAAAAAGTTCCTGACAGGAACGCTACTAAAAATTTAGAGGCCAAAAACAGAGCACGGAAATTGAAGTCAAGTTTTATAAAAAAATATTCTTGCTGCATAATGGATGACGAAACGTATGTTCTGGCAGATTTTTCGCAACTTCCAGGTCAAAAATTTTATGTTGCTGATGCTCGAGGGAATGTTGAAGAAAAGTTTAGGATCCAAAAGCAGACAAAATTTCCTAGAAAGTTCTTGGTATGGCAAGCAATATGCAGTTGCGGCAAAAGAAGCCACTCATTTGTTACAACGGGCTCTATAAATACCGAAATTTACATCAAGGAATGTTTACAAAAAAGGCTGCTTCCATTCATAAGACTTCATAATGTGTCCACTTATTTTTGGCCTGACTTGGCATCCTGTCACTATGGCAAACAAGCCCTTGAGTGGTACAAGAACAATAATGTGGTATTTGTACCAAGAGAGGCAAATCCTCCAAACTGCCCGGAGCTAAGGCCAGTGGAGAGATATTGGGCTCTTGTTAAAAGAGAATTGAAGAGTACAAAAAAGGTGTCCAAAAGTGTGGTAGATTTTAAACGGAGATGGACTACATGTTCGAGCAAAGTGACAGAAAGCACTATAAAAACGTTAATGGAAGGGTTTCCGAAAAAGGTTCAAAATTTCATCACTAGTGATTAAAACTATAAAAATAATTTTTTTTGTAAATTGTAATAATAATTTCAATCAAATAAAAAAAAAATTAAAGCTGTAAGTTTAGTGGTTTCTTTTTTATAAACATATATGTATGTTAAGAATTTTTCGATCTCACTCCTTAGTACATGAAATATTGAAAAATTAAAAAACACATACTACGTTTATACGCACGACTTATTCGCAAATAAATATATTTTGCAAGTAGAAAATTTTACCGCATAAACAGTGAATTATGTTTTATTTGCGAATAGCTATGGTTGCTAGATTTATTGATGAGAAAAATGCCGTTTTTGAATTTTTACAAAGTCGATTTCGACTTTTTTCAGCAAAAAGTCGAATGTTTGATCAATCGACTTTACAACCATAAAAACAGTTTATATTTATTTAAGGACAGTTTAAATTTGTTTATATAGATATATACTGATTTTAAAAAGTTCTCTTTCGAATCGAACTACCCATATACATTATTAAATTGTAACAATTCTTTGAAAAACTTTACTTGTATTTGGCCTTATTTAGTATTAAAATGTTCTCGGAATATCACTATTGGTTGAAGAGTTAACGAAAAGAGCTATGCTTCGTAAATAAAAATAAAAGGAGTTAAACAGATGTCTGATTTCGATCAACAATTAATTAAAACGTTTATGCATTATTATAATCCATTCTTTATAAAACAGCGATATTGAGTTCCCTGGTATAAAACAATTTAAAAATTGTAATTCGACATTCGAAACGTAAAAATTATTTTCACCACATTCTCAATTAAAATGATTTAATGACGTCAGTATCTAACAATAAAGTCTATTTTTTTAAACTAAAAAACGAATTTCAAACTGGCAAATCTTTAAAAACAACCATGCACACCTTTAGACAAAAGAATTAAACAGCATTTGTTGAAGACATGCACATTTGTTGTGTCGATTTTAATGTTGTTTTTATTATTCACCCTACACAATTTATAAATTATTTATACAGTTTGGAAACTGTTGCATCTTTTCTTAATATAACGGCAATGTAACATAAAAAATATAAGTTAAATTTGATCCATCATCAAAGCGTTCAAATTTATAATTTTAAGCAAAATTGTATATTTATGTTCTATCAAACTAAATTAATTTTGTTGGTTCAACAAAGTCGACTTAGTTTGATCGACTATAAATTTATAATTATTTTACTTATTAAAACACAACAAATCGTGAAAAAGTTTCCTTTAAAATTTCGTAAATACATATTTTTAAAATTTCGTCATTTCCGATTGTTTTGTAGCCAAAAAATTTATAATTTAAATAGAATTTTTAAACAGCCAGGCGCTCA